>NC_090725.1:119571962-119576962 GCF_036898095.1 Palaemon carinicauda | reverse complement strand
CGTCAAGTCGTCAAGTCTTCATAGTTACATATACAGGAACAATCAAACTAATTCAAGAACAATCAATCTAAACTAGTTAAAGCTGTTGAATTTCATTCCAAACCCTCACAACACTTTTATAATAACTAAAACTATATAATCATATAAACCTAAATACCTTATATGCGTCTTCTATCCATTATACCAGTCATTGTTCCTTCTACCGGACTTCTATTTTCCATTTAGAACCTTATGATTACTGAAATCAACTTCCAATATCTTCCTGCATATGCTTTGAAACGTGTTCACTATTCAGGACAAATTTTCTTTCTTGCAAACAGTCTCAAGTTCTGATTATATCTATATTAACTTCCTATCATATTTCTGTCTAAATCACATATTTACACTTTACCGACCAGTATATAAAATACTCACTCTAACAAAAAGATTCGATTGCATCAAATCATTTAGAAACTAACTACCATCAACACATCCTCAACATATCTCGTAATTCTAACAAAAACTCCCTTTAAGTCCATGTACAGACTTTGGTCTTCTAATACAATTGTTTCATTACAAATGCATGACCTAAGCATTGCTCTTGACCTTAAAGACCTATATTTTATATGTTTAATTTTCCCGTCAAAACCTAAATTTCTGAGGCAAACTACCTAATGTTATAGACACAGTAAACACGTGCTAAAACAACCTAAACAATGATAGTAAGCATTATAAAACCAAAGATAATGGAAACCAGGCATAAATAGTTATATACTGACTACATACAAAAAGTATAAATATCACCAAAAAATAACCACTATTACATGCATCAGAATTGAGTAGAGAGAGAGAGAGAGAGAGAGAGAGAGAGAGAGAGAGAGAGAGAGAGAGAGAGAGAGAGAGAGAGAGAGAGAGAGAATCCATACAAAACCATCCATAGAGAAGCCGAATTACCATGTAAATCATGTACATTATAAGGTATCCCCCACAGCGAGTACTATACTTTGACTTCCGTGAACTCGATCTGAATCACTTGCATAACAATTGTTGTGTTACAAAATTTTTTGATGTGAACTTGTGGTGCTTCCGGAAACTTTCAGCATTATGCAATGTGAGCGCGTGGCGTCTAAATACAATTCAGCTGTGTGCACAAGTGTCCCATTATAATTCAGTAACGTATATACAAACGTGTTTATTTGTTTATATATATATATATATATATATATATATATATATATATATATATATATATATATATATATCATCTCCCACGCCTATTGACGCAAAGGGCCTCGGTTAGATTTCGCCAGTCGTCTCTATCTTGAGCTTTCAATTCAATACTTCTCCCTTCACCATCTCCTACTTCGTGTTTCATTCCTCAGCCATGTAGGACTGCGTCTTCCAACTCTTCTAGTCCCTTGTGGAACCCAGGTGAACATTTGAACTAATCTCTCTTGGGGAGTGCAAAGAGCATGCCCAAACCATCTCCATCTACCCCTCATCATGATTTCATCCACATATGGCACTCGAGTAATCTCTTATAATTTCATTTCTATTCCTGTCCTGCCATTTACCTCCCAATAACCTTCTGAGGGCTTTGTTCTCAAACTACGAAATCTATTGGAGATTGTTTCATTGTCATACTATGAGTCATGTCCATAGAGTAACACCGATTGCACTAAACTATTCTGATTTTCAGATGCAATTTCAGGCGATTTGATTTCCAAATTTTACTTAAGCTAGCCATTGTTTGATTGGCTTTTTTTTTCAATCTTTCACTAAAAGATAAATATATATATATATATATATATATATATATATATATATATATATATATATATATATATTATATATATATATATATATATATATATATATATATATATATATATATATATATATATATATATAACCTGTCAGGGGGGAAAAATCTTGCAAATTTACTAGACGTGCTGAAAGAAAGAAATTAGGATAAAGTAGGATCGAATAAAATTAGAAGAACTGGCGAATCTTCTATAGAATTAAAAGAGGGCCTTATAATTTGCTTCCAAGAACATAAAAGGAACAAAGAAAATGGAGTAAGTTTTCTTAATGATAAAACTCTAGCGGGTAAGTAAAAGAATTTTGTAGTACTTGTGATAGAACTGCAGGGTTAATTATCAAACTAAAAATTAAGTATAAACTGAAGATCATTCAAACGTATGCACCTAAAACATCCCATACAGTAAGAAGAAATAGAAACTTTTCACGAAGATCTGAAGCTACCTATGAAAAAACATAAGACTCAATTTACGTTTGTTTTGGGTGATTTCAATGCTAGAGTAGGTCAAAAGAAGAGAGAAGAATACGTCGTACAGTAAGTAAATTTGGAGTAGGCACAAGGAATGACAGAGGAGACACGCTTGTAAAATTTGCTGAAAGAAATAATCTTAAAATCATGAACACCTTTTATAAAAAGGAACACATAAAATGGACATGGAGAACCCCAGGTGGAGAAACGAACAATGAAATAGATATTATTCCTAATGAAAAACTTAATTCAGTTAAAAGATGTAACAGAGTTAAAAAGGTTAGAGTCAAGCGATCATAGAATGGTGATAAGCAAAATGTGTTTAGATCTAAGAAAAGAGAGAGAAAAATTAATTTTAAGAAAGAAAATATACACTCCAGTAATAAGGAAAAAATATGATGAGTTTAGTTTAGCAATACAAAGTAAGTACTCACAGCTACATGATGAAAGTACAGAAGAAATGAACAGAAATTCAACAAAATTTCTATTGGAATCAGGACAAGAGATAGGTGGAAAAATTCCTAAGCAAGATCAAGGAAAACTATCAGAAAAGACCAAAAAAATTCTAATAACGAAATGATTGATAATGTAGGCAAAATCCAAGGGAGATGAAATAGAATTAGCAGATGTATCCAAAACAATTATAGGTAGTAGGTTGGCCAGGGCACCAGCCACCTGTTGAGATACTACCGCTACAGATTTATGGGGTCTTATGACTGGCCAGACAGTAGTACACTGGATCCTTCTCTCTGGTTACGGTTTATTTTCCCCTTGCCTAAACACACACACCGAATAGTCTGGCCTATTCTTTACATATTCTTCTCTACCCTCATACACCTGACAACACTTAGACTACCTGTAATTGTTCAGTGGGCACTTTCCTCTTTGTAAGGGTAGAAGAGACTCTTTAGCTATGGTAAGCAGCTCTCCTAGGAGAAGGACACTCCAAAATCAAACCCTTGTTCTCTAATCTTGGGTAGTGCCATAGCCTCTGTACCATGGCCTTCCACTGTCTTGGGTTAGAGTTCTCTTGCTTGAGGGTACACTCGGGCACACTATTCCATCTTATTTCTCTTTCTCTTGTTTTGTTAAAGTTTTTATAGTTTATATAGGAGATATTTATTTTAATCTTGTTGCTCTTCTTAAAATATTTTATTTTTCTTTGTTTCCTTTCCTCACTAAGCTATTTTCCCTGTTGGAGCCCCTGGGCTTATAGCATCCTGCTTTTCCAACTAGGGTTTAAAGAATGATAATGGAAATACTGTCCACAATAGAGATGGAATGATAAATATTGCAGAGGATTTCTATACAATGGTACATAACAGTGATATAAGAAATATCTTCAAAGAAACACCTGAGTCGGTACCAAATGTAACACTAGGAGAAGTAAAGAAACCATTGAAAGGCATGAAAAGAGACAAAGCAGCAAAAGATGGCCTAACGTTTTATTTAATAATAGATGGGGGAGATTTCATAGCAGCTACACTCGTTGAACTCTATACCTAATGTCTGCAAGAATGCTTTACACCTACGGCTTGGAAAAACTTTTTCATTATACTAATTCACAAACAGGGAGACAACAAAGACCTTAAAAATTAAAAGACAGCTAGACTTTAATCAACCTAGAGAGCAGGCAGGCTTAAAAAGTGGACATTCAACAACTAACCATATGCATGTAATTAACCAGCTCATGAAAAATATCAGCAGAGTATGACAAACCACTATGTACGACATTTATAGACTATGAGAAAGCTTTTGATTCTGTCAAAAGCTCAGCAATAATGAAGTCCTTCAAAAACAAGAAATAGAAGAATCTTATGTTAGAACACTTGAAGATATCTATACTGGAAGTACAGTAATTGTAAAACTACATAAGAATATTGAGAATATTCTGATTGAGAAAGGATTTAGACAGGGAGACCCTATCTTTCCTAAATTATTCACAGCGTGCTTAAAAGAAGTTTTAAGAATTTAGGTTGGGAAAATGTAGAAATTGATATCAATGGAGAATACCTTAACAACTTACTATTTGCAGATTACAAAAGATGATAGATTTTAATAGAGAAAGCAAATATGTAGGACTGAAAATTAATATGAGTAAAACTAAGATGAAAATGCAGAGACAACAAATAAGAGTTATGGACGAACCTCTAGAGATAGTAAGTAAGTATTTACCAAGAACACGTGACCAAAATTAAAAGAAAGATAAGCATGGGATGGAAAGCATTTAGTAAACGAAATAAGATTATGAAAAGTAAAGCACTACTTTCTTTAAAAAGAAAAGTATTGAATGAGATGGTCCTACAAGTATCAAAATATGCATTAGAAACTTGGAGCATAATGAGAATAACACTAAAAAACAGAAAAATAGCAACACGGTTACCAGAGCAAACTAAAGTAGAGGATATTCTAACATGTATGAAAAAGAAATGAACATAGGCTGGAAAGGTAATGAGAATGATAGACAATACATGAACCTTAAGAAAAATATAATGGGTCTCTAGAGATTGCAAAAGAAGCAGGGGAAGGAAGAGAAGACGATGGAATGACGAATTCAGAAAATTTGTGGGTGAACTGGCACAGAAAGACCATAAACAGACGCAAGTGGAAGGCCATGTCTGAGGCCTTTGTTCTGCGGTGGACTTGTAACGACTGAATATATATATATATATATATATATATATATATATATATATATATATATATGTATATATGATAAATTTTTGCACAC
>NC_090725.1:119564462-119566962 GCF_036898095.1 Palaemon carinicauda | reverse complement strand
TAAATTGCCCCAAGTGGTAGAAAAAAAAAGGGCCGAAATTCTACCAATCCTTCTTATTTAGTTTTCGTCTTTACATCACAGCTTTTGACTTGATATTCAGACCACTGCAATATTTGAAACATGAGATTAACCTACTGGGTAGGAATCATTCAAAGATGGACTATCTTCACGCATGAAAATGAAAATCTTAAAACAAAATAGTCAGAGGTTCTGTAATACAGCGGTTGGAGTATTTGGTCGCACAACACCTGTATCTCCTCTAGCCCTGAGGTGCATCAGGTAGCACCTGATAGTTAACTAATTAGTGTGATGGGAAGCAATACTGTAGGAGGCCGCAACGAAAGCAATTTAATCCAAAAGACCAAAGAAACCTTTACAGCACTGCATTAAACTAAAAGAGGCTTTTTAAACGCATACCCCCACCTCCCAAAGATATTTTCCTGTATTATTCGCCCACATTAAACTTTGAATCCTTTCCGCACCCCAGATTTTAAGTTACTTCGGTATAACAGACTGGATATCATTTATTCCATTTGTGGCTAATACCCCCATAACATATGTCTCGTGCAACTGCATTACGCCAAGTAATAGCAATAAAATCTTGAAGTTGTGCCTTACTTTCCCCAATATTGGGTTTCTGATTATTGTCAAATTCAAAGCACTAAATCATTGTGTATTCTGGTAATTAGTTTAAAATTCATGAAACAATCTGGTTTACTAATATTTCATGATAATTGCGTGTGACACTTTCCTTCTATACACTTTCACATAAATTGTTATAATTATCTTTTATATACTTTTCTGAATCTTGGTTCCTTTTATGGAAGTTTCTCTTCAGTTCATCCGAGTACGGTATTTACTAAGCCGTTGGCTGACTAAGCCAATAATTCTCACAAAGTCAATTAACCAATCATCTAAATGAATCATATGGTTAAACAGCAATAAAACCTAAATACAGTTAATGTCCACAAAAAAACCACGTCAAATATTTTCTACCTTATTTCAGTTCTCAAAATGCATGGTAAAGAATACACACAGTATTTACTCAGGGATAAAAGGCAAAAATGAAAACATCGTATATCCCCATTTTTTAATGAAATAATCTTTTCTTTATAAAAGGCAAGAAAAAAAAGTGAAAAAACCAATCAGCAGTCAATGGAAATAATAAAAATGCTTACACTTTTCCTCTCTCTCTCTCTCTCTCTCTCTCTCTCTCTCTCTCTCTCTCTCTCTCTCTCTCTCTCTCTCTCTCTCTCTCTCGCGACAAAAAAACAAATTGAAAACTATTCCCTGTTCAGAAAACATTATTCACCGCGGATGACGTCTCACCTTTGACATTTAGCTCGTAGGCAAAGACTACAGGTAATGCTTTTGAGAGAGAGAGAGAGAAAGAGAGAGAGAGAGAGAGAGAGAGAATAATCCTTACCCCTAATGCCAGTCTTAATCTCGTTGACCTCAGAAGCAGAACCACATTTGCAGACCATTCTACCTTAAAGTGATTTTACTGAAAGGCCCCTGACGGTCACTGCACTATCTCAAGCCCTAGATTCACCCTTTATTCTCCAACCAACGAATTTATAATTACTCGCGTCAGTTTTAGGTGTACAATTTCGATAAAAACAATACAAAAAAGTGTAGTCTGCTGTTGAGCTTTGTAAATTATGAGTTTTATATACTGTATAGGCCTATGTTTTTATAAATATATATCAATACTGCGTGTCTATATATATATATATATATATATATATATATATATATATATATATATATATATATATATATATATATACTGTATATATATATATATATATATATATATATATATATATATATATATATATATATAATGCTCAGTTTCTGATGTAAAACATTTTAGATAAATTTAAAAACAAAACAAAATTAAATTGAAGAGATCCAGTGTCAACTGGGCACTACTCATTTGTTTAATATTCCCAGATATTAATATGAATAAGAATCCATGTAGATTACTCAAAATTATTTTCCCCACCACCTTCGGGGCAGCTTTCAAAATAAAAGAACACTTGTTTAACAATGTCTAGGAATATACCTTAACATTTATGTTTCTCACTGCCATATAAATGTGTTTTTTATACCTATAGTTGGAGGGAAATCCCGAGTTTAAAATGAATATAAAACGTTGATTTTGATGTACCGCCTAATAACTATGCAACTCCCAACTCATAAAAGCACATATTCAAGTTATACATAACTTTAATTTAATTTTCCTAATAAGTGCATATTCATGTTCCTCATGACTATAATTTCACACATATAATATATCTATTATTCACAAGAACGCAAACTTTGAGAAATACCTCTTTTAAAAAGTACGATTTTATACAAAAATACATTCATTACAGTCACGTGTGATAATTAACTTGGCACTGCAGCTTGATAAGAGGGGGCGCTGAAAAGTTCCTGTCTTTAAGGGTATCGTGAAAGGGTAGAGCTTTTACTTTTACAGGGGAGATAGGACACC
>NC_090725.1:119551962-119559462 GCF_036898095.1 Palaemon carinicauda | reverse complement strand
ACAATAGATAATAAAGAAGGATACGCTGGTAAAAACTGTACAATACGTAATCGTTAAGAGGAAATAATATATATATATATATATATATATATATATATATATATATATATATATATATATATATATATATATATATATATACATACACACACAATCCAGGATAGAGGACATATGCAGATGAGGCACTACAAAGAAAATGGCTTTAATATTCATAAGACGGATAATTCCGGGTAAGACTTGTGCAACGTCAATTCATCACAATGTTGATGATCTTTCTGAAAGATTACGGAGTAAAAGTTTTTGCAAGGTGTTTATCAACGATTCAGTACATAAAGTATGGATAAAGTAACAGGTGTCATAATTACTCATGCCATCCTGGTAGTGAAAACGGTTTAATATATATATATATATATATATATATATATATATATATATATATATATATATATATATATATATATATATATATATATATATATATATATATATTTACTGTATGTAAATATACATACACAAAATAAATCAGTCGCGAACATTGTCATAGATTAATATTTCAAGTACAAACTACGAAAAATATTATATCGAAAAACAACTAAAATACCTCGTACAATAATATATAATTAGGAATTAATGTGCTTGGCAGCCGTTTTGAAAGTCACCCTGAAAAACATATATAAGAGTCACGATAAAGAAGCCGCGATGAAGGGTCGCCATTATTCTGCGTCTCTGCATGCAGTCATATTTAGTCTTAATCCACACACGGTGAAAATATTTTCAAACTACGCTTCAATTAAACCACTGTAAGGTAAATGTGCTATTTCATAAAGCACGTAGTCAAATCTTCTCAAAGTTTTCTTCACTGGAGTTATTCATACTTTATAAATGAAAATTCCTTACGAAAAATGACATACAATGAAATGAAGTGTAAGACCTAAAGACACATTTTTTTAATAAATCAAGAAACTTGTTACAATATTTCAAGCCTACAAGGAATAAAGTTTTCAGTTTGGTTGTAAAAAACTTAAATAAGGGTGTCATATCAATGTATGCCTAGTAAACAAAAAAAACGCTATAATCAAAACTAAATATCATTTGAAGATATAACACAAATTGGAACTTCTGTACTGCAAATGGTTCAATTCAGATATAGTTTCTAGCGATGACTCATTCAATGCCACGTTCATGATTATTCATACGCAGATGGTTACTTCACCTGATATTACTACACCATTTTTCGAGAACGATAAAACTCACCTATATTGCAGGTCCTAAGAATCGTAGATGGTTCAATCCTGAGAGAGAGAGAGAGAGAGAGAGAGAGAGAGAGAGAGAGAGAGAGAGAGAGAGAGAGAGAGAGAGAGAGAATGTGTATGCGTACATCAGTCGCATAGATTTCAAAGCGTAATGGTATGGATGTACTCAATCACGAATTATAACTATAAGCTAAACAAATATCACGGGTGTGGACACTAACAAACATGAAGGATATCCTAAATATTAAACATTCATATACCCATAGAATACGCCTCAACTATACCGGCAAACCAACTCAAATGGCATCTGACCTAAAATCAATCCCCCCCCCCCCCCTTGATACAGGTGTGCCCACGTTAATGCGGATACACCTTTCAATTCCCAACTGGATACCCCCGGCTCGTGATGTATCACCCCACCTGAGAACTGGTGTGATCCAAGGGCAACAATAACAGAAGAACCGGCCTTATCAGGCATTACTCCACTCTGAGTCCATGTTGGCAAGGATTATCGCAATTCTCATCCTGAAATATTTTACCGTAAGACTGAATATTTCATGAAAATTGCATGAACTAATACAATTTGCATACAGTACATTTTCGACCAGAACTCTTTCCATAGCATTGAAAGTTTAATTTAATTCAAGTTATTACAAAAAATCTGTTTGCCCTAAGCGATGAAAAACTTCATATATAAATGAAAATTACTGCCCTGGATATATCTTCGTTTCGAATTCTTTACGAAATCTTATTACTAACTAAAAAATATTCCCTCGATATGTTTAAATAGGCCCCTATGAGGAAGCGATTACAATAAAAGACCAACTCATTCTACCACTCTCCAAATTCCATTACACCGACTATTCTATAGACCTTGATTGTAACAACACTAAACAGCCAGCCCAAGTGTCTTAATGGCATTTTCGAATAACAAACAATTGCAGCTAAAACTGTTTCTATGGGATACAGAATTCGAGCAAACCATTACAATTAATATAACTCCATATCGTGAGATTACATAGAAAACTCAAGATTATGAGAGCTGTATCTTGCCATAATTAGTGTCTGCATCTAAATGGATTCGTTTTTAACATCTTTTAGGAGGACTAAAGAGGTCAGGGTGCTTGGAAACCCCACATTTCACAATCAAAGGAACTGTTGATGAGAAAGCTTTAATATGAACACCTATAAAACACAAAAACGATAATACCAGATACACATTAGCAAATCTGCATTACTACAAACAACCAAACAAAAATGTTTAACGTCCTGGCAATAAGAAATATTTTGCTAATGCTTCCATGTTCGTCACTTTCACACTCACTTAAATAGCCTGATAATTCTCTCAACAAAGTCGCTATGATTACGGATTCCAGCTGAGACTCTGATAACGGATGCCATCTGGAATTTGAAAATGGATCCGACCGAAGACTTCGATCACGAATACCAGATAACGCATCAACAATGGATACCGACAGATAATTTAACAAAGGATGCCGTCTATCACTTCAATTAGAAAAGCCAACAGACACTTGGCCAACTGATATTACATATAACACTTTGGTTGTTCTTACGACAAATATCTTTAGAGCCTGTTGCTTATGACAGATGCCTCTTTAAATCATTTGGGACTTTGGTAGTTTGTGCAACAAACATGATTTGAAAATTACAACATTTAAATCCAGGCAATAATCTATTCATGAATTCGTTTGGAAATAACAGACGTTCATAATTACAACGGCGTTTGATTAAAGACAGCAATGGCTATTCGTGTTTGCTGTGTCACCTTTGACATTATTTTTGTTTACTGTGCATCAGAAACAGTAAAAGAGTCGTAGGTCGGTGCAGATATCACAGATTATGAGTGTGACAATCCTACAGTATAAAAGCCGGGCGATAACAAACACACAAAAAAAGCTTATTTTTCAATAAAAGACGGCAAATAAAAGGCAACACTAGAGCAAATCAGTCATTAAATCTGCGTTGATATTAATCCAGATTAGATGACGATCAAAAGATCTGAAGTTACTTCCCATGGTGAACTTCTTTCCTTGTATGATGTTTATCCTCTAAAATGGGAAAATGAGGGCATTCAATGTTAGTTCCAGAAGGAAAATGCTTTAAGGGGAGGGATTAAAAAGAACGAGACGAGTCATGGAAATGTCTTTTGCCGTATCGATGATATTTTCAGCAGTTGTTATTGATGGACATCAAATCTTATTTCGCCTTTTGTGGAGGTTATCGAAGTAACAACAACAAATGCAGCAGCCGTTTCTATTCCACTGCATGGCATAGGCATCCGACATGTCAATTCATTTCTGGGGTTGGCCAGTTTCCATCACCACGCTGGCCAGAGCGGATTAGTGATGGTGAGAGATTTTCGTCTGATCCTCACAGCAAACCAACCGAGTATGGGTGTCCCCACGGTTGAGATACTTTGGGTGTCCCTGAATAGCACAGCCTTGTTGATCATGTAAATACTCAAACCCTTCCAACACGCCAAGGTATCCTTCTCGAAGTAACAAGCTCATTGTTGTGGCCGATGTGGTAACGTCCCTGACTGGTGAACGCCAGACTGGGGTTCGAGTCCCACTTAAATTCGTTAGTCCTAGCTTGGGTGAAGAGGGGGCTTAGGTGGAGAGGGGGCTTGGGCATTGTCCTACTTGATAGGGCAATGTCACTGTCCCTTGCCTCTGCCACTCATGAGTGGCCTTTAAACATTTGAATTCCCTCTATGCAATGCTAAATATAAACTAATTAATTGGAACCTCACCTTATGAAGTAATTCCGTAACCGTCGTTGCCCAAAGTAGTTACAAAACAAACAGGATTCACAATTTAGCTAAGCTCAGGAAAATAATGTAACCAATGACATGACAGCAAAAATGGCTGGCGTTTCTATATATAAAACATTAACCATTACAATTCAAAGAAAGAATAGAAAACGAGCATTTCCTAGGTAAACAATCTACTTAATTGTGAAACTTAGAACACAAATGGATCCTTTATACTTGGCATGGCGGTGTAAGGTGAACAAAGTATTGGGGTTGAAGTACCAATTCCTTAATAAATATCAATTTGCAAATATCTAAATTCCACCTATATAAAATTTTTTTCTCAATTCCATCGTGCCAGCTGACTTGAGCAATGAATTAGAAAGCTCACTGTTGAATCAGGTCAACAGAGTGGCCACCAAGTAGATTAGCTTGGAATTGTGTACCTCGCCCGACAAAGAAAATATCTGAGAACTGGAACGATAATACCTGCAACATCTAAGTGTGAATATTGCATCTGCACTCGATGAATGTGTATAGTGTAATTACAACTTTTTAAAAGTTTTACAATAAAAATCTACACTTTAGTATAAAGAGTAAGACCAATAAACATTTAAAAAAAAAAAACTTAGCCCCGAGTTTAGCTAAATTTTGGAGCAAAATAATCGTTCAGTATTTGACCTTGTCGTCAGTTACAATACTTCACAGTCCTAAAATACTATTCAGGCTGGAATACACTATGCAAACACATTCGTATGCAGTCAATTGATAGCATCACATACAGATTATGGGATAAGCTTCATAAAGTCCATATCTAGTCCAGGCCTGAAGGCAGCACAAGGAAAGGAGAGGGAAGAATGGCGCTCACCCCGAAGGATGTGACAGACTTCTATAACACTGGAAAAAAATTGATTTTCTTTAGATGTATTTATACCCGAGAGCATAAACGTCCTCACCTCGCCAAACAACTTCCAATCATCAGGGCCAACTATTGCTTGCCTCTGCTCCTTTAGTTTTCGGTTGCTTCATTTCACTTTCGTTTCGAGCTCTGTCTGCACTAACGAAGAAAGATGTTAAAACATGATAACGCTTTCGCCTTCATACAATTTCGTTCAGATCTTTATATTTCGTTCAAAGCTACATAATGGGAAACGGAAAAAATAGTAGATAAAAATACCCAAGACAACCGGCTAAATCGATGCGATGGGAGAGCGTGATCACGGTCAAAAGACAAGCCAAGGATACTCAGGTGGCATTTTGGCTAAGAACAAGGTTCGCCGTCTTGAATGGAATTCTTGCCAAACAGAACTTTAATCCCCGATCTGGAGTACAAAACAGAATCATCTAGAAAACGACAAATGGAAATATTAATTCCTCTACTACTTCATAGATAATAAAGTGAAACATTAACATTGAAAAATAGCAAGTCTTCTCATCACCCCGGCTTTTGTTTTTATCTTCTTGTAACGTTCCCCCGGAAATTCACCCCCACCCCA
This sequence comes from Palaemon carinicauda, assembly GCF_036898095.1. NCBI lineage: Eukaryota > Metazoa > Arthropoda > Malacostraca > Decapoda > Palaemonidae > Palaemon > Palaemon carinicauda. The sequence continues at coordinate 119,553,940 of NC_090725.1, read as the reverse complement.
TTCCCCTTCCCGTGCCTCTAAACAGCTGGGACATGAAGTTGAATTCTATACCCACCAAAGTTCCTGTCAAGATACACCAGAACAGTACTTTTGGCAAGCCTTTTGACATTCTCAGCAACTGCAGATTTTCCTACAAAGTGTAGTTCGCTACCATCAACAGCAACAAAATTCATAACTAAACCACAATAAAACCATAAATTACAATTGCTTCCTGGCCTCAGTACAACATCCTTTGGCACTGGTCCTTCTCTTAAGGTGGCGTGATGCGAGTTAAAAGGACATTTTTCCAATTAGCCTTCTTAACACACAAAAGTGCTTAAACTAACGATCTCTTACTTCAACATATTTCACCAACATCATTTCGATTTCGCTACAGAATTCATTGGCATTCGTCATATAATGAAGAATATTTCCACATTGAAGAAAATTAACTTATTACGCCGAATGGTCAAGTGAATACAACTGTCTATAATGCATGTTAATTTTTAGATTAAATTCAATATAGTTTTTTATTACACCACTAAAAACTTCATAGATCTCTCTCTCTCTCTCTCTCTCTCTCTCTCTCTCTCTCTCTCTCTCTCTCTCTCTCTCTCTCTCGGACCAGCTATTCCCATTATATCACAGGTACTGTCATTCATTATCATAAGACTGAAATATCAATAGAAGAATAAAAATAAAATTATATACATAAAGATTTGACTGAGAATTGTATTTTTTTTAATTATCACAGGATTCTACTTTTGTATAACAGTGAAACATATAGAAGACCCAATATCAAGCAATATTACCAACTTTACATACGGTTTTCAACAAATGCCAGGTTCATAATTTTTGCGACAAAAAAAATATATATATACATATATATATATACATATATATATATATATATATATATATATATATATATATATATATATATTTATATATATATATATATATATATATATATATATAATACATGAAAATGAAGTGACTCCTAGAATAATTACAAGACCATTCTGTAGAATGTAGCATGAAGAGACAAAACCTGATGAATGGGAGCTAGAAGTGTTGGTGAAAATGGTAAAAAAAAGGAGGTCTGAATGATTGCAATAATTACAAAGGCATCACACTTACGTCAATTACAAAAATATATAGTTTGCTTATTCTAAAAAGGCTAGAGAGAAAGATTGATGAAAAGCTGAGAGATGAACAAGCGGGATTAAGAAAAGGTAGAAGTTGCACTGACCAAATTTTCATTTTAAGACACGTTGTCAATGTGCAAACTATAGGAATCCACTGTTGATGGCATTTGTGGACTATGAAAAAGTCTTTGTTAGTGTGCACCGGCCAATTTTGTGGAGAGTCCTGAGTTATTATGGAGTTCCTCATAATTATGTAAATTTGATTAAGTTTGTTCATGAGCATAGTAAGAGCAAAGTTAATGTTAGTGGAGTCCTATCACAAGAATTTCCAGTGAACAGTGGAGTACTGCAAGGGAATGTGTTGTTACCTATGTTGTTTATCCTCCTCATGGATTTTGTAATCCATAGAACAGTTGGAGATGGTGGAGAAGGATTGGACTGGATTGGAAATAGGAAGTTAGCTGACCTAGAGTATACTGATGACGCTTCCCTTATTAGCAGAACACCACAGGATTTGCCATGCTTGCTTACCAGAATGCATGAAATATCACAAGAGATTGGGCTTAAGATAAATGGAAGAAAGACAGACATGATGAGAACGGAATGTGCAATGGAAGATGAAATATCATTGGAAGGAGAAAGGATTAATGAGGTAGAATCTTTTAAATATTTAGGAACTATGATATCTAATACAGGGTCTTTAGAATTGGAGTTCAATGAAAGATTGAAAAAAGCAAATCAGACAATAGCTAGGTTAAATAAAATTTAGAAAACAAATCGCCTGAAATGACACACAAAAATCAGGTTATAAATCAGTTTAGTGAGATTAGTGTTACAGTATGGACACGAGT
>NC_090725.1:119519462-119546962 GCF_036898095.1 Palaemon carinicauda | reverse complement strand
GAAAGGACCCCATAAATCTCTAGCGGTAATATCTCAACGGGTGGCTGCTGCCCTGGCCACCCTACAACATAAACTTGAATTACATTGAGAAAGATGTGTTAACGCAACATTTTGTGCTACACACATACTATGAAGAAAATAAGGAACTGTTTAAAACCAAAGCCTGCGAAAATTGCTTCCAAGTCATCAACTATTTCAGACAAAATCCCAAAAATAAACCAAAGTAAAGAACACAATCCATAGGCCTATATATTTCTTCCAAAAGTAGGCTACAAGTATTTGAATGACACGACATGCTATTTTCTTTGCAATAAAAAAAAAAATTATAGATTTCATGTTATTAACTTCAACGTTCTTATCACTATCAATATACTTAAAACTAGTAAAGCTTAAAATTAAACTTTTAATTTGTTTTAGAAAGAATGCCACTTCAACAAACAATCTTTCGCTTGCCTAAATGAATTGTTTATACCACACTCACGAACTTTCTATTCAACAGAAGGTTGGCCGCTTGAAGAGGAAATAAATTATACTAAAATTACACGACAAAAAACGGACACACGCAATAAAACACATCAGCATCAATACAAAATAGAGATTATAATCTGTGATAATTCGTAAAGGACATCATCATTTCACGTGGATCTACAAACGAGAGATATCACTAATCATAAAACGTAATCACCATTGTGAAACAAAAAGGTATTTTTTTTCGAAGCAACTTCCTCCATTTTAGCAAGAGGTTACCCTATGACCCTGATCATTCTACTTAAATGGTAATGGCAAGGAGCCACAGACATTTTTTCAAGGGCTAGAAGGCACGACACTGGGGGGTTGGGGATTCCATTCAAGGGGGAAACTCCACTATTTCCTTTACGAAGGCAAGGTCAAGAAGCTGGACAGCAGGATAAAGGAAAGTGGGAACTGAGATATAGCTCAAAGCTAAAAAGTGAGTACAGTTAGGGGCCGAAATGATAACGCAAATACCTTTAAGAAATGTCTGCAATGCACTACTTGAGTGGCACTAAGCCACTAAGGAAAGGGGGGGGGGATACAAATTCGAAATATTTTTCAACCGAGGGAAAAAATATAAAAAACAACATTGCCTAAATTGGGATACGAATATTTCAAATATAATAATTTATCATCAGGTTACTATCCTATAATAATTTATCATCAGGTTACTATCCTAAGTTACTGTTAAGTCTTATTATCCAAGTTACTATAAGTCTTGAAGCATCTCAGACAGACCAGGTTTTCCAAGAAACGACAGAATCGGAAGTGAAACTTCAACGACGTTCATAAGAGCTTTCAAGAATATCGAGGATTGAAATATAACTTTCTTCAGAAAGCTTATAATAACAACAGTGAAAAGAACTTGAGATGAGGGACAGGTTCCAGTGGTTATCTCAAATTGTGATCAGTAATGAGCAGGAATAAAGTTTGACAACATCGGGATATTCGGGGGCACACCCAAATTCTTATGGTCATAAACCACAGGCTATCTCGATATAATCGTTATTATTATTATTATTATTATTAATATTATTATTATTATTATCGTTAATAGTATAAATGTTTATATATCCATACAAACAAGTCCATAAGATTATAAACATTTTAAGAAATGTTCAAAAAATAAAATAACCCATTAAATAAAACAAAAATACCACCAAACGAAGTACACTAATGTATAAATAAAGTGAGCAAGGTAACGTAAAGAGAAATTAACATTCCTTGAGAAACAAAAGAGAAAAATTTGAGCAAGGAGCTGTGGCGACAGGATATTAAAAATCAACTTTCGCAGTTTAACAGTGAGCATAAGAATGAACTCTACTAACGGAGATTATTTGCAAGTAAAGTACCACACAATATGACCAATAACCTACAACGATCAGGATATTATTCATAGTTATGATACTTGTGCTTGTGTTCGGCATTTGTATACTCTAGAATAGTAAACATATTCACAGAAAGAAATATTTAGCCAAGTCAATCCTGATACTTATATATTATATAATACACACACACACACACACATATATATATATATATATATATATATATATATATATATATATATATATATCTATAAAGCGAGAGAGAGAGAGAGAGAGAGAGAGAGAGAGAGAGAGAGAGAGAGAGAGAGAGAGAGAGAGAGAGAGAGAGAGAGAGAGAGAAATATAATTAACCAGCCCAAAATTACTTGAAAGAAGAGAAACTTTCTGGTAGTGAATAGAATCTAACATCAACTGGCGAAACACACTCCAGCTGAGCCACATGCTTTAGGTGTAAATCACTACAGGGAAATCACGAAGATTTTCGGGCAAGAAACTCTGTGCTTACAGGACATACCGAGCAGAATCAGAGGATCAACTACCGGTTGGAGTCAGTACTTCAGTTGCAGCTGGCACGTGAACATACACGTGATCAAACCTAAACGTGGCAAATCCATTTCGCAGGAGCCTTTAAGCCAGCATTTTTCTTCCTTCGAGACATTTTATTTTCTCTGCTATTTGCTAGACAAATTTCCTAATGAAAATGATAATCAGTGCTAACTTACTGAAACTTAGGCAGACACTCGCTCGAGCGTAAACATACAAACACCCAAAAATTGACGTTACTTAAGTTATGCTAAATATTCAAATACTTGCATCGACATTTCTGGAGACACAAAAGCTTACTTATATCCCAAGATTTAGCTCAGGATGTTAACACAATAGATAACATCTGAAGATAACCAGTACGATCATATTGACCTTATTCACAATACTATACAGGACAACAACAGGAAGAGCAACAACCCTTAAAACACACTAAAAATATAGATAGTAAAATGGGGAGAATTGGATTGGATGTATTAATATGGAGCTTTAGTCCCAACAATGTCAAGGACTTTCGCAGCCCATGTGCAACTGGAGGAAAACCCTGCAGTTGCAGTATGAAGCACAAGCTAATAGGTTGGAAGAAAGGAAGCGGGAACGGAGGTACACTCGAAGGGTAAAAGTGATGCCAGGGGCCGCTAGAGGGTTATGGGGTCTTTTGACTGGCCAGACAGTACTACATTGGATCCTTCTCTCCGGTTATGGTTCACTTTCCCTACACACACACACACAGAATAGTCTGGCATATTCTTTACATATCCTCTTCTGTCCTCATACACCTGACTAAATAATTCTTCTTCACCCATGGGGTAACAGCACTGTAATTGTTCAGTGGCCACTTTCCTCTTGGTAAGGGAAGAAAAGACTCTTTAGCTATGGTAAGCAGATCTTCTAGGAGAAGGACACTCCAAAATCAAACCATTGTTCCTTAGTCTTAAGGTAGTGTCATAGCCTCTGTCCCATGGTCTTCCACTGCCTTGGGTTAGAGTTCTTTTGCTTGAGGGTACACTCGTGCAAACTATTCTATCTAATTTCTCTTCATCTTGTTTTGTTAAAGTTTCTATAGTTTATATAGGAGATATTTATTTTAATGTTACTGTTCTTAGACTATTTCATTTTTCTTTGTTTCCTTTCCTCACTGGGCTATTTTCCCTGTTACAGCCCATGGGCTTATAGCATTGCGCTTTTCCAACTAGGGTTGTAATTAGCAATTGATAATAATAATAATAATAATAATAATAATAATAATAATAATAATAATAATAATAATTGACGAAAGACCTAAAAGTAATGACTACAGTGCACCACTTGAGGTGCACCAACAACACTTATTTAAGGACTGTTTTCCGGTCCTATCACTTAGGGAAACCCTATGCACTACAGGACCTACATGAACAGTTTATCATCTACATATTTAGGTATTTTACGTATCACACAGTACATTACAGGTTTATGGTCAATTTCCATTCTCGAAGCACTTAACAAACAAGTTTTCCGTTTCCTCTTGAAAGTCTTAACATATTTGAAAGCTCTAGAACCTACAGTAGACATACATCTTGGCTCCAATAATTTGAACCCATATGCAACTATTCTTGTGTCTATACGATTTGTTGGCTGAACCATGTGTAGTAATTCTCTTAGTTATTTTGGGCGTCTGGTTCAGATAACTTAATGGGTGATTACTCATATCTTGAACTATTCAAGATTTAATATGCAACCGGTGTAATTTAATTAGTATAGGAACAATCCTTTCTCGGGGAAGGACATTTTTTCATGTGTTGCTCCTCTGCTTATTGTTTCGTAATTTCTTAAGTTGTCCTTTAGGTAGAGTATGGTAGATAAAGGTGCCGTCGTCAGCCCTGGTATTAACAGTTTACCACACCTTTCTTTACAAAGTATTTATCCAGATACTTCTTCATCAAAGCATTGTTTCTAAAGTGATATCCAGTGGTTTTACTACATAATTTATTTGAGCAGTGGAAGACAAAATTACATTTACTAAATATCGGGACAGACTTGTTATTAATATTTACTTGGATGTCGCCCAGCTTTCTTAAGCTGATTTTTCCTTTCAATCGCCATAAACTTGATTTTATCTAAATCTGGTTTTAGCTGTTGAACTGTTATCCGTTCCCTAACAGTGTTAAGAATTTGTTTTAAAGTTTCAACAGTATCATCATCTATGGAGAAGTAAAACCGTCAATCATCCGCGAGGTTCAAACTTCACTTTATGTCTCTGAAGTACATCTGATAGATCGATAGTATAAATACAGAATAACATAGGGCCATGTACACTCCCATGGGGTACCCCTCTGTTAAATGGTTTATATAATGAATGATTTTCCAATTTGTACACAGTACTTTCTGTCAACCACTAAAAGGCTACATCTTCAATATTGCTGAACCGTAAATAATTCGGAAGCAGTTCATATACAACTGTATCAAAAGCAGTACTAAAATCGAATAATATCTAGATACCACATTTGTTCTCATCCATCGTACCATTTGCAAAAGAACAATATATGTCTCCGTAGAATATAATTTTCTGTAACCTGACTGGATGTCTGGCAATGCTTCGATTTATAATAATAAGTGACTAATTAGGTGTTCAAGAATTACATAATCTAGTACTTTTGAAATAAAGGATAGATTATAAATAGGCTTGTACGTGCTTGATTCCTGATAATCTAGAGCACTTTTTAGAACCGGTGAACTATAGCCACTTTCTAAGATTTAGACCTACACACATCGATACTATTCACTATTCTTGTATTGTGTCAGCAAGACTAGAAAAGTTTCTTCCCCCCATCACTTCGGATATTGACATTGGATCAATCACACAGTTTGTTTTCTTTGGCTTCTTAATAATCCTGGTGACTTTATACTTTATTATTAAATCTCGTAAGTTCAATTCGTTTATATGGTACAGTACAACATTAATCTGACATGGAATATTTGTAAATGACCTAATTATATTTTCTACTTTATTTTTAAAGAATTCTAGAGGTTTATTAGCCAGTTCTTTGTCAATGTACCCCTTAGGTAGACCTTTTTTATTCACATTTCCCATTTAGGAGACGATATCACTTATACATGCCTGTTTCTGCTTCCTAGATCTTTTTCCTATAGTATCAAGTTTTCCCTCCTTAATGGGTAATTATGTTGGCACTTTAAGGTTTTGTATTCTACCCATGTATTTTCAGTTTTCAACAGACTACTTTCTTTAGGGCTTTTCTCCCTCTTACTCTAAAGTCTCACCCATCAAACTTCCATCTATCCTTAAGTTCTTAACAGTTATAGTCTTATCCATCATTGGACACATGGTAGTAATTCAATTTTACTTATCCTATTAAAAATGGTTATAAGGCAATCGACCCACATAGAGCTTAACAAACGTTGGTTGTCAAGGCCACAAGGAATATTGATAACATCATTTATTTTATTAGTTACCTCATCAATAAATACTCGAGAAATTTTATTTATTCCTAAAGCTTATTTTCTTTAGCACTACTTGATTCTGCAAAAGTAATCTAAAATTTATAAGCCGTGCACTGGAGAAAAAATGCACTTCTCTTCCACATTAATATATGAAACAATATTATTCACTACAACACTTAAAACGAGGTCCAACGTGAGACCTGTCAAAGTTGTTGCACACATTATGAACTAATTGATATGATTCCAATAACTCACTAAAGACTAAAGCTTCACGAATTAATGCATCATCCATCCAAAGATTGAAATCTTTACAGATAATGAATTCATTTTTTCCATGGCAATCATCTCAATGAGCATACTGAACTCTTCAAAAAAGAATATTTGTATTCGTTCTAGGATGTATGTAAACTATTACGGTAGATATCTTTTGTTTTTGTCTGTAGTTTATTTCAATAAATTCAGAACTTGTTACGCTAGTTTTTTTTGTTTTTTTTCATCATCTTGAGATTAAAATAGCCTTTGAGAAAGAAAAGCCAAATTAGACCCCTAATTTGCCATCTCTCGGAATACGAAAGAAAGCATGTGTATTAAGGGTCATTTAAACTATTTTAGCCTTGTCAGTCATTTCGCCATGTTTCTGATAATGCAAATATATCGAAACATTTCTCATTTATCACTTCTGTAATTTGCATTGTTTTATTACCCATTGATTTAATATTTACATATATTGTACGCAATTTATGGCATCCTTAGTATTCAGGGTCCGTATTTTCTGCTAATTTCATCAATTCCCCCCCCCCCCCAAAAAAAAAAAAAAAGCTTTGCAATTTCTTGAATTCACTATGTGATCATCAAGTTTTTTCAGCTTAAGAGCAGCTTATAAATTTCATCACTTCAGGGTTACATTCCTTGGTGGCACTACCACTCCTGCTGAATAAAAATTTAGGGGAGGAAAAGTGAGAGGCATAACAACAAGTGAGGAGTCACAGTCAGCAATATAAATTACATGAGCTCACTTTGTAACCGCTCGGTTTACTGCCGATAATAGTAGTACGGAAAAAACAACCAAGCTGATTAGAGGGAATTACTGCAGTAGTTTCGGAATGTGAGAGAGAGAGAGAGAGAGAGAGAGAGAGAGAGAGAGAGAGAGAGAGAGAGAGAGAGAGAGAGAGAGAGAGAGAGAGAGAGAAACTGTTTGGGCACATCCACTACCCTTTGTGGCATTTTGTGACACTACCATCTTGACAACAAAAAACTCAAGTCAATGAACTTCCTAATCCCTGGTCAGAATAATGATCTTTGGTAACGTCATCCAATTATTATTATTACTATCCAAGCTACAACCCTAGTTGGAAAAGCAAGATGCTACAAGCCCAGGGGCTCCAACAGGGAAAAATAGCCCAGTGAGGAAAGGAAATAAGGAAATAAATAAATGAAGAGAACAAATTAACAATAAATCATTCTAAAACAAGTAACAACGTCAAAACAGACATGTCATATATAAACTATTAACAACATCAAAAACAAATATGTCATAAATAAACTATAAAAAGACTCATGTCCGCCTGGTCAACAAAAAAGCATTTGCTCCAACTTTGAACTTTTGAAGTTCTACTGATTCAACCACCCGATTAGGAAGATCATTCCACAACTTGGTAACAGCTGGAATAAAACTTCTAGAATACTGCGTAGTATTGAGTCTCGTGATGAAGAAGGCCTGGCTATTAGAATTAACTGCCTGCCTAGTATTACGAACAGGATAGAATTGTCCAGGGAGATCTGAATGTAAAGGATGGTCAGAGTTATGAAAAATCTTATGCAACATGCATAATGAACTAATTGAACGACGGTGCCAGAAATTAATATCTAGATCAGGAATAAGAAATTTAATCGACCGTAAGTTTCTGTCCAACAAATTAAGATGAGAATCAGCAGCTGAAGACCAGACAGGAGAACAATACTCAAAACAAGGTAGAATGAAAGAATTAAAACACTTCTTCAGAATAGATTGATCACCGAAAATCTTGAAAGACTTTCTCAATAAGCCTATTTTTTGTGCAATTGAAGAAGACACAGACCTTATATGTTTCTCAAAAGTAAATTTACTGTCGAGAATCACACCTAAAATTTTGAAAGAGTCATACATATTTAAAGAAACATTATCAATACTGAGATCCGGATGTTGAGGAGCCACCGTCCAATTAGCTCATCTTAGATGCTGATTAAGATATTTCGTATGACTGACCAAGCAATGCATTCACATCTTACCCTTATTGTACTGTACCATCTACCAAGTAGCGCTAGTTATGCAGTTAGTTCTAGCAGTACTGACTTTTCTTTTGTTAGGCTCGATACTGTATTATTCTATAAGTTTTTTATCGATTGTGATAATTTTGACAAAATTACGGAATGATCTTCCTAATCAAACATTCAAATTGAGGGAACCTCAGGCGTTTTAACTTAATGCAAAATAATAAGCAGGCTCAGTTCCATATTTGATGACATTTTTTTTACCATTATCATTTACTAATCTATTTTCTTTTTTTTTTGTTATTCATCTTAAACATTTGTGAAACTTTCACGAAACACGACTAATAGAGGATATATCACACACAACGTCAGACTTTTAGAATATCTTACTCATTTATCTTTAGTAATTAAAATACGAAACGCTTCTGTGCGTCAATAACTTCTGATGAAAAGGCAAAGGAACATACACTTAACACCATTATCAAGTTCAGATCTGGCTGGACACAATAGCAGCAAACCAGCACAAACTTGGTTTTTGTCTGTTTGCACATCAAGCTTCTATTTCAGCGTTGATGTCCCTTAGAACCACTTCCCTGGGCACTCAACAGATGCCTCTAAGAGCCTAAAGTTGGTTCCTGAAGTTGCCATGATTATTTGATGGATATATTAAAACCTAAAGGATCAACATAGTCTTTTGCAGATTTTAATGTAAAGAGACAGGTGTGTCATTATCACTTTCTTAATGAAATCAGACGAAGAGAAATAAGATGCCTCTGCTTTTGTGGAGTGTTCAAATAGCCCCCACACCCTTTCTTTTCCTCCACCAGAATCAGGAAATACAAGTGAAACGGGAGCAGTAAAGCCCCGTTCACTTGTATTTCCTTATTTCCTTTCTCTCACTTTAATTGCATGATTTATATCCTGAAATTATGCCTTAGCCGTTTAACAATTTACCATGTTTTTGGCTTGACACTTGCCCAACAATGATGGGCTATTTGATTTTCGATTAGTTACTTTTCTCTTGTGGCGATATGGCAATTATCAATCGAACTGCCATGAAACCACCTGTTATAAACCGTATGGGGAGAGGAATACCATCTCACCTTTTTGTCTCACGAACCTTAGGATCAATAAATAAAAATCTAGTTCGAAGTGCACAAATTCTCCCTACCCTTAATTGTGAAGAAATGCAGATAGATTGAAGTGAATGCGGTAGACTCTCCAAGTTGGGAAACAGTTTTTTAGTGTTTTTAGACCATAAGGCGCTAGACCTCATTGTGATATTATTATTATTATAATTATTATAATTATTAGCTACGCTATAAGCCTATAGTTGAAAAAGCTGAATGCTATAATCCCAAATGCTCCCTCCAAAAGGGACAATAGCCAAGTGAGGGAAGGAAATAATGAAACAGATGGAATAGTGTCCCCAAGCATGAGAACTCTAACACAAACCACTGGAAGACCATGGTGCACAGGCTGTGGCACTACCTAAGGCTCGACTCGAGAACAATGGTTTGATTTTGGAGTGTCCTCCTGGAAGAGCCGCTTACCATAGCTGAAGAGTCTCTTACCAAGTGGAAAATAGCTACTAAACAATTATGAGGCAGTAGTCAACCCCTTGAGTGAAGAAGAATTAAATTGAACAGATCGAGAGAGGTGGTGGCTGTTGGAAAAGCTATCCGATAGGATTTTGTTTCGAAGAAAAAAAATTGGTGAGCACAGTTTTACCAAAGAGACTGAAAAACGTTTAGCGTCCGCAAAATGCTTTTCAATAATATTTCAAAACAGAATCAATGCCTAAATTATAAATATCAAGTCAGAAAAAAATATATAAGGAAATGAAAATTCGACTGAATCCTAAATACTGCCATCAGGAAATGCTGTTCTACCATCAACCAAGAGAAAACTCAACGGTAAAGACGATTTACCTATACGCTGCAGATTAGACAGACATACAAACACACATAAGAGAGAGAGAGAGAGAGAGAGAGAGAGAGAGAGAGAGAGAGAGAGAGAGAGATTCAACGTTCTTATAATAATATTCAAAGATGAAATTTAATAAACCAAATAAAAGAATATCGACTGGGTTGTGATTTATTGAATCGTTCAGGGCTCCACACGATTTGCAACACTCGAAGGCCGTCGTGAATGGTAGACGAAAATGTTTCAATCTTTCAGGATGTAAGACGTTACAGGAAATCAATCAGATCTTATCTATGACATGAAACTGACATCACGGCTTCAAATAAGACCATATTATCCACGTTTTTTTCATCATGACAGACAACGGTACACGTGAGTCATTTAAAATATATATATATATATATATATATATATATATATATATATATATACAGTATATATATATATATATATATATATATATATATATATATATATATATATATATATATATATATATATATATATATATATATATATATATATAGACCAAACGTACACCTACGGTTACGCTTCCGTCAAAAGTTACTGGAAAAACTTAATAACGGAAAACTACCGTCTTCCACATATCATGAAAAATAAAGTTTCCCATGTTGCCCTATTCACTTCCACTGACATTCTACTAAAATCAGGTAAAGCGTGATCTTTTAAGCTTCAAGTTTTAACTTGCAAAGACAACAAAAGCATATTAATTACCCAAAAACACTTAGCCTATGAGGGCTAATAAATTAAATAAGATTCTTGATTTCTATGCCATGGTCCTTCGATTTGAGGTTACTGTAACTACTGAATCACTTCAATGGAATATTCCATTTTCCCTAAGACCTTCAATATGAAAAAATACATAACATATTCAAACTGTTCAGGCGAAATTCCTTAATTTCTTGTGATAAGACAAATCTGGTTTGGGTCGATTCAACAATAAACAAATCTGTTCTTTCGTAATGCCGTTCAGACTCCAAATAGAATTTGTCCTAGAACCTCATGTAAATTAAATTAATCAACAAAGAGCCTAACCAGGTATTATCTTTATCATCATTAGCTACGCTACAACCGTATTTGGAAAAGCAAGATGCTACAAACCGTTTTTTTTTTTTCTTAATCATTTATAGCATCTCTGAAATAATACAAAACACTTTTAACTCCAGTGCCTTGTGGGAAACGTACAACACATTAGTTGAAATTATTCAATAAAATGTACTCCATTTATTCTGTGTTTTTTTCCCTTAATTATAAGAGGTTTCTATATTCCAGACCCTATGCATAAAATGGTAATCATGACAATTTGTGTTTTATAATCAATTATTTCTCCAGAACTCTATAAGGACTATATTTCTTCACAATCCCAATTCCCACCATAATACCTAAGAACACACTTAAAACTTTAATCCAGTGTAATGTCAATTTATGTAGAGCAACTTCCCTAGTTCTAGCATAGCAAAAAGAACATGGCATAAACTTTTGTTGAAACGTAAATAGCGAGAAAAAGCACCCCTAGGTTATGGTCTTGGCATTACAATGCACCTGGGAATTATTCCGTTGGATATAACTCTCTTCGCTAATAACCGTATCTAATATTCCTGACGTACCAAGACGCAAAAAAACTAATTACTATTTAACATTATTATCATAGCTATTATTGAGGATAACAACAGAGTAATTCAATATGCATCACCAAAAATCTAAAATAACACATCATTATATGAAGGCAAGCCTGCTACCATGATGATTATATTAAACTGGTCAAACAAGAATGAGATACACCAATAACATGTTGCCGATTTATTTCATAATTCAATTTCGCATTTTAGTACAAAAACACCAAAACACACAATGACATCGGAAGACAGCATGAGCATGAATTGTTATGGTGAAATTATTCAATGACAAATAAACGTTAACGAACATTGGAAAAAAGTGAATAAATAATAATAATAATAATAATAATAATAATAATAAGTCTTGAGATATCGAAAACTTGTAGGTCTTCCTTCTCAAAACAGACAAGAGGACAGGACAGACCTTGACATGCTTTCCTAGAGGGAAGGAGGGAGTAAAGAAAAAAATAGCCTTGTTGAAAAATAGTAGGCTTCTAGAGACCTTGACTTCACACTAAAACACAGCCAAATCTATTTTGTCCTTATCTCTGAGGTATGCCATTTTAGTTGGATGATTCAACACTAAATATTTACATATAAATTTGCATGAGTTATATGAACATACCTATATGTATCACTGTCTAATATTCGGGTTTTACAAACAATCTCTCTCTCTCTCATCCTATAATACAAAATGTTAAGAGGATAATTCTAACCTGTCAGTACTCGGAAGTGATAAGAATCGAACATATATCTTTCATAATTTGCCAAACTGAAAAGCAAATGATGTAAAAAGAAATGACAAATATCAAACATCCAGGTGCGCAAGAGAAAACTCAGCCAAGCCAATAAAACTATTTAATCTCCTCCATCTTACAATGTCGCTGGCCCCAGCCACTTTTTCAAACCGCTTTTAACTCGCTGTAAATATAAGGAAAAAAAAAATAACAAAGGAACAACAACAGGTGTCCGGTATGTCACTGTCATGGTGCCAATGCCAAACCGGTTTCTATGTCAAGTACACAAAACCGTATATACAAAATTAAGGTTTCTTATGATCTATATTGTCAAATTTAAATACCTCTCTCTCTCTCTCTCTCTCCCCTATACCACATTCATAAAAATATAAATGCATACATATGTAAATAACGAAAACCGATATAAAAACATAAACATATATATATATATATATATATATATATATATATATATATATATATATATATATATAATTATTACAAATAGCATCCCAAGTGAGGCTAACCATAAGTCTAGTAATTGTTTAGACCTACTATAGGCTGATTTCCGTGGTGATGTAAGAAAGTAGGTTGGTCCTCCAGTTGCGTCGTCTGATCATTACTGGGTTTCGTTAGTAATTAAGACTGAGCAGCCTGCTGCCCATGAAGTGTCATACTCTTCCTCATCATCACCATCTCCTACGCCTATTGACACAAAGGGCCTCCGTTAGATTTCCCCAGTCGTCTCTATCTTAAGCTTTTAATTCAATACCTCTCCATTCATCATCTCCCACGTCACGTTTCATAGTCCTCAGCCATGTAGGCCTGGGTCTTCCAACTTGTATGGTGCCTTGTGGAACACATACTTCTATATTTTTTTCCTAATCTCAAGCAAAATGGAATGACATCATTTGATCTTTGGCATTTGAATTGGTCACATTTTTATAAAGATTGAGCCTGTTGTTTCCTGTTAACATAATTGACAACCATATCCCTTCTCGTATTCTAAAATACCGGAATAAAGGACAGGCCCTGATTCAAGGATACTTGTAGACGTGCTTATTTGGAAAAACAGGAAAAATATCAGATCGGATCTGACTTGGAATAACTATAATTGACTAAAATTTATTGCTCATAGAGTTTTTGCACCAAATGAAAAGGAATATAATTTGACCATAGAAGAGACCATTTCTGGTACAGCCAAAATGAATGGTGGGCTTAACAGTTCCTCCTTTGCTCAAACTATATGACTCACTTTCTGTCCAAAAGAAAAGGTATCTTTTTTCCTGATGAGTTTGAGAGTAAGAAGAGTAATGAGAAACTCGATCTTCCCCATTCTTGTTTTCCTGAGGCTAAACTAACTAGTTCAGCTTTTCGGTCCAGTGAAATTAAAACACCTTTATTGTACCTTTATGCCCGCGGAGGTGCAGACTAAAATGGTATTTTTCCTGTTTTTAAAGTCGTCTGATTTCTTAGCTCCTAAGTTGTCAGTTATTTTTTTAAAGTTAGCATGGAGATTCCTTTTGCAATTGTTAGAGAATTCATATGGCTACACAATTAGGTAAATGAGTCTGCGGTACTCCTAGCCCCACTGATTTCCGCTCAATTTCCATAACTCCCATAGTATTATCTAAAGTGTTTGAACGTCCTTTGGGAAAACGTCTAAATAGGCATGCTGAATGTAATTATCTGTTCCTAGTTTGCAGTTTGGCTTTCGCAAAGGACTTGAAGCATGTAATGCCCTTTTAATGTTCTCCAATGTTATACAGAAATCTCTTGCTTGTGATCAAGAAGTTCGTATGATTGGCCTAGACTTCAGTGCTGCCTTTGACCATGTTAACCTCAAGACCCGTTTTCAAACTCAAGCATAGGGGAGCAAGAGGCTATTTTCTTAGCATTAATATTGAATTTTCAAGTTACAGATTTCAATGAGTTGTTGATGAGTACCATACCGATTATAGGAATGTAATACCATACTACCGTATATAGGCTACCTGTATATGGTTTGGCCTGGTATATATAAGCTTGTTGCATATTCAGATGATGATGCTCTCTTTGCATTTAATCCAATTCCTGAATGTAGATCTATAATTGCTAAATCCTTTAATAGAGATGTACCTAAAATCAATGCACCCGGGACGCAGTTGAAATCTACCAAAATTCTAAGTATGATTCTTGATTCTAAATTTACTTTTGAGAAGCATATTCGGTCTGTTTCTCCATCAACAGCACCAACAAATCAGTATACTAATAGTTAAGATTTTCGGTCATCAATATATCCTAAGGAAGTTACAATTATTTCACTCATGTGCTTTTTGAGTATTGTTCTCCTGTTTGGTTTTCAGCTGCTGACTCTCATATTGATTTACCACCATCGTTCAATTAGTTCTTTGTGCATGCTGGATAAGATTCTTCCTAATTCTGATTATCCTTTACATTCAGATCTTCCCAGACTGTACTATCTTGTAAGTGATACTAATTACGTTGCTAATTCCAACAGTCTTGCTCTCACCAATAAAACGCTCAACAACACTACACAGTATTCTAAAAGTTTTGTATCAGATGTGTCCTTAGTCTAAAAATACAGCCCTTATGATTAAACTGTCATAACCAGCACTCAAGACCAATCATACGAATTTCAAGATAATAATAAAAAAAAAATTGCATAAAACCGAAGCTGTATAATGAACATCACGAGTTCCGAAACCCCTGCGAAAGTCAAATTGCAAATTGGGAGTCAGATGACTACTTTTAACACGCCTTACCAATATCTACACACACACATAAGCTACATATACATACAATGACACACACACACACACACATATGTATATATATATATATATATATATGTATATACATATATATATACATATATATATATATATATATATATATATATATATATATATATATATATATATATATATATATATACATATATATATATATATATATATATTCTGTAAACTGGATACATTTCAGTGCCCTTGAATGTTATTGTTAAACCTCTTACTTTTGCTCGGTGTTGAATAGCCTCCCGGGTATCACCACCAGACTAAACGGCCGAAGTCAATAAATCTAATCCACTGAATTTTATAGAATTAAAAGGGGGGATACAGCAAAAATACAGGACACTGAAATATATCCAGCTTAAAGTAGTCTAACAAGCACACTGAGAGACAAAAACACATTCTGTAATTATCCATAATTTTATCCATTTCTGACATCTTGATCTAAACCCAACAGAGTTGCTGTTGCTATGCTTTTCTCGACTGTTACTTATATTCATATCCTACAAAATACATACAGTACGTAACATTCCACTTGGCACACCAACAGAAACTGATAAGCGTGACGAGATTCAATTCATCGCAATTGGGTAACATGTCACTTGAGACATTCAATCTCGAGGCTCTCTCCAACTGTCATCGAGGGACCACTGGCACTTCATGATCGCCCAGGGGGCATAAACGTCACCTGTGCATTCCAGGTACGATCTGGAGCAATGAGCGTTTGTCACTATCTTTCGTATTCATCTAATACATCTTGATAAGCAAGGAGGAAAAAAAAGAATGACATCAAAACGCCATATGGTCAGCATGGTATAAGCAACAAGATATTGCTAAACGGCTTAGTTGAACGAGTCAAGTCGTATTGTAATTAGGGCGAACTTAAACGCTCGAGAAGGCAACACGTCATTACTCGTATGCAACATGAGATATTACTCATTCATTTTTCCCCACATGTGCATCGCATAATATGATCCTGGGATTTGAATCAAGAGAAGAATAACTAATCATGAAATCGGAGGATATAATAAAGAACGGAAGCCCAAGTCAACCGGCAACAGGATGTAAATTTATAATTCAACTGTCTCATACATAAGCATTTTCATTCAAAAATTTTAAATAACCGTATGCATATATTTCACAACACTCTAAGCAAACGTTTTCGCAGATGCCAGCTCATTTCTACGCATATTACATCAACCAGAAAAGAAAACATCAGCAGAGGGTTAGGAGATTTTGCATCGGATGCCAATTTCATCATATCGTAGGCCTCATTACAAGGGTCAACATCGACTACTCAAGGAAAATAGCCTATGCGCAGCTAAAGTTTTGATACAAATATTTCATCTCCACGGAGTGTTATAAACGTTAATAAAATAAAATGTTAAGAAAATAATACATAAAAAGACACGGACACACACAAAAACCTTGGGTTTTATTACCCCATAATAAAAAAAACGAAAATTCACGGTAGTTGTTCAAAAGGGAATATGAAGCATAATCAACAAAACAAGGACTTTCCTCAAATCTCAATTAAAACAATGACATTCCCCCCAAGTTAAAATGTAACTGAAAAAGCTACAGTATACAGTATTATAGTAACACGATATAGAAGATTACACAAATGATATCGATAACTTAAAAAACAAAAAGCCTACAAAAAAGACACTGATGTGTTCATGCACAGACAGTTCCTACCAGAACCTAAAGCCATACCAACTTGAGGGCCTAATGCATTATGGAAAACATTTTTCATTTATACCTACTTATGAATATTAAGCGTCCTTGACTTGAAAATAGGAAGAAATTTCCACAAGAAAAAACTTAGAAACCATACCTTTTCAACGTTATCAAAAGGCTTTTTCTCAATTGGAAAGAAATAAACATAAACACATATTTCCTACTTTCTATACGTATTTTACGGACGTTGATTAATAATAATGCCATCACACTAGTCTAGTCTCGAGAAAAAATAATAGATATTACTTCTCAATTACATGACAGTAAAATATTCCGTCTTCAAAATTGCCTCGAAAACGCACGCCAACAGCATATGAGAGAGAGAGAGAGAGAGAGAGAGAGAGAGAGAGAGAGAGAGAGAGAGAGAGAGAGAGAGAGAGAATGTGACATAACAGGCGCAAGAGATTCCTTCCTAACATAAATACTTTTATCGAGTAACTTTCCCCTTCTTTTATGTTTTTTCTCTCGCCATCTTGGCATGTGCCTATACCCATGCCAATCAAATTTATCCACTATGACATAGTTCTCTTCTCCTGTCAGTCGATTGCAGCGATCATTATTTGGATTATTTCCTCATAATTACACACCAATCATGACTAATTCAGAAAATTCAACATAGATAACGCTGAATATTCTGATTTTACATCATGCATCTACTTTCCTATTCCAAACAATCAAATGCTATGCAATGGACATTAAATGAAATTTCCATTACCTCTTGAGAGAAAACTTTATACACTGAATGTTGTACATTGGAAATTTTCTTAGAATATTAGATTTCATATTAATTATATCAACGATGAATAGAAATTATTTTCAAACTTGAATATTTATCAGATGGAAGTTTTCCGTTTTTTTCTGCTGGATGTAGACAATAAAACTCCCTATTCTAAAAATGTAGGTAGAAATCACTAAAACTATGGCTGTTTTGATCTATAGAAGCATACGATATTTATCTCAAACCATTAAATCATTACCTCTAGGAGGCAGAAAATTTCACCTAAGAGTAACTATCACACAATTATGAACAAAATAATATAGTTTTAGTTTTATGAAGAGGACTATTATTATTATTATTACTACTACTAGCTAAGCTACAACCCTAGTTGAAAAGGCAAGATGCTATAAGCCTAAGGGCTCCAACAGGGAAAAATAGCCCAACGAGGAATGGAAATAAGGAAATAAATAAAAGATCCGAGAAATAATGAACAATTAAAATTAAATATATTAAAAACAGTGACAACATCAAAACAGATATTTCATATATAAACTATAAAAATACTTATGCCAGCCTGTGCAACATAAAAACATTTGTTGCAAGTTTGAACTTTTGAAATTCAATTGATTCAACTACCCAATTAGGAAGATCATTCCACAACTTGATCACAGCTGGAATAAAACTTTTAGAATACTGTATAATATTGAGCCTCATGGTGGAGAAGGCCTGACTATTAGAACTAAATGCAAGTCTAGTATTACGAACTGGATGGAACTGTCCAGGAAGATCTGAAAGTAAACGATGGTCAGAATTATGAAAAATCTTAGGCAACATGCATAACGAATTAATTGAACGACGGTGCCAAAGATTAATATCTAGATCGGGAATAAGAAATTTAATAGACCGTAAGTTCCTGTCCAACAAATTAAGATAGGAATCAGCAGCTGAAGAGCAGACAAGCGAACAATACTCGAAACAAGGCAGAATGAAAGAATTAAAGCACTTCTTCAGGATAGATTGATCATCAAAAATCTTAAAGACCTTCTTAATAAGCCATTTTTTGTGTAAAGGAAGAAGACACAGACCTAATGTGTTTCTCAAAGTAAATTTGCTGTCGAGAATCACACCTATAACCTTAAAAGTCATACAGAGTTAAAGAAACATTATCAATGCTGATATCCGGACGTTGAGGAGCCACTGTCTTTGACCTACTCACAATCATACTTTGAGTTTTGTTAGGATTCAACTTAATTTACACCATGCACAACTTTTAGCTAGATATATAAAAACAACTAATCAACACGGATTTCTGTTATTCACACAACGACAATCTTATATATATATATATATATATATATATATATATATATATAGATTCATGCAGCATTACGTAGCTAAATTACTTGGTAATAATAATAAAGTGATGTGCACAAACACAGGCTCTCTCTCTCTCTCTCTCTCTCTCTCTCTCTCTCTCTCTCTCTCTCTCTCTCTCTCTCTCTCTATATATATATATATATATATATATATATGTGTGTGTGTGTGTATGTATGTATATATATATATATATATATACATATATATGTACACACAGTAATTTGTGTGTGCATCAGTCACTACCATATTTATACTTTGTGGGTCAAAACCTCAGTGGAATAAACTCCAAAGCAGAAGTATCAATGGCCGGGCACCGAACGACACTTAATAAATGTGCCACTCACCTCTATCTTTTCCGCACTGGCACTACTTGAATACCAAGGCCATTTATTACCCATCTTTTTCTCACCTTTTATCTAACCCTTTCTAGGGCTTCCTCCCCTCTTTATTTCTTACAACGTTAAAATTATAAAATCTTTTTCCCGAACCTATTGCCATTCATTCTTTCCATATAACCAAACTACCTAAAAAAATGATTTATCCTTTCACCAAGAATAGCAGTTTCACCACTTTTGCGTATTTCCACTTTCAATTTTCCTTACATTGTGTACAATATGAATGAGGTTAATTTCAACTGTTTTCATTTTTTTCTTACAATTACATATATAAAGTTCCTCGAAATAAAATGGGTCAGCCTAAAAATACCTATATACATTTCTGCATTGATTTAACTAATATTTAGTATCTTACAATTCTTCTGAACAAAACTGCCACCTTTCTTGCTTCACCTATTCAGTGATTCGCCTCTTCTCTAGTTTCATCATAAAATATAAGTTCATGGAAATTACTCCTAAGATAAAGGTAATCCAGACATTGATGGTTTATTGACGCTTATCGTAATAATGCATAGGAATGTCACGCACAACGTCAGCTTCAAACCATCATACATACATACACACAGCACATTATGCTAAGTATTAACCAAGGTCAGTGTACAGCAAAGTCCCTCATTAACATGCCTCTTTTTTTTAAACACGTGAACGAAGTTAAGGTTTCCAATCTGAAAACCTACAATACATCATAGTCTGCATACATAATATATATATATATATATATATACACACATATACATATATACTTATATATACATATATATAATACACACACACACACACATATATATATATATATATATACCGTGTGTGTGTGGGCGTGTTCGCAAAGCACCCTTTACCATCTCTACACTTCATATGATTGCATCTCGAAGCTCTGCCGTATATAGTTGTACAAGGGAGGCAGTGACTTAATCTACTTAATCATCAAAAGGAATCAGGATTGGTTTTGACTTCAAGTACGGTGCCTGAATTCGACGGGAATATTTCAGCAGATGAACAACCAATTCATATCTCTTTTGATGACTTAAGTAATTTGCTACATGAATAACTCACTCTTTCTCCTATAACAACCCTAAAATGTGTAGGCTTGACTCTTGGTCAGGTTGGGTCACTTAAGCCATAATGATTCCCTCGAGGTAACTTTTATTCTAAATGTAATGTGAATTTGATATTCAACACTCTCTCTCTCTCTCTCTCTCTCTCTCTCTCTCTCTCTCTCTATATATATATATATATATATATATATATATATATATATATATATATAAAATCATGACAGCTGACACGTGATGAGCATGAGAAAAGTATTATAGCCACGAAAGGAAAAATAATAAGACTTGATATGAGTTAGTACTTTCGTCCATTAGAGACATCAACAGACTTAACAATAAGAATACATTATACAAAGACTAGTTAGGATTTCGTCATAGAATTGGCTGGTCAGAGACGAGTAAAATAATTCATGTAAATGACTATACACAAAGGAATATTGTTAAATCCTTTTTAATCTCCTGTCCCAAAGGTCAAAATTTATATCCAAGCCCTAATCTGTTTCCGTTAATCCGATTTTATTCTTTTATCTAAAATCTGACTTTTCTGGAATTATCAAGACACTGACACCTGTAGGATTTCCTTCTCCTGTATAAATAAATCTTTGTATATGTATTCTCATTATTGAGTCTGTTGTCCCTAATTATTATTCCTTGCTAAGCTACAACCCTACTTGGAAAAGCAGACTGCTGTAAGCCCAAGGGCTCCAACAGGGAAAGTAGCCCAGTGAGGAAAGGAAATAAGTAAACTACAAGAGAAGCAACTAACAACTAAAATAAAATACTCTAAGAACAGCATCAAAATTAAAATAAATCTTTCATATATGAACTATAAAAACTTAAAAAAAAAAAACAGAGAAATAAGATAGAATAGTGTACCCTAAAGCAAGAGAACTCTAACACTAGATAGTGAAAGACCATAGTACAGAGGCTAAGGCTAATGGATGAAAGTATTAACGCCTATCAAGACTTGCCCCTCTTCCTTTCGTAGCGATTATATATATATATATATATATATATATATATATATATATATATATATATATATATATATATGTGTGTGTGTAATGCTTATGTTTGTAAATGGATACGAGTAGATAATTAGGTGAAACTTATACATAAAACATTGATTAGCACTGAATTGTTTATTGAAGATGACTCGAAGAAAGTCTGAGAATAATTAGTGTTCTCTTGTGCTGACAGATGGTTCGGTGTTGGATTGGGACCCGGTTTCATTTACGTGACTGGCTAAGTGACTTTCTCGAGGAATTGACAGTGCCTAATGACCAAAAATATTTTTCTGAATAGACAATATAGTTACTTTTTGTTATTCGACATTGCGTTATTTTATTCTCATCCTTTTATATCTCTAAAACACACCTGGTTGCTGCTTTTTAATGCCTTATCTGTGGTTTTAATTAAAGTTTTTTTTTCTATCTTTGTACATGTGCAACCAATTAGTCAGCTGATCTTTATATAGTGAAGTCAGTTCTTAGCACCACAATCACCACCCTCTTTCGACCAAGATGTGTATAGGTACAAGAAGCGTAAGCTTAGAGATAAGAAATAGATATTGTGGCAAACATATCTGTAAAGGCATAACGTGAACTATAGTTTTTTATATTATTCTTGACAGGATATAATAGTGGTATATTTCTGTTTGGGCACAGAATATAAATTTGGTGGTTTAGCTTTCATTTGTAAACCATGTAATTTTACTAGCTAAATGTTTTAGAGAGTACACTTATGTTCTAAGTAGATGTACTATTGCGTATTTGGTTATTTGTTCAAGGAAAGCCAATATCAAGTACTGCAATTGTATTGTTTACTTAAGTTGATAAACAATTCTAGTTTATGGTGAACGGGAATTCAGAAAAGAAGGAAATGGAACATTGTATAGGTGTAACTCCAAACGAAATGAAAAGTCCCTGTCTTGAAAAGTAATGGATATCAGGGCACATACAGACAGGTAGACTTGCATAACTGGACAGAAGAGAGTATTCTAATATCCACCGTACTGAGACATGAGAGTTTGAAATTACGTGACCGCTAGAAGTCAAGATGAATTAGTCAGTTTTATGACATGCAAAGTTTCATAAAACATTGTAGCTTGTGAAGAAAATCGCACATGTAGTGCTTATTCTTCAATACTGTACATGCACATTCATATGAGCGGTATACTGTCTCTAGAAGAGTAACACCTACAATATCAAAGAAAATATTTGTGGTTGAAATGCATTCCACCAGCTTCTCTCTTGGCTCTCATAGCTCACAAACACAAACAGACGTGTTTGTGTGCAAGCGTTTTTGGCCCTGTGGTTGTTAACATTTAGGTTCTCATAGAAAGTGTGATGCATTAGGTGAAGTAAAATGGTTAAGTAGATACTTGTTTGATAAAAAGTTGAGTCTTGAATTAAAAGTTGAATGTGATAAGATTGTAAAGGGACTTGTGATGCGTTTATCGTTATCAAATTTAACCCTTACACAGTGAATCTTGACTTTGATTTTAGCACCCCTCTCTCTCTTATACTATACATATATATATATATATATATATATATATATATATATATATATATATATATGGGGGTGTGTGTGTATGTGCGTGCGCGCGCGCGAGTGTGTACCTGAAAACAGCAGGGTACTACTTTAAATCCCAATCAAATATAATGGTTTAACCTCGATTCTAAAAGAAGCCTGCAATGTGATCTTTTCATAACACCTGTAAAAATGGCAATTGGTCATCCATGAAAGAGCGCTAATTAGGCGGATTAAGTCTACATATAAGCGCTCCATTATTATTATTATTATCATTATTATATTATTATCATTACAAACTGACCTATAACCCTTGTTGGAAAAGCATGATGCTGTAAGTCCAAGGGCTCAAACAAGGAAAAATAGCCTTGAGAGGAAAGGAAACAAAGAAATAAATAAACTACAAGAGAAGTAAAGGTAATTGTTTACAACACCACGCTCTCCATTTACTCCAAAATAATGCAATCCTGCAGTTCTCATATTCTTGCACAGTAATTAGGTGGTTATTTAAATTCTTGGAAAGCAATAATTAGAAAGATATGTTGAGGGAGGGGGAAGGGGTTATAAAAAGAAAATAGCTCGGTTTCCTCACTAAACGACTTGGAACTGACATGTCGACATAGTCAACCAAACAGAATTCGCGATGACAACGTACATTTGATATAATGTATATATTCAAAATATACTTGATCAAAAATGGATTAATTACTCAAAAGTGTCTATAAAATATGCAATTTACACATAGTGACACTTTTGAGTAATAATTCAATTTTTTATTAAAGTATATTTTGAATATATAGTATATCAAATGTACGCTGACATCACGAACTTCTGTTTATGTACGCTGGCATCACGAATTCTGTTTGGTTGACTATGTCGACATGTCAGTTCCAAGTCGTTTAGTGAGGAAACCGAGCTATTTTCTTTTTATAACCCCTTCCCCCTCTCAACATATCTTGCTAATTATTGCTTTCCAAGAATTTAATTAACCACTTAATTACTGTGCCAGAAGATGAGAACGGCAGGATTGCATTATTTTGGAGTAAATGGAGAGCGTAGTGTTGTAAACAATTACCAAAGTAATAAACACTGAAAATTAAATATTCTATAAACAGTAACATCAAAGTAGATCTTTCATATATCAACTATAAAACCTTAAAAAACAAGAGGAAAAGAAATAAGATAGAACAGTGTGGTCGAGTGTATCCTCAAGCAAGAGAACTCTGATCCAAGACAGTGGAAGGCCATGGTACAGAGGCTATGACAATACCCATGACTTGAGAACAATGGTTCAATTTTGGAGTGTCTTTCTCCTAGAAGAGCTGCTTACCATAGCTAAGGTCTCCTCCACCCTTACTAAGAGGAAAGTAGCCACTGAACAATTACATTGCCAACCCCTTGGGCGAAGAATTGTTTGGTAATCTCAGTGTTGCCAGGTATATGAGGACAGAGGAGAATGTGGAAAGAACAGGCCAGACTATTCGGTATATGTGTAGGCAATGACAAAATGAGCCGTAACTAGAGAGGAGAATCCAATGTAGTACTGTCTGGCCAGTCAAAGGACCCAGTAATTCTCTAGCGGTAGTATATCAATGGTTGGGTGGTACCCTGGCCAGACTAGCACGTTTAGCGCTTGGGAGGAATGTGATAATTATATCATAGGAATGCAAAGCTGTTGATATTCAAAAGGACTCCCACTTTTAAATAAAGCACATTTAATACGGATAACGTTGCAAGCCGTGTTTCTATTTTCCTTGAACTTTTAAAGCTGAATTATAGTAACTTTGCTTCAGTCATGTTATTAGATTTCACAATAAACTGGTGACGCTTAATTGTATTTGATTTTCTTATTCTATTCTAATTATACATTATTATTTGGGAAATATTCTAAAAAATTGATGTTGATATCTTTATATAATAGACATTCATTATTTTATTTGTCCATCAATATTGGAACCTACAATAGGTACTGTATATGTCTACTGCAGGCTCTTGGACCTTTAAATATGCTGCATCGAGACTAAACAATAAGTTCCCACAAGATATCCGAATGATTGTAGATATTAAGCCTTTCTAAGAAAACTGAAAACTTTCATATTCTATGAGTGATTCGATTGTAACGATTTAACAGTAAATGAGCAATACGTGATGTGAAATGTTGAATGTTCTCGAATTAACATGATAAAACGACTGTGGAAGTCCTTCTGTAAAGACCGGAAAAGCAGCCATTAAAGTAAAACTAAGTAATTTATTTCTTCAAAATGGTGGATTATCTAACCGGTAAATTCTATCTATTGCAAGTTTAGCAAAACATTAAAACCCGTAGCGTTCCTGTTTGCTCTGTTTAACGAACTAGACATCAGCACCCGGCTGAAAACCGTCATTGCGAAAAGTGCCATAGAAGGCGAGAGATAGGATTTTTCGGGGAAGTTATTCATGATGGATTCTCTCTCTCTCTCTCTCTCTCTCTCTCTCTCTCTCTCTCTCTCTCTCTCTCTCTCTCTCTCTCTCTCTCGCGTACCACAAGCGAGAGTATTTACATTGAAACATTTACAGTAATCAACACCAATATGAAGGGGACGAATCCTTTCAAGACCAGGTGATGAGTAAATGTACTTTCTTCTCGTGCAATTCTCGCGCTTAGTTAGTTACAGTATAATTAAAGCCAGTTGTTCTGCTTTTATTATCAGGAATTTCTCGTTATGTATGGATACTCTTTTCCAGTTTGTAACATTGATTTGCATGCAAAAGTGCTTGCACTTAATTCCTTGAAGTTAAAGAGAGGAGTAAGCAATTGAAACCAAAAAAGGGAAAACAAGAGAATGTTAGTAAGATATAAGAATCCCTTGTGTGCCATTTCCGGTCGGATGAATGGGTTATCCGTTAACCATCTGGTAAGTGTTTATTTGCTTGTTAGTGTCAAGAAATGCGCTCTTCTGACAAGTGTGGTTTTTTTTTCAGACATTTATTTGATTAAGTAATTACTGACCAAATTTAGTTTTTTCATTGAAATTGTGACCTTCATTTATATGTGATTCACTTTGCATTCTGAAATCTATATTTCTATTTAAAGTTATTTTACAAGTTAATTTTTTGGGGGGTTGCTGAAACTATATTTTAGGGAGTGTGCTTATGTGCCTTGTTTTAGCCTATAAGTTGTTTTTCTTATTATGATCATTACCAAGACCGCAGAAAAGTAAATCATATATAAACAATTAATTGACAATTATCATTACTGAATCAATAATGGATAGAAGATTAATTGGCCTTCCTGTGAGATTTTGTTTTGTTTAAGCAAGAAAGATATCCTCATGTAGAACACATAAATTAAGTTACTTTTAACTAATAATTTCATTTATTTGAGTCCTAAAATGTAAAGAATTTGTGGACTTGTATCGATGATTCCCTAGTTTTGGTTTCATTTCCCTCATTAGAAAATCCTCTGTTGCGGTGATGTAGCAAGGAAGAGTTGTTTGAAACTTTCGTTAAGGACTCAAAACCTTTATTTATTTATTTGTTCTTTTAATTGACTAAGCCGTTGAGGTTACAATCTCACAACGAACATCAATAGCGCATCCTCTCCCTCATCCCATCACTCATCCTGGCCGTCGTCCATCCAACCACTGAAACTTTCTGATGACTCATCCACATTCATCCTTGACCAGCTAGTAGCCACACCATCATCATTCTCGGGTGATTAAGTAAACACGATCTCAAAAGTTGACACACACTGATCGCTACAGTAAATTCTCCCGAGTAGACATGATGGTTTGCGGGTGCCATGTCACGTGTATCAATTAAGTTGTGATTTGCTTTTACTTTAGTGCCGTGTCTATCAATAAATATGAATATAATTGAATGCTAAAGTTTAGGCAATAACTCTAACACACACACTACATACAGTATATATATATATATATATATATATATATGTATGTATGTATGTATGTATGTATATATATATATATATATATATATATATATATATATATATATATATATATATATATATATGGCTAGTTAGAGAAAATATAGAAACTTTCACTCCTGCAATTAAGGAATATATTTTTGTCACATTCATTAGGCTGTTGTCATTAAGTTGAATGTTCCCAGGTAACCTTGGTTTAGAATTGTGGGGTTTGAGGGAAGAGTCTTCATTCCCAAAGGGAGACTCTCCTTGATGACAGTCAAAAATTTTTTGTTTATTTTGATAGTTATGTTTTGTGTGGGATAGGGTGCACCGGGTGGGGCACGATATAATTTATTGTAAGTTCCTGACTTTTACTTATTTGTTAAAATTCCTGTCATTTGTTATGTTCGCATCTGCATTAACATCATTCGAGATGATGCACGACAAGTCTGATTGGTTTTCAGAATTTGGTCTTTAAATGCTTGTTCATTTGAGTTTTCATTTTTGTATAGCTATTTCCTGAAAACCAATTCTATTTCTTTACATTTTGGTTCAAGCAGATGATTAATACATACGTGCTTCCTTGATATTTTAAAATCTGAGTTCAAT
>NC_090725.1:119501962-119514462 GCF_036898095.1 Palaemon carinicauda | reverse complement strand
AAAAATTTTAATTCAGATTCACATCTTAAAATTATAACAGGAGTTCAAAATTAAAGGTGAGGTAAGTAAACTTCCATTGTAAAAAATCTTTCTCCAACTCTGAAAATTCAATCTAATCAGAAACTGCAAAATTATCCCATCTGCAATACCATCCACAGCTTCAAAAATATACCCACAGAAATCATGAATAACTCATTACGCGAAGTTGCTAATTACAACTAACGCTAAACAGAACTTTTCCCATCCCATTGCCCAAAAAGGGACCGCTAAATCCCGTCCCATATACAAGGAAATTCTATGGCTTCGACATGTTTTGTTAGACGCTTCCAAGATATATTCTCATAGACGAAAATTTTTGGAATCGCGATATTCGACTTGACCTAAGTTGGATATCTGTTGCAAGTAATTAGGCAGGCCTCCTACATTGCCTAGTGTGACACAATCTAACGAACTAAGCTATTGTGATGGAAGGATAAATCATATAGACAGTATAGAGCAGTGGTTATCAACCTTTTTTCACTTCATTTCTCCCTTCAAGAATTCTCCACCTCTGTGCTGTTCCCTTTTAACTTTTCTCTAAAATTCCATATTCCGTAATAAAAAATGGTAAAGAAGGATCAAATACATCAATTCATTAAATGTTGATGAATAAAACCTTTCATTTAGCCTACCCTACAGGATCTAAATTTATTTGAAACTTGATAGGAAATGTCAATTTACTTAGCAAAAAATTCAACAACCTCTACATATATTATAATACATCAGCAGGAAGGCTAAATTAGTTTATTTTCACTCAGATGAAACTTTTTTATGGCGGGGCAAAATGGTGATTTTTATATAAACAAATTCTAACAATATTTAAAGATAATTAGTTTGTAACAATCTCCCAGGCCCTCCAAATATTCTTGTCATGCCATGCACCCTGGTTGAGAGTTTCTTTCACATTTCTGCGCCATGACTCAGTGACAAAAAATTTAAGTGATATTTGTAATATCTGAGGTTTGATCATCACTTGCTACTCTCCCATTTAACCGAGCTGTAAATTGGCAACAAGGTTTTACTGGAAAACAAAGTCCCATGGTTTACTATGCAAGCGTGTCCTCTAAACATATCCGGAATGACTAATGATATACGACTAACTGACGATATACATGGATGGCACCATTTTAGGTACTTGAGCATGATTCTGTCAAGCTAATGTCTTAGGATATATTTAGAATCACTCAACTATGATATTTCTCTATACCATCCTTAACCCCCTAAAGAGTGTGGTATACAATACTGTGTAAAGTACGAAACACTGGTTACAGCGGTTATAAAATTGATTATCCAAACGCAGACCTATCATAGTTATCTTTAAAAATAATTTATTGCTAAATAGGCCTATACAGCAAACATGAAACGGGCAAACTTTGTATCATGGTTCAATCTAGGTCATGACTAGGAGAAAAAAAAAAAAAAAAAAAAAAAAAAAAGGACATCCGAGATGGCTATGAATAGGCCTACCGCGAGTGCTCTAAATGCCAAAGCACGTCCGTTTGTATTCATTTATTAGTTATCTTTATTATTATCATTACTAGCAAAACTACAACACTAATTATAAAAGCAGGATGCTATAAGCCCAAGTAGCCTACTCCATCCGGGAAAGGAGCCCAGTGCATAAAGGAAATACAGAAATAGCAAAGAACTATATATGAGAAATAATAAAAAGAAATGGAATATCCTAAAATCAATGACATTAAAATGGGAATGCCATATGTAAACTGTTAAACGAGACTTATTTCAATATGTTCAACAAAACAACATTTTAAGCTTGTGAAGCTCCGCCGATTCAATTGCCAGATTAGGAAGCTCATTCAACAATCTGATCACAACTGCAATACAACTTCTTGAATACTGTGTAATAATATTAAATCTTTTTGATGGAGAAGGCAACACTATTATAATTGACTGCATATCTAGTACTACTTCAGGATGGTACAGTCTGAGAAGATATGGATGCAAAGAATGGTCGAAATTATGAAAAACCTAAGCAACATACGCAGATAACTGAGTGATGTTTCCAGAGATTAGTATTCAGATCATGATTAAGGAATTTAAGAGACCACAAGTTTCTGTTCAACAAATTAAAGTGAGAAATAGCAACTGAAGACCACACACGAGAAAAAGATCTAAAGCATGGAAGAATGAATGAATTTAAACATTTCCTCTGGATAGAATGATCACTGAAAATCTTTAAGAGACTTTCTCAATATGTCAATTTTTGGTAAAATTTATTAAAAGTAAATCCTCAAACATGAAACACATCTAGAATTTTAAATTCAATTTTTGGTAAATTTTAAGAAACATACCGGATGTGTTTATTAAAAGTAAATCTGCAATCGTAAATCACATCTACAATTCTAAATGAATTGTATACATTCAAAAAAGACATTGTCAAGGCAAAGATCTGTATGATGTGGAGCCGCTGTTCTTGACCTACCTACAATAATATTTTGAGATTTGTTAGGATTCAGATTCATCCCCCATATAATCTTCATCATGCTCTAATTTTAGCTATATATCTACTTCAGAATTCAGTATTTACAGGTCTACTTTCTTGGGATGGAATTGATGCAAAGACTGTGATATCATCTGATATACAACAAACCTGTTTTCTAGGCCAAACCACACATCATGAGTATATAGTATGAAAAGTAGAGGGCCAATAACACTACCCTGAGGAACACCAGCTATTACATTTCTATAGTCACCATGGTGCCCAACAACAACTACTCTTTGCAATCTATTGGATAAGGGAGTTATAGAAATGAAGCAGTAATCAGCAGGGTTAGAGCTACCAAAAGTCATTTGCTTAATAGAATGTCATTATCAATTCTTCAACAAGTGCACATAGAACCTCTTCTTGCTCACTTGCAAAAAGGCACATTAAAAGCTAGGAAATCAGCTGTCTAAATAAAAAAAAAAAAAACACGGAAATATACCATTTGGGTCTACACCTCCATAAGTATCAAGGTCCAGTAAGTTTTAATTTCATGGGGCCAAAATCCTAAAGTAGCTGTACTTTGCTTTTGAAAAACAGGAATGGGGAAGATTGAATTTCTCAGTATTCTGTTTACTGTCAAACACACAAGCCAAAAGGTGTTCCTTCTCCTTTGCACAGTGAGAGGTAGACCCATCTGGTTTAAGCAAAGGAGGAACTGTTAAGTCCACACTAAAGAGTGCATGTTAGAGGGTATTTCACCAGTGATTTTGGGTTGTAGCAGAAAGGGTTTCTTCTATGGTCAAATGGCAATTATAATTGAACAAGGGTTTGCCCTTCATTTGTCATCGAAACGCACAAGCACAAGAAGTGACGCACATCAATTATATTGACCAGATTTTCTTAGAATAGAATAAGAGGCTCAATCCCTGTATATAACTGTGAACAATTCAAAGGCAAAAAATGACTGGAAATGCCATTCCAGTCTGCTGGGGATTTTAAAAATATCTTGAAAGGATATGAAACATCAGGGACAGGCTGCTGAATTTTAATCACTAATGAAACCAAGGCAAGATCAGATGTCTTAACTGGAGATAAACCAAATGGTAGCCTGAAAAGTCCAAAGTTCTTAAACAAATTCCCTGCAGCCAACTCACTTCAGTGTTATTCTCGATGAGATCACGGGATCCTAAGAAGGCCATAGGCTATATCAAAATCTGCCAAATAGACTCTATTGCAATGATCTCATGCTCAAGTCTGCTGTAGAGGCATGGTAGGTTGAAAACTACCTCATCTGAAACCGAACCTATTGCATTACAGATCCTGATGGGACAAGCTGCCAGGGGAAATAGAGAATCTCCATGGTCTTTTAACATTTCTTCGGGCAAGAACGCTAGGAGAAACTCTACAGATCATAGCTAATGCCTGCACAACCAATGTGCCTAGGGCCTCCAATGGTTCACTGTTCATGAAAATCCTAACGAGGCATTATGGCACGATTGTGTCATTGAGAGCATCTAAGGTTGCCTTTCCCCTTCTTTCGAGGGAAGGCAGGGGTCTATGAGACTATTAACCTCAAAAGCAGGTGCAACTTCCCCACACTGGTGGCAATACAGTTTGCCTTCTCCTGCTCCAGAGCTGTCGGGAAGGATGACAGGGGAGGGGGAGATGACTTTAAAAGTTTTAAAAACATTGCTCTTGTAGCCACAGCCATTCACCAGAAGGCTGCGCCTGAGGTCTTTCTCATTTCCTCTCCGACTCCGAGAAGGAACGATCTAGACCTGTAACTAGAACATACCTTGAAGATTCCACTAGGTGATCGATGAGAGCTCTGTTGATGGTCTGGAATTTCCAAGAGAGGAAGAAAACCCCCCAAAGTGAAGTACCTAGTGTCAAAGGTTGTACCTTTTGACCTCTGTAGCACCATCTAAGTTGTGCATTCTCTACACTCCTTTGGTGTGCACCTCAACAAAAGGGGGACAATCCGGATGACGATGCATTCAAAGTAGATGGCTATATCGAAAAGTGCGTCTGGCAACGTGCACATGCTTGTACAGAAGGTGATTCTGGGGTAGCACGCTTAGGAGAGACGTCTGGCAGACTTGCCTGTAAGGAAATGGAGTCTTGGGCATAATGTCTGGGAGACTCATCTATAAGGGAGGTGCGCCTGGAACACGTCTATTAGGAAAATGGATGTGGAAGACGTTTGTCTGGCAAGGCTTGTCTAGAAAAACTCGTTAAAAGAACTGCTTCTAGGAGAAACAAGAACTGAAGTCGTATCAACTGCAAGCGAAACTCCTGGATTAAGCATCTGCTAGACGAAGCGTGTCTGGAAACGCGCGCTGGTGAATTGTCTCCTGGTCTGGATGAAGTAGACTGCCTATTAGAGGCGCATCTACAATCCACCTACGAAGAACCAGAATCTGCCATAGGTTGAGGAACAAAACCAAAGCGTGCTCCATACAGCTTCTTTGTTGGTAGCGATGGACAAGCACTCACTTCCTGGACCTCCTATCTGAAGAAGCAGGAACTGAAGGGAGCTTCTCTCGAGAAGGGCACCTACGAAAATCCTCTCGAAGGTGGACTGGAGACTACTGCAGGCTTTTCGGAGACACCGAAGGTGCGTCTGTAGGAAGGTCAGGTCTAGAAGTTCCAAGGCAATCTGAATAACGATCTAGCAAAGGTTGCCTAGCAACTTTAACAGAACACTCTGAGGGGTTAGAGTGCTTTAGACAGGACCACCTGAAGAGGCAAGGCCCTGAGCTCAAAGCTGAAGAAGGCACATGCAGTCGCTTGCAGGTCCTTGTATGTGGAGAGTCCCTTCCCAGGGGAAGAGTGCCTGGGAGACAAGTCTCCCCTGAAGGTCTGAACAAGTTGTGAGAGGGAAAAGCGGATACTGTATCCCTGAGAGTCAATGACTTCTCCGGAAGGAGCTGCGACGTGTGGGAGGGGGCTTCCAAGAGAGCGACCTAAAGGCTCCATCATAAAAAGCAATCTGAAATAACACTCCCCTCAGGAGGAATACCCTATCGTTCCCTGAGAAAAACGGGAAGGACTCCCTACCTCGAAGCTAGTCAAGGTTAAAGGGCACCCTTTTTGGCAAAATGGCCTCCTCCAATGGGATAAGAGTGAAGGGGAAGTATTGGTGTTAGAGTGAGAGGTTGAGGCTTAAGTGGCCTCAAGGATGACTTCAAGGGCAAAGAAATTCTGTCTGCCACTGAAGACTGTTTTCCCAAGGATGAGCATTACTAAACTTGAGACTTGAGAAGGTCTCCAAGTCCAGTCCCACCAATCACAAGACAGGGACGTATCCAAAAGGCTACCAACACACAAACTTGTCACAAGAAGCCCTTACCTGAGATCAAATCCCCTGTACTTAAGCCTAAGATGAAAAGATTACTTCTTTCACAAATCATAAATACATTGGAAAAGAAAAGAATAACAAGATTAAGTTTTCTAAAATTCTAGTCAGCAATAACGTCTGTTCTCACTGACGGCTGCTACCTAAAGGTTTAGTCAGTGGACCAGCAGGAGGGGATACCTCCAAGTTACATGGAGGTAACTACAACTGGTTATTGAAATCTCATTAAAAATTTTAATTGCTGCAATCCAGCTTTGCTGTTATCATTCTCCTATATATATTTTGTGGGAACAAATAAATATCATGCTTACGTTACTGTAATTTGTTTTTAAATTACTACCTGGTATATTTAATAAATATACAAAAGGTTATTTTATTGTTTTATCATCTTATTACACAATAGAAACATACAAAAAGAAAGCCATAGAGACTGCGCTAGTGTTTACATTTTACTTGCAAATCAAATCAGCTGAATTGAAAAGTAGTATAACTGCAGGATTAATAAGAAATTGCCAATCAAGCCATAGCACAGTCATAGACCAGTGTTAATAAATGAATCAGAAACATGGACTCTCATATAAAGAGAGGAAGTAAAGCTTGAGAGAACAGAAATAAGAATGCTTAAGTGGATTATGGGAATATCACTGCTAGAAAGATTGGAAAATTATGAAATAAGAAGAATAGCAGGCATAGTAAAGATTACAGAGGTTATGAGTGTCACAAATGAGATAGTGTGAGCATGTCTTGAGGATAGATGTTGTATACGGAATGAGGAGGACTTGGAAGGAACTAATTAAGGGGGAAGATGGAGAGGGAGGCAGAGAATTAGATGCCAAGATAAGGTGAAGGATGAAATGGAGAGAAGAGGTTTAGTGGAAGAGGATGCATTTGATATAAGGCATAGGAGAGGACTCATCAGGCAACCGACCGCTTAATGTAGGGATAACAGTGTGAAAGAAAAGTAACTAAATATTACGTGTTACGGTAATTCGAATTTAAACTACTGTAATTCAATTTTAAATTACTGCTTGATATGTTCAATAAATATACAGGTTATTTTGTTTTATTATACCATTAGGCTACTCTACAAAAACATACATAAACAAGTAGCTGCAAGTACTGCAGTCGTGTTTACACCTAACTCGACAATTGAATCGGCTGACTAGAAGGGTTGCTGTAAATATTATACATACGTTACTGCAATTAGTCTTTAAATTACTGCTTGGTTTATTCAATAAATATCAGCTTGGTTTATTCAGTAAATATGACAAATTTGGAAATATTTTGTATTTCTCCAAACTGGCAAATGCCCCACAAAAAGAAGTACTGCACTGTGTATGCTTTGTACATAACGTAACTTAATGTACACCTAACTAATTTTCCCAACCCCAGTGGGACCCCATGATATACGACTATTAAAAAGCTAAGGGGTGAATGTAGTTCCTAGGGACAGGTGCATTCTTTCTTATTACTTGTTAAATAGATTTTATTTATGGGGAAGCTGTTGTTTATCTTGGTCTGAAATATCATATGAAGCTGGTTTTAGGATTTAAGAAATACAGTACTACGATTTAGTATTTCTTTGGGAAGCAAACACAGACATATGGCAGTCGCCAAAACAACTCCCTCCCCGGGTAGGTAAGGACATGGCTCCTAAGTTAGGTTAGTTAAGAAACCTTAAGTAGGGAACTTTAGGTTAGGTAGTGTTCTTGTGCTTGTTTCCTCTTTAAAATGTATTTTTTCAATCATAACTTTGAAATTTTACACCCAGTCTGTCCCAACAAACTACAAAGGCTCCAAACGCTAACTTCCAATAAAAAAAAATTCATATTTATAAAAAAAATTATCTAAAAACTGCATTATGAAATGCTTCATTCAACAGTGCCCTATTTTCCTTGTGATTATTGATGAATGCACTGTAAAAACAACCCAATATGCATGAAAGGGGCTAAATATTTCTTGCAGGTGTTTAAAGTCACTCGTGTGTGGGAGTAGCAACAGCCAAATAGTAATATAATTCTAATGGTGGAATAGGTTTAGGTCATTAGGAACCACCCCTAAAACTGAACCCATTACAATTTCACAATTTTTCATTAGCTTATTCACTAAGATTATATATCTTTCCTATATGATGATACACTCAAATGCTTTGGTCAATTAAACATACACATCACAAACCCTAATCTTAGTCTATGTGATATATATCTGGTGCTATCTTGCTTTTACAGCTATATATATATGGCCATACTGAGAAAGGATGTATATTCAAAATTGACAGCAAAGTGCAAAAATTGTAATAGTGACCATGAGCCAAAAAAATGCACTTTGAATTTCATCAAGAGTATTAATTATTAAACTAGTAAAAAGATACTGTACTGAACATAAGGTGAATTCAAAGGATTGCAAATATTTGGATAGGAAAATGGGAGTAGGCCTATATGCAACTATTGACAATGGATACTATTGTAATGCTAATATTTCAGATTGTGAGTTAAACAGATAAAAGAAATTTCTTTTGATATTAACAGATTATCTCGCATTTACTAAAACTTTTAAATTAGACACAGTATTGTCGTTCATAGACATGGTGTGATTTCAGTTTAGTAACTTTAATTGATATATGAGGTATAACTTTGTAAGCTTCATTTACAAATTGGTGTGATAATAAAATACTCTGATGACGAAACAAAAAAACAGTAAATAAAATAATTAACTAAGGCCAATGGTCCAAGCTTGGGTTAAATTCATATATTTTCCTTATCGAATTCAGTTTTGGCTGGTTATTAGCCTACTGCCTACATAACCTCGGCCAGGCTACCCAAGTAGCGATTAAAATACACCTAGCACTACTTTACTTTGGTACTGTACAGTATATGTTGAGGAATGAAAGTAGCTTTATGGATGGATGCTGATCAGACAAACAGAAAAGCATATTTCAATCCCTTTATATATTTCTCGGCCGACTTGCATCTGCCACTGTGTTGACAGTCATGAAAACACTGGATATGTACTAGCATAAGGTACCCCCAACCTAACCTGACTTAGGATTAACATGTCCTTGCTTACGAAGTGAAGGGGAGAGGCAACTCATGCAAACCCTTCATTCACATAGTAGTATAGTCAAATGCAACAAATCCTAGATATGTCCGTCAATTGCAGCAAATGCCATAATGGAAGAAATCACAGGGCTTCATGAAATTTTGACGATTTTAATTTATGAATACTCAGTAAGGCAAGTTGTGATCAGCGATTTCCAGATAGCCTACTGTACATTGAGCAACTCTAATTCTATACAATTTTCTGATTGGGAGGATATAGGATGAAATGGGCGACCTGTCCGCAAATCTACATACTACCCAAATAGAGTAATTTCTAAAATTTGAGTAATTTCTAACGCAATGCTATACGGTAGGCAATGGTCACTGGGAGGTTTAACAAAATTACGCTTTGGATACGGGATACATAAGGACCTGGATCATCTGTGAATTCCGCCTTTGATACGAAGACTTGGACCTAAAATTACATTGACCTTGCTTTCCCCAAGCCAAGGCCTTAGCCTATGATTATTTGGGACGATTTTTTTTTTATCAAAAAAATAACTAACTTGTTACGGCATACGCTTTGCTTCAAGTAAAACTAATTATGTTACGTCTGTACATTATCTAATCGTTGGCAACGTTCTTTTCCAGAACAATCCTACCGCTGTAGGAACCTCTCCCGAGATGACCTGTCACATCCCTTGCAACATCACGCAAAACAGGTCAAAGTATGTCAATGGGAATTTTTAAGCAGCAATAAACTAAAACCAACATTCATCTTAGTTTAGCTTACCTTTTTCACTATCATATTTTCCTAATGTAGTATACTGCTGACCATGAGGATTATGCGCTACTGAAGGTACAACACCAAAAACCAGTCCAACCACACAAAACAGAACAATAATTGAACTCCCGCTGGGGCATTTTTTCATGAAAGGCTTCATAGCTATATAATTTCGTTTCACAACACTCTCATAATCGATTTATATGAAGAAATCGAGTAAAAGGATCAAAATTTCGTTAATTCCGTACGAGAGAAAGTTGTAGCTATGACCGTGGTCTCGGTTCATATACAACTGACTTGCTATTAAAGTTAACGTGATGGTAGCGTTTGCAACATACGTAATGTTTTAAAAGAAGAAGAAATCACAAACTGTTGAATGTCTTGAAATACTTATTTTTAAATCTTTATACTTTGTATCTACTGACACTTTATATCATTTAATAATGGGAATTATATAATTATTTTACAGCTGCTCGCATAAACACTGATCTATATATACAGACTAGACTGCGCCATTTTATAACTGGTGGTCCCTCTACAGACGTCTACGAAGCGAAAGTTTCAATTGAAGAACCATCTTACCACTCCAGATACAGTACCCGT
Source organism: Palaemon carinicauda (assembly GCF_036898095.1). Classification (NCBI taxonomy): domain Eukaryota; kingdom Metazoa; phylum Arthropoda; class Malacostraca; order Decapoda; family Palaemonidae; genus Palaemon; species Palaemon carinicauda. The sequence continues at coordinate 119,504,194 of NC_090725.1, read as the reverse complement.
TCACCAAAGAAATTTGTTACAAACTCAGTAGAACGTGATTTACAACATGTATTGTTATTTCTGAATCTTATAACTAAATTGATGATTAATCATTCATTCAGGCCACTTTTACTGCCAGAAAAGTAATGTAGCCCAAATCAAAAAGTGATGGTAGCGTTTATAGAAATGGTATAAGTTACAGTAACATGTACTCCCGATTTTCTCAGATTAATATACTATATGAGACAATAAACAAGATAATGTACAGAGGGTGAATTTAAGGCATTGCAAAGCTTTGGATGGAGAAATAAAGAGTAGTCGTAATTGCTCGTAATATATACAAGTGTTATTGTTTTGAATTGATCATTTGTTAATAGAACGCTGCAAATTAGTTTATATATGATAAGTCTTTTGATATTATCATTATCCAAAATATCTCATAATAACGTAAATATAAAAGTATGGAACCAGTTACACCAAGGATTCTGTAAAATGTATTGAAAAAGGAAAATAAAAAGAGGGGTTTCGAGAATCGGATCGATTCTGCTTTTCAATTCAGACTGAAAATAAAAATCAAGAAAGTTTTTCCAAACTTCTCCTTGCATTTTAATTTCTTATAAATTCTACAGAAATATTACTGTGAATTTGCAACCTCTCCAACCCCATATTCATGGTGGGTAAAAGTAAGGTCAGATTTAAGTTTTTAAATCTAACATGGAGCCGGATTCAAAATGTAAGTTTGGAAGCATCCTTTAAAAATGAATAGGTTTGCAACTTCCTTGTAGGGGTAGAGGGGAAAACATACCTTGAAACCTTCGCTGAAAATAGATACCACTGCAAAGTTCCCTTGAAAGTGGATATTTTCAACTCTGGAACGGTGTGCTTAAGAGAGTCTGTAGGAAACAACGACGCCATATAGAAATGAGAAAATACTAAGACAGACAAAATAAAAAGCGTGACTTGGAAATTCTTACAAATAAATATGTAATTAAAAAAAAAATGAGACTCCTACAGACTGAGCATATTTGAGGAAAATGGGAGACCTGAATAAAGAAAAACGTTACATCGTTAAAACATCAACAGAAAGGACTATCAAAATATCCAAGGGACTGTGGAAACATGTCTACATTCATCAAGAATCAATTCATAAAACGGAAATTAAAAAAAAAAAAAAAAATGTTCAGGCCATTCGTAATACTGCACTTTTCATAATAAGATTATTATGTTCATATGTAATGAATTGTTTAGAATTCATAATAATTCCTAATGGGAAAATCTGGCAGTGCAGAAAAATGCGATGCGTAATAAATCTAAATATATATGATGACCAGAATGTGTTTAGAAAATAAACTCTTGCACAAAATTTTAACTTTTAATGTTTTCACAGATTCAACTAAGCATATCATTCTATAATATATTCACAACAGGAATAAAACCTTTATAATACAATATCATATTGAACCTTACACAATAAATGGCAATGTTATTAGGTTTAAATGCAAAGTTAGTACTAGGCGGTGGTTCCGGTGGAGGGTAAAATCTGCATGCAAAGGAGGATAGAAATATGAAACATTTTACCAAACATCGGCAATTAATCTGGACAATAAGGTACCGGCAGATTTGATTTTGTTGTTGCTACAGTCTGCTGTCAGATGCCAGGATATCGCATATTACGGTGTTTTCTTGAAAAAAAATTGTCTCAGGGGGTCCCCAGACCCCTATTATCAACGGCTTTTCAAACTTTGGACACCCCACCCGAAAAAAAAAAAAAAAAAAAAAAAAAAAAAAAAAAAAAAAAAAAAAAACGTTCTTGTCAACACAGAGGCCCAACATTAGTGTCTCCCTTCACCACAAAGCCACCTAGCGAATTAGTTCTGCTGATACCCTCATTGAACTACGGTGCCAGAATAAAAGATAATTAAGCCTACACTTTTGTCCCGCAATTCAAGTCATACCAAAGACCAAATAGGGGGATGATATTCTAAATATGACAAACTGAAATAATCATTGAAAAATTCCCCAAGAGTTATACATTTCAAATTTATCGAAAGACTTCTTAAGTACAGTTTACTATTTTTACGTAATTTAAGAAAGGATAAAGGTGGTATAGCTCTTAAGAGTGAATCTGCAAGAAAAAATTAAACCTATAATTCAAAATTAGCTGCATGTAGATAAATTAAATTGTCAAATTAAAAGAAGTGCAAGGGCTCCAACAGCTATCGTTTAAGGTAAGTAGGGTTTAACTTCATCCTT
>NC_090725.1:119485067-119501462 GCF_036898095.1 Palaemon carinicauda | reverse complement strand
TTCATGATTTGCACAATGCACTCATTTTAGCTAGATCTTTAAGGAATTTAACACCTACAAATCTACATTCAGGGGTTTTGCTCGATACAATAGGAGAAGAATAATCTGCAAGAGCAACAAGTTAGTTTTAAAGGCCAAGATACTTATGCGTATAAAATATAAAAAGTAATGTTCCAAGAACTCTGCTCTGACAAAACACAGGAAATTACTTTCCTGTTGCCACTGCATTGCCCAGTGATAAGAAATATTTGTTATATATCAGTTAAAAGTTTAGTAACAGTAGCCTACCAAGAAATTGTTCGCTAATTCCCATTTGTCCAGTTTTGAAATAAGGGCTTCATTATTGATACGACAAAATGCAGAACAGGAGTCAAAAGTAGGAAGGCCAAGTAAAACAAGCACAACTATTGTGCCATAATATATATATATATATATATATATATATATATATATATATATATATATATATATATATATATATATATATATATATCAAAAAGTGTTTGCAGTCACAAGATTTCAGTTATAACTTTATCAAAAAGATTCTGTTTTACAGACAAACCCCAAGCTACTCACCTGCATCGAAAGATGAAAATTTGAAATTCTCCAAATTATGAGAGGGGCCATAGTACTACAGAGCAGACTAGGAGGAAGTGATGATGGTGTAATCATATGATAACGTGACATCCATTAGATTACTAGCCTACACACTTTGCATAAACCAACTGTGTTATAGAACTTGTTTTAGATTATGCAGATCAAGCACTTCTGGCTGATATATTCATAATCATTTTATTGAGGGTTGCCGCTGTACTGCGCATGTTTTATACACACTTGTACACTGTAACGTTATTGCTTTTTTACCTCTCGTTCTCCCTGCACTGATAATAAAAACTTGTTTAAGCTTGCTATCACATGTTTAATATTGTTTGAATTTTTGTTATTCTTGCTCTCAACTGTCTGTATATAAGCTCGTTGTCTTCATGAATAAACTTCACTTCCATTCATCTCGCTTCTCTGTTAGTACCTAACAGCCACCTCACACAATTGGTGACTACCGGAGTACCAGTTCCTTCCCGCCTTTCCCCTCATTGCTGTGCCCTACTGTTTGACGATGCCGCCTTCTGACCCTGACTCTTCTATCCACCCTACATCCATGAAACTATCACCCTTCATCAGTAAAGAGGCCTTTGCTTGGTTTCAGTGTGACGAGGTTCAGAATAGCATCAAGAGCATGACTCGCTGAAGCACCAAAGCAGACTATGTCCTCACAGCAATCCCCGAGGACGCTTTCCCAGAAATCTCTAATTGGCTTTGTAACAAAGAGGGCGACCTAATAACATATGAAACCCTTAAAACATATCTCCTGGAGCAGTAATCACCATCGCCAGTTGGCTTTATAGCCAAGTTTTTTCAGCTCTCTCAATAACTGTTGAGTGACTGAGAGGTTTTGCTCACCCTCAGGGTATTGACCAGTATTGCTTGCATGCAACCTTCTGCAGACGGCTCTCCTCAGGAGGACTTACTACGTGTCCTTTAAGCATGATGCCTACCCGAACCTGAATGCACCGCCATACCCGATGTCGATATTTTGCCCATAAAGGATCTGATGGCTAAAGTTGACGCACTTATGGACAGCCACTTCACTACCTTCAGTATATTCATCAATGCCTCTACTCCTGATGAAGGGGTCAACTATTCAACATCGACCAAAGCTGATGTGAATGCGGCAAGACACAGACGCCCATCCTGTGATGTGCCGGAACGGCGACAAAGCCACCCACCACCCACATATGCCAACCCTCGTTCATTCCCTAACCAACGACCTCTGCAGCCAGTTACTGACACCTATCGGATGCAGTTATGCTACTACCACTCCAGATTCGGACTGCTGCGAAGAAATGTATGAACGGTAGTCAGTGGACAAAATACGTGTAAGTAGGCCATCGCTTGTAACAGTGGCCTCCCCTGTCACTAATCTTTTCTTTTTAAATGATGCAGATACAGGTGTGCAGTTTTTGGTAGACACTGGTGCTTGCCATTCTCTTCTACCAAGGCCACTCTGACATCCACCAAGTAGCTGCTAACAGATTTGCTATCCCAACTATGGGTACAAGACCTTCACACTGTTGTTTGGGAGGGCCAAATATAATTGGAAGTTTCTCATTACCGATGTCACATTGGCTTCCTCTCCCATTTCCACCTCCTGGTTGATGTTGCTCATTAACGGTTAGTCAACGCAGGCTCATACTCGTCAACACCTCTTCAATCTGCCCCCTCCCCCCCAACCGCGCTCTCCATATCAGCGCACCTACGGAGGCCTACTCCCACCTCCTCACGTTGTACTCGGAAGTCTTCCATCTAGAACATCACCAAGCTCCCACGTTTCCCGCCAAGCATGGTATTTATCACTATATCAAGATGACCAGGCCCCTGTGTTTGCCAGATTCGGGCGTCTGGCCCTGGATCGTTTTGCAGCCGCTAAACGAACGTTCACAGAAATGGAAGAAATGGGCCTTTGCCAAAAGGCCTACAGCCCATGGTCGTCACACCTACATATTGTCCTGAAGAAGAACGCCTCCCTGCACCCTTCTGTAGGTTACAGGTGTCTGAACGCACCAATGGAACTGGATCACTAACCCCTCCACAACATTGCTGATGTTACCTCCTACTTGCACAAAACAAAGATGGTCTTCACTCTCAACCTCTTGAATGGGTATCATCAGGTGCCCATGAACCCAGAAGACATCCCTAAGATTGCCATCACCACCCCCTCCGGAACTTAAGCATTCAATTACTCTTGTTTTGGCCTTTGCAATGCTGGGGCCACTTTTCAATGCCCCATGCATACAACTGCCAAACATCATGCAGCTGGAACTACAAAGTGCACAGTTCCATACAAGGATTTCATAAACTTGAGGATGGTTACTTACATTAAGCTTAAGGATTATGTATTGTACACATATAAAGAAAGAATTAAAGAAAAAATACTTTCATTGAATGTCATCAAAAGAAATTATGGGGTGCTGCAGTTCCACCGTGCTTATATACGAGCCACCACTAGTGAGGGCATATGGCAATTTTGTTGGCCTCCCAGTTGTTGCAACTTTGTTGATGCTCCTAGCTGTGTAGTTGAAGAAGCTAGGGTCTACCAAACCCATCGATTTGCAAGTGTTCAATGACAAGAATCATCCGCCACATGTATGATTTTCCCAGATGTTTCATGTTAATGCCTACCAACTAGGCTTGTTTCAGACCAATGGTGCATACCTCTGCACCTGTATCAGCCACTGCTTCTAAAGTACTTAGGCACTTTACATTAACTGGCAACAGCGGCTATGTGTACATCAAGTGGACGCTACCTGCTTGGTTGGCGTGGTTACCATGTCTCCCGCAACAACACAGCCAATGGGGCCTTTATGGGCACTATCTTCACTGCCAGATGCACAAGAACTGCTCTTACAATAAATGGCAAAATGTCCTTTCGTGTTGCAATTGAAGCAGGTTACTAGCTGGGCAATATGAATGACCTTTGTTATACACCTGGTTACAAAATGACCAAGTCTGCTTCTGGTATTTACTTTGTTTGCAGGCAATCCCCTTTACACTCTTATATGTGAATTTCGCTATTGTAATTTCTCTGATAATACCTTCTTCCCCTCGTCACCCTCCCACAAGGTTACATTGGCACTTGTAATTGTTCACTCCTCGATGACTCACACTCACTCCGATTCTTCAAAAGACTATTTTATAATAAATTTCTTCATTATATCATAGTTTACAAAGTTTTGCAAGATATGCTGTTTTCAATTGGGTATCAATACCTTTCTTCAATTTTTCATCACATTTCAAACAAATTTGTAATACCGTATCATCATTTGGAATCTTGCTTAGCTTGAGCCAATCCTCCATTGATCATTTCCAACCCTTAAATGCACCTGTGGACATTTTATATATGCATTTTCAAGGGTTTTAGACTTACTGACAGCTTGCATGTTGTCTGCGTTGCTAATATTTTATGATTCCCCATCCTACTGCCCCTGCAACTGCACTGAAACTGTCTCCATCAGATCTGCACACTATGTAATCAGGACGTTTTGGGCATCATCCCCTTGACTTAGGTGTGATTCCAAGCGACGTCCCAGCAAATCTGCTCATCTTGTAGGTATCGACCAGCTCATTAAGCCATGAAGGCTAAATAAAGTGAGATTCTATGAACAGTATCCTTTATCGTGATAAGCTTACGCAATCGTGGCTACAGAACTGCTGTCAGAGAAGCTGCTGGGGTGAGGTTGATCACAAAATATCCCCGCTAATATCTTGGCACCAGTTGTCTAGTACTCAGCTAATACATTAATAGGAAATTATAATATCCTACTAAATCATCCTACAACTGGCAAACAGTCTGTGAGTGAAGACTTGCTGGTAATAAGAATGATAACATCTAGCGACGTTCCTTTTTCGTAAATAGTTTATTCTTAACGTCTCTAATTTCTTTTGTCATTCTGGCTTATTTCCCCAATGGTGCCCTTGGCCTTTTAGAATTCAGATATTCCATCTAATGACGCAACTTGGTTTGTCATGATAATAATAATAATAAAGGGAGAGGGAAGGATAAAAAAGGAAAAAGAATATTAAGAGCAGTTATCGGACAGGAGTTGCTCACGGAGTGGTATATAAGAAGACAAAAAGGGAGTAATGAAAAAAAAAATGGTCATTTAGAAAATTTAGTGGATATCTGATAAAATACTTCAAGGATTAAAAAGGCTTTACTTTTTGTATGTAAATAGAAAGAGAAATTACTAAAAAAGCAAACCGATCTTCAAATAAAAGAAAATGCAAATTGACAGATGTCTTAAAAGAACGCAATTATGAGTCATTAGAATTCGTATTCAGAAGAGTTAAAAGGAAAGTCAGATTTGAAAACTGCAAATTTTGAAGAAGCTTTTATAAATATTAAAATATTTATGAGCGATTGTTTTGATATATGACTGACAATTCTGGGGTTAAAGAATAAAAAAGATCAGCAGTTGATAAGATTAAAACTGAAATGTTATATCAAGGTGACAAAAATTGGAATAGGTGGCAGACGAAGTTGTGTATGAAAAAAAAAAAATAGTTTTAAAACGAAATAGGGGGATGAATATTTTTTTAATTAATTTAATTAAGGGAAAACTTATCATCATCATATCCTCCTACGCTTATTGACACAAAGGGCCTCGGTTAGATTTCGCCAGTCGTCTCTATCTTAAGCTTTTAATTCAATACTTCTCCATTCATCATCTCCTACCTCGCGCTTCATAGTCCTCAGCCATGTAGGTCTGGGTCTTCCAACTCCTCTAGTGCCTTGTGGAGCCCAACTGAACGTTTAGTGAACTAATCTCTCTTGGGGAGTACGAAGAGCATAAGATTATAAGATTCAGAACCAGAACATTGATTAACACATAGAGTAAAGTGCATGGTAAGGTAATGATTAAAAATAAAACTGAAAACATAAGAATCAAGCGGGATAAACAATCTGAATTGAAATAAAAAAAGCGGGTGTGTAGATAAAGTGAAGTCTGAGAAAAAAAAGCTAAAATCTTTGTATGGATTGTTTTGAGCTAGGAAAAGATTGTGATACAATAATTAAAATTGATGCATACGGGGAGGGGTGTCAAGATAAATGATATATAAGGTAACCTTTTTTAGTGAGTTAGAATTTTAAAGAATAAAGGGGAGTAAGTCGTAGCTGTTACGTAGATGCACAAGTGGCTGGTTTTATGTAGAAATTAATTGTAAGATTTTCTTAGGGCTCAAAAGCTGTTTAATATTTCAAGGCGGATATCATGCAGACAAAAACAAATATTTGAATACCAAACAATTCTTCTTCACCCAAGGGGTTACTGCACTGTAATTGTTCAGTGGCCGCTCTCCTCTTGGTAAGGGTAGAAGAGACTTTAGCCATGGCAAGCAGCTCTTCTAGGAGAAGGACACTCCAAAATCAAACCATGCCTCTGTACCATGGTCTTCAACTGTCTTGGGTTAGAGTTTTCTTTCACACTATTCTATCTTATTTCTTTTCCTCTTATTTTGTTAAAGTTTTTATAGTTTATATAGGAGATATTTATTTTGATGTTGTTACTCTTCTTAAAATATCTTATTTTTCCTTGTTTCCTTTCCTCAATAGGCTGTTTTCCCTGTTGAAGCCCCTGGGCTTATAGCATATCCTGCTTTTCCAACTAGGGTTGTAGCATAGCAAATAATAATAATAATAATAATAATAATAATAATAATAATAAGAAGAAGAAGAAGAAGAAGAAGAAAATGGGACATGAATGGAGTATGTAGTTAATAAAATCTTATTTCCGTACAAGAACAACTACTACTATTGCTGCTACAGATGGGAAGAATATCGTTAGTAGCCTAGGTCTCAAAAAGGAATTGAAGCGAGACGAAATAAAAGAGAAAAAACGTCCCTTCCTCGCAATCTGTCAGACAGGAGTTTGAGTCCCGCTTCAGGTTGATAGTTTCTAGCAACTTCTGCAACCTCAACGTTCTTGTGAGTTAGAGAGCATATACTGTAGGTCTACCCGTTGACTTATCAGTAGCCATCGCTTAGCCCTTCCTTGACCTAGCTTGATGGAAAGGGGGCTTGGCCTATGATCATATATATTTATATATATGGTCGGTCGCTAAGGCATTGTCCTGTTCCTTGTCTCTGCCATTCATGAAAGACTTAAAGCCATTGAATTAGTAATCCTACTCTATTAGCTAAATGTGACTGTGGTAGATTTGGCCTCCCATATTATACAAAACGTAAAAGATGGATTTAATCATATGTTGCCAAGTTAAAGTTTGGCACATGTACGAGCCTTGGTGCTTTGGATAATATTTTTCTAATTTTTCTAATTTCTAGCGTTTATTTAGCATTGTTAGTCATCTTACTTTTTTTTTTTTTAATCCCTCTTTATAATGTGTTCTATATTCCTTAGTTTCTTTTCCATACTGGGTTAATTTCTTCACTGGGACCATTTGGCTTGTAACATTATGCTTTTCCAACCAGGGTTGCAGCTTGGATATTAGTGATAACACTAATAAGAATTATGTATATAGAGGAGCATGCCAGCTCGTGCTAGTAGGGAGAAATTACATAAGCTATTGAAACCGTTTGAAAGCATATATAAGATAAGAATGTTTAATATGAATTAGAATTAAGTTATCTTTCTGAGGGCAATTTGAAACAAGTAAGATGAAGCAATGACATGTAGGCCTAATATGGATGGTAGAAGAACGCAAGAACATGATTCATGCAGGTTCGGGGGAGGGGTTAAATTTATCTTTATGGGCGCAAAGTATAGATATTATTATTATTATTATTATTATTATTATTATTATTATTATTATTATTATTATTATTAGCTAAGCTAAAACCTTACTTGGAAAAGCAAGATGCTATAAGCGTAAGGGCTCCAACAGGGAAAAATAGCCCAGTGATGAAAGGAAGTAAGGAAATGAATAAATGATATAAGAAGTAATGAAAAATTAAAATGAAATATTTTAAAAACATTAACAACATTAAAATAGATATTTGATATATAAACTATAAAAAGACTTAAGTAAGCCTGTTCAACATAAAACATTTGCTGTGAGTTTGAACTTTTGAAGTTCTACTGATTTAACTACCCGATTAGGAAGATCATTCCACAACTTGGTCACAGCTGGAATAAAACTTCTTGAATACTGTGTAGTATTGAGCCTCATGATGGAAAGAAAAAAGTTAAAAGTAATGAGATTAATAGTCATTTTGAATAAGGTATGGGAAGTGAGGACTATAACTAAAAGGTGGAATCACACAAAATTACACTTGGGTAAAAAGATAGTTTAAAACGTTTTTAGATGGTTTGAGTATGTGAGGAGATTAGAGAGTGTAATTCTTAAGTGGAAGCCATGGGGATATAGTATAAGAATCATTAGCAAGTTTTCATAGGAATCGTGCAAATAATGATACAAGCATAAAATCTGGCACATTTTTTTCTCCAAGTGATGCTAATCAATCCGCCCGATTGTCCAATTGAAAAGCCAAGATGGCAGCCATTTTTAAGATGACTAGGGTGCCAAATTTGATGCTTGTATCATCCTCTGCATGATTTTCTGTGATTTGCTACACTATTGTAGAAACTGGAGTGACAGAGGTAATGGAAATCAAAGACTCTTTGATACCCAAGAATTTAGAGAACCTGCCAGCTGGAGATGAATGGCTGTGTGAATTGTGCAAAAGGGTTCGTCAGGCTGCGGACGAACTCCTGTCTTAGAAGTTTACAGACACACACACATACACACACACACACATATATATATATATATATATATATATATATATATATGTATATATATATGTATATACATATATATATTATATATATATAATATATATATGTATATGTATATGTATATATATATATATATATATATATATATATATATATATATATATGTATGTATGTATGTATGTATGTATGTATGTATATATATGCTGTGTGTGAACGCGTAAACTACGTCCATAGATACAAAAAGTGTGCGTAAATTTGTAAGAGTAAATGTTACATAATTACATTACATGAACGTAAGTGAAAATGGAAGAGTTAGACCTAAAGTCTGGACGTGAGTACATAAATTCCATACAAAAAAAGAAAAAAAAAAGATACAGGTATAAGCTACGCAATTCTCTGAACGAAATTTCTGTTAAAAGAAGAGAGCAAAAAAGCTTGATATGCATTCATCGTCAACTGAAAATTGTGGTCAAGCAAGACTTGAAGAGGAGGGACTGCGAATAGATTAATTGATAAAAAGAACCGTAACAAACGCTCCTCTTCAGACACGACAGAGCATTAAAAGAGCCTGGGAAAATGTAAACGCGGATCGCGCATGAGGGAGATGGATGACGGGTAATAAAAAAAAAGGAAAAAAAAAGTTGATAAGTCCAATGAAGGCCAAGTAAAAATTAGAATTGAAAAATGTGAAACTATAAAAAAATCTTATACAATAGGTTAGACATACAGAAGGTGTAGTCAGAACCTACAAATAAAATCCTGTACAGTATAGCAAATATTTACACATTTTATAGATATGCAATGTACAATATAATGAAATACTTTATGGGTTAAACGCCGCATTTTCATTTAGATAATATGGAAACAACTGATTATTTACCCTATAGGTTTAAATGATTAGAATGTCATGATTATGTGTATATATATATATATATATATATATATATATATATATATATATATATATATATATATATATATATATATATCAGATACACTAGGGTTTGGTCCCTTCAGTTTTTTTGACGTCCTCACACTTTTTTGGGGACAAGCGTATCACTACAAGCTAAAATCTTCGTGAGAAATGAATAGGACTCGAATCGGCACAAGACAGCTAAAAGTGAGTAAAAAACTTCTGTGGTATTCTGCGAAGACAGCCACGAGTTTAGTTTGCTTTATATATCGGGCGATTACAGAAACATTTTACTAAGGCTGGCTAGACACGTCTGTACTTTAAATACTGTATGTATTCTTAATAGTCACAATGACCTCAGCTTTCTTATCTTCCTTACACTTTTTTTATACGAAGAAAAAAAAAGTCAAACGTGATATTAAGGCACGTAAAGACAAACTTAATTTTTGCGAACCTCATTCGAATTTATACTAAATAACTTCGAAATTCGGATGCACTTTACTATAACTATCCAAGTACCATTGTATCAAATTATTAACCTTTTCTTGATTTAATTATAACTCAAAAAGTTATGGACATGAGTCATGGTATGACACTGAAACAATCTTCAATAGATTTAGTAGATTTGATAACAAAGCCCTCAGAAGGATATTCGGAATCAAAGGGCAGGACAGGATTAGAAATGAAACTATAAGAGAGATTTCTCGAGTGCCATATGTTGATGAGATCATGATGAGGGGTAGATGGAGATGGTTTGGGCATGCTCTTCGCACTCCCCAAGAGAGATTTTTTCACTAAACGCTCAGTTGGGCTCCACAAGGCACTAGAAGGAGGACTTTGAAGCGCGAAGTAGGAGATGATGAACGAAGTATTGAATTAAAAGCTCAAGATAGAGATGATTGGCAAAATCTAACTGAGGCCCTTTGCGTCAATAGGCGTAAAGGAGATGATGATGATGAGGACTGAAAAGACATACAACTGGTAAAAAGTGATCAGTTAGTTCTATATGGGCTACCATACATATTTTTCAGCCTAAAAATATGAGCATCAAACAATAACAGCATACAAATGGTTTTTGTTAGTCCTAATAAGATATACTGCAGATCAGGTAGTATATGTATACTTGAGGCGAGCTAAATGATATCTGTCTTCGTAGCAAGTTAGTCACTTTAGGCTTTCGCGTGAGTGCCATAGAAAGTTTCTTTTGTGTATTTCCTGCTCTGATATCGGCTACCACTGTTAAACATATTAGAAATAAAGCGAGAAGTCAAAAAGAAGAATTTCTATGCTGATACATATATGCATACATACACACACAAATATATATATATACGTATCTCTCTCTTCTCTCTCTCTCTCTCTCTCTCTCTCTCTCTCTCTCTCTCTCTCTCTCTCTCTCTCTCTCTCTATATATATATATATATATATATATATATATATATATATATATATATATATATATATATATATATATATATATATATATTATATATATGTATATATATATATATATATATATATATATATATATATATATATATATATATATATATATATATATATATATATATATATATATATATATATATATATGGGGGAGTTGGGAAGGCAAGTAACCGACTAACTAAGGTCAGGGTTTTCAAATGATATGGCTCTGATTATGGATATTGCAGGAAAACTGCAGGAACTAGTGAAAGAATCTGGAAGTGATAGTGAGAAGACAAAGTTATGAGTAAAAGATGTGAATAAGAGTAAGATTAAGAGGGAAGATGAAAACGAGACTAATTGAACAATGAAAGTTCATATGAATGGTGGAAAGAAATGAAGTCTTTATTTGTTAGAGGTATTTAAGAGTAAAAGTAACTGAATTTGGTAAAATAAATGAATAGCTGTGTCATAAAATAGATAAAGTAAGAATTATACCACAGATACTTGGAGTATCTACGTTGGATTGTGCAGAAAAAAAAAATAGCGAAATACTATTTTTTTAAATGAAGTTTGTACTTTGAGCGTGAATAAAAGACAACATGCAAAATCAATGAAGATCCATAGAAATAACTACTAAGTTAGCTTTAGTGAACCGATGAATTAGTGTTGTAATGTCTTTTGAATATGTGAAAAGAGATGAAGAGAAGTTTATGGTTAATTATCGTGAGCAAGAAGGGATGAAAAACAGTTCTAGAAAGATGATGCGAAAGATATATTGGTATGCAAGGTCCTTGATATCCAGAGTTTGTGTAAGATATACAGTAGATCAACTACACGGCATTTGTCGAAAGTGTTTGAAGTGCTGCTGATAAGGCTTCCGTGTAGGTGTAAGAATAGCATCTAATAATTATGAAGTTTTCTATGTAATGGGTTCACCCACGTCAGGTGATAGCGAGAATGAGACAGTGGCCACCGTTTTCCTCAGCTCTTCCCCAAAACGGATGTGATGATATGTTTAATAAATAACATAAGTATATTATATATATATATATATATATATATATATATATATATATATATATATATATATATATATATATATAATATATATATATATATATATATATATATATATATATATATATATATATATAATATAATTCTCGTGGGGGCAAGGATCTAGCGCCATAAGGTTGCCAACATAGTAAATTTGAAAAAGAGGTACTAACCTTTCTTGCAAGGCAACTCTCTCTCAGCTAACTCCGCCCACCTACCTCTCAACAATAAAAAAAGGAGTAAAACTAATTCGAGAATTCATTCCTCATGTGGGTCATACAGCATACCTAAACAAGTTACAAAAGACTTCGTAACAAAATAAGTGAAATAAAAAGTTAATTCATAAAAATATCATAAATTTACATATACTGAATCGAATAAAAATACAATTAAATGAATTACGAAAGTCTTATGTAATTTATATATATCACTTGCACCTACATGAGTGGAACTCACCTTACAAGCTGGCTATATATCTCTTAAATACACAAATAAATACATGAATAAAATATTTACCCTTATACAAGACCAGCTTCGTAAGAATATATATGTATATATATATATATATATATATATATATATATATATATATATATATATATATATACATATATATATATATATATATATATATATATATATATATATATATATATATATATATATATATATATATATATATATATATATATATATATATATATATATATATATATATATATATATATATATAGATGCCTTGTGCCATAATAAAACAATTAATAAAGTCCAACGAATTGGGCTTTATTCAAAAAAATTCACTATCATACCAGAACAAAAAAAAAAGTGTTTTAGGCAAGGAAATAGACTATTGGACAACATTCTTGATGCAAGATATACATTTTCATAATTTTTCTCCTCATTCAGAAAAGTGCACGTGCAAAATGCATCTCACTATAGTCAGTGGGTGCAAAAAGGGATTTTTCTCTCTGTTGGCCTTTTAAATTTCATGCTCTGGATTCAGTGGCTCTGGTGATGAGATTAAAGAGCATACAATGTCCAAACCGGATTCAGAAGGCTAGCCAAGTTGTGTATCTACTGTGTCGGTGTCATCACTTCTTTCTGTACCGACTTCGGTGGAGCCAATGCCTGTTAAGTCATTTCTGATGATATGCATGACACAAGGTCCTATACGGATACAGTGTCAACCTTGCCACCAGCGTGTCTAACATGGGTGAAATGAAAACTCGCTTCAATGTATTCTACTCGCTTGATCAGTTAGTCAAACTTCAAGCTATTAGGGTGGCGCATCAGAAACACAGTCCTTGGTAAACTCATCCATGAAAGTAGCCAAGGTCTGTTTGCATACTATCTATCATAACCGATCAGTACAGAGTCTTGTGAGAAACTTTTACTCTGTGTGTGTCACTTTTTCTTGTTGGCCATTTCAACAAAGAAGCACCCTTCTTGAGCAATGATTGTATAATTTTCACAATCCTTTTATTGTGGATGGCTTTGGCTAATTATAAGGGGAGTATTCTGCACTTTACGATATCATATGCCATGGTTAGATTCATAAAGACTGCAGAGATTTGTCTGGCCTCAAAACTATCCCTGATGTATTGAATGAGATTCAGCATTTGACCACAACATGGGTATCCTAGATGGAATCCAGGCAGGTCTGGCGATAATTGTTGTTCGACTGTAGGACATATGCAGGTCATTATCACATGTTTGTAAAATTTATAGAGAATGCACAAGATGGAAATAGAACGATAGGGTTTTTACTCTCTGGGGCTTTTCCAGGTTTTAGCAGGGCTATGATTCTTGGTCTTTACCATTTCTTAGGGATACTTAAAGTTGTTGCACAGCTGTTAAGGGGAGCAAGTATCCACAACCTGGCGCTCATGCTAAAGTCTTTTATGATCTCTGTCGTGATACCATCAAGTCCAGGAGCATTACCATGTTTTAGTTGTTTCATCACTTCCTGGAGTCTCTCCATGGTAAATGGTTTATCGAATCGTTCATTACTGCCCTACATAATGCAATCCATTTCAGAATTCATTCTCTTAAAATGTACTTGTTTTTTATTATTTGTTTTTTCCATTAAGTAGTAATTGGTTTGCCATTTCACCAGGTATCACTTACGGCTACTCATAATGCAGTGTTATTTTTGGTACTGAGTTTTTTTTCAGTAGTCCATGCTTCCTGCTGTTATGGATCATATTTGTATAACATATCAGTTTTTGCCATGGTTCTAGCCTCCCATTTGCAGTAGAGGTTGTTAGGGTCACACCTAAGCCAATGGTATTTTCAGCAAAAGGCCTGTATTATATGTTTGTACATACATAATTTTTATATAGTTCTATGCTTTCGTCTACTAGGCATAAGATGAAATTCTGGTATGTTTATTGGAAGTCTTCATAATTCCATGGTGAATGGATCAAATCGTTCATCACTGTCCTGCATAATGCAATCCATTTCAGAACTCATTCTCTTGAGCTCTACTTGCTCTTTATTATTTGTTTTTCCATTAAGTAGTAATTGGTTTGCCATTCCACCAGGTATCACTTGCAGCTACTCATATTTCAGTGTTATTTTTGGTATTAACTTTCTTTATAGTAGTCCATGCTTTCTTACTGTTATGGGTCATATCTGTATAACATATCAGTTTTTGCCATGGTTCTAACCTCCCATTTGCAGCAGAGGATGTTTGAGTCACACCTAAGCCAATGGTATTTTCAGAAAGTGTGCCTGTATTGTATGTTTGTACATATATAATCCTTATATAGTTCTGTACTTTTGTCTATTAGGCATAAGATGAAAGTCTTGTATGATTATTGGAAGTCTTCATAATTCTTTGCATGTTTTGATGGTAGAGATCCTGTTGTTAAAGCCTGGAGTAAAGTCTTCCCAATTTGTTTTTCGAATGTTGAATATCTGGGGGTATCTGGCAAAGACTCATCAAGTGGTGCAGGTGCACAGACATCATCATTCAATGCACAGACATTGGATGGTGATAGTTTCTCGGTAAGTGGCAAATTTATATTAATTTGTTATCTAAGCTATATGTTATTTTCATATAAAGAAAAATTAAATAATTATTGTTCCTTTAAATGATTAAAGGTCACTCATGAAGGGAAGGGGCATGGGACAGTGACAATGCCCTCGAGACAGATCATATATACATTTGGTACAATCACTTCCTCATACGGAACTCTCTTTGCATTCATTCCTAACTGTCTATTCTTTACCACTCCCTCCACTGCCCCAAACACTTTATATCCTTCATTCACTCTCTGCTTTCACTCCACCATTTGCAGCAACAACAGACCCCTAGTACTTAATCTGATCTGCTTCCTCAAGTAACTCTCTATTCAACATGACATTCCAGGGGCGTAGGAGCATGGGGGGCTGGGGGGAGCTTTAGCCCCCCCGACTTTTTTGCTGGAAATATGCTTTTAAACATTCAGATTTCCATTTTGTAAATGCATTTCATCTCTGGCAACAGCTCTTGTACAGTCTCACCCTCCCACCCCACCCCCGCCACGTAAGTATCATGTTAGTACCCAGCTTCATAGTTTCACAGTCCCGTCACTCGTCACTCGCTTAGTTTTACAGAGAGCAGCCCTTATATTGGGAATCAAGCCTCTTATAATGTTTGACCCCCAGTGCATACCGTACAAACATATGTTAATCTATCAATCATTACCAAATACTATTATAGTAACAAACTACATCATTGATACGCAGTAATAAATTGAAAACATGACCCGCGAACACATGTAGTTGACAAATATCGCACATATAAACATATGCATGAATGTACATATATATATATATATATATATATATATATATATATATATATATATATATATATAATCTTCATAATTCTTTTTAAATATGTATACTTTTATATAATTTCAGAGCTTATGAAGTATTGATTATACATTATTCATACACTTTTAATATGTATATTTTCTGGTCTCAGGCATGACTTTCAAATATGTATTTTTACAGTATATTAGAAATATGCTTGTTCTTAATATTGCTTACTTACAATTATTCTATATATGTATATATATATATATATATATATATATATATACACACACACACACATATATATATATATATATATATATATATATATATATATATAACATATAACTAAATTCAGTTATTTTGATATATGTTGTACAACACAACAGCCATATTGGAAAGCAAGTTGAAACTTGTAGAACAATTTGATTTACCTAATGTTTTCATTTATCTAGATTCACGAAGTAAACAAATGATAGAATCAAATTTACTGTATTCTCTTCTCACAAGGTCTGATGCTTCATGTTATTATTTATTAAGTAATATGAATTGCTTTGTTATAGTTTTGACATCGTCATATTTACGTTCACTGTGATCGTGTTGACCACTTTGAGTCATCAACATTTGTCTAAACATAATGATGTTTTATCCATTGTACCAAACAGGTTATGAAATTAAACTCACTGAAATGAAACAATGTATCAATCATTCTTTGTATAAAATATACAATTAGTTAGTGAGAATAAAATTAATCATGAACCATTGTTGTTTTTAACGGGGAGTTCACTAGGTCTATGTGCCGTGTTTGACGATACCCAATCTTATTTATAAAACTGCTATTTCTTTATATAAAGACTACCTTACACAAATCTCATTGTTCCT
>NC_090725.1:118900067-119160067 GCF_036898095.1 Palaemon carinicauda | reverse complement strand
AGAACACCTGATCAGAATGCATTTAACATGAGTAAAACGGCAAACTACCTCAAAGAACACACCTTTGCCACACAACAGAAGTTTCATGGAGAGTTTACAAATAATGCACAAGAGAAGTCAGTTTCCAACACATTATCAGCATTTATGGATATAGTATGCTGTGGGCCTTCTGCTAAACGCCACTGTACACTAGAAACTGATGGGAGGAAATCTGCAGTCTCATGCATTTCACGGCTGCTGATGTATATTGCTGTTAGGAAAACATCCTACAAAACAGTTACTAACATCAGACATAAAAGTGATAGACACCTTTTTCAATTTATATTGCACTAAACATATATAGTGGGACAGAACATAGTGAGGAAACCATAAATAGGTTACATGAGCTTAGTATATATATATATATATATATATATATATATATATATATATATATATATATATATATCATATGCAGGAGTGATAGATATTTCCATAATAATGACAAATTTTATAGTCAAAATGTCTGAGGCAGAAGGTGTATGCTGTGGGCCCAACCTGAGAAAAGGGTTATTGACTGTTGGCAGCACGGATAACATTGATATAAACCCATCTAATCGTGATGCCAAAGATGCCTTGCATCGTACTGAGTTTTTTCTTATTAGTATTATTATTACTTGCTAAACTACAACCCTAGTTGGAAAAGCAGGATGATATAAGCCCAGGGGCTCCAAAAGGGAAAATAGCCCAGTAAGGAAAGGAAACAAAGAAAAAATATGACAAATTCGTAAATTTGTATTTTTCCTAACTATACAAACCTTAGCTATTTACATGGGGTAATTACTTCGGCGTAGCTGATTGACGAGCCATAAGAATTTTAACAAGGGTTTACTACCCCTCCGCTAGTTAGCGGGGGGTAGGGAGGGGTAGCCCGCTACCCCTCCCCCTCACACACACCAGTGAAAGGTTCACTTTACTTAGAGGTAGGACTTATCTTGGGGTACAGGGCTGGCGGGTAAATATGTGTAAATAGCTAAGGTTTGTATAGTTAGGAAAAATACAAATTATCTACGAATTTGTCATTTGTTCCATAACTGAAATACAAACCACGCTATTTACATGGGGTGACTTAACCCTTAGGAAGGGTGGTAAGTCCCGGCCATACTGGCTTTGGCTTGCCCGGGGATTCCACATTCGAGCGATCAAGTACTCGGACAATAGGGAATCCCTGCTCCTCGCTGGCAGTTGTGAAACTGCCGCGGCCTACGTAAGGTGTGTGCGAAGGTGAAAAGTGACTTGTCCTAGGCAGTTGCCCCGGAGTTCCTCAGAAGGAAACCCAGGCTAGGACTCTCCCGATACCACCTCGTTAGGGTATGGGGACATGACAGTATTATACCTAATACTAGGAACACAAGGAAGCATGGTCTACTTGCAGTGGTTTGAGGTCAGCTGTGCAAAGAACCCAGGATGCTGCTTTCTCCATGGGAGAAGAGGATGAAGAAAAGAATAAGGGCCAGACAGATCTTTACATTCATGCAGACTAACACCAGGTAACAATGCCCTCAACCTTCTGCTACTTGTCCATCAAGGAGCCTGAGATTTAGACCAGCTGTTGTGAAGCCACCACAGGGCCAATAGAAACGTATCGAGCCTCCTGTGGGTCATGTCTTGCAGGTAATGGGCTGAGAAGAAGGTCTGATGCTTCAACATCCCCGCTTGTAGGACCTGCGTCACTGAATGATGCTCCATGAAGGGCAGGGACGTAGCAATGCCCCTGACATCATGGGCTCTAGGGCGATGCGACGGAGAAGGGTCAGGATTCAAGGCCGGGTGTAACACCCTGCGAATCCGGGCCGAGATGGTATTCCTGGAGACCCTTCTCTTCATTTCCCAGGGTCCACGAACGAGGCTTGAGCCTGGGGACGAACTGCAAGGCAAGGTAGGAGATGGTCTGGGCCATCTGCTACAGGACGGAGACTCGAAACCTGGAAAGAGTCGAATAGCGGGTCCGGCACTCTCGGGTTCTGAGTCTTGGCAACAAATTTCAGGGACGAACCTGAATGTTGCCTCCCCATATCCCCCTGAATGGTCAAAGTCGTATGAGAGACCATGTGACTCGCTTGGCTGAAGATAAGGCTAGCAGGAACACTGTCTACCCAGTAAGGTGGTGATCTGGGGCCTTACGTAGTGGTTCATCAGAGGGTCTCTTTAGAGACTTGAGGACTCGAACCACGTCCCAAGGAGGAGGTCTCACCTTCGACTGAGGGCAGGAGAGGACAAGGCTTCGCATGAGAAGGAAGAGCTCCAGCGAGGGAGAAATGTATATCCCTAGAGCCTGGAGGCAAGACCTAAGGCTGAGGGATAGCCTTTCACAGCCGAAACTGAAAGGCACATTCCATCCCGCAATCCCACGAGGAGCTCCGCCATTGCTGGAAGTGGCATCGTGTGGAGGGATACCCTCTCCACGACATCGACCACAGTAACTCGCCCCTTCGCCCGGGAGACTACTGCGGAAGATTTGCGCAGGTGTCCAGTCCTCCTTTTCGCAACTTGTTGCAAAAAACCTCTCTCTTTGAGGAGATGCTGGATAGTCTCCCGGCGGGAAGTTGAAGCAAGCTACGGCTTTGCGGAGGATGATGGCATGTGGCTGTGTGAGTAACCGGTGACGTGGGGGGGAGGGGGTTCCCTCGGAGGCTCCGTAAGGAGTTACAGAGGGACTGGTGAGCCACCTGCGAGATGCCCTCTGGTCTTGTAGAGTACTCTCCTTATCCGCCAGAACGGGGGAAGGCAAACACATCAATGTTGTCCCACCGTTGCTGGAAGGCATCCTACCAAAGGGCCTTGGGGTCCGGGACCGGGGAGCAGTACAGCGGGAGCTTGCAGCTCAGTGCTGTAGTGAGCCGATCCACAGAGGGAGCCCCACCGAGAGAGGCTTTGTAGGCTACTTGAGGATCCAAAGACCACTCGGAATGTGGTGTCCGTGTTGCACTGCTCAGACTGTCGGTGAGCCCATTCCTTGCCTGGAATCAAGCGAGCTGCTAAGGAGATCGAGGGGAACTCGAACCATCCCGGTATCTCTACCGCAAGATGGGATGGCTGTACTGAACAGTACCTCCTTGTCTGGGCAAGTAAGCCATCACTGTGGTGTTGTTGATCCTCACAACCACAGAGTAATCCACCAGGCAAGGTGGAGCTACTGAAGTGCCAGAAACACGGTTTCCATCTCTAGTAGGTCTAGAGAAGGTACTTCCTGGTTCTGGCCCCCGGCCTGAGGTCCCGTGGTTCAGGACGTGGGCACCCCCCTTTTCTTTGACGCGTCCGAAAACAGCATCAAGTTTAGGGGAAGGACGAGAAGGTCCACTCCCTATTGTAGATCATCGTCTGCTTCCCACCCCAGGGGGTCCGTCTGTTCCGAAAGTCCCCTAGGGGTCCCGGAGTCCGGGGAGTCATGACCCTGACTCCCCCGCGCCCCGGGTCGCCACTGGAGAGAACTCATCCTGAGGCGACTGTTGGAAACCAGACGAGCCAGGGAGGAGGGACGTAACCACATTGGGTTGGAGGTTCTTCTCGTGTGGGGAAAGGTCTTGCGACCTTCCTCCGCCGTGCTATCCTGTCGCCTGAAGGGAAGGCTTCAGGAGATTGGTGTCTAAGACCAGGCCTAGGTATACCAGACTCTGAGAGGGCTGCGGGGAGGACTCCTCGAGGACCACCGTGATCCTTAGAACTTGGTAAAGTCCGAGGAACTTGTCCCGATGACGAAGAAGGGATGCCTTCGAGTCTGCTAGGATCGGCCAGTCACCCAGGAAACGGAGGGGACGGATGCCGATCCTGAGAGCCCGTGAAGAGGTCAGAGTGGAAGCATCGGTGAACTGTTGAGGTGCTGTGGAGAGACCGAAGCACAGCACCTTGAACTGGTATATCCGCCTTCCAGGCAAACTCCAAAGTACTTCCTTGATGACGGGTGAACCGTGATCGGAAGTACGCGTCCTACCGGATCAGTGTATACATGAAGTCTTGTGGTCTCACCGCAAGACTGACCGTGTCTGCTGTCGCCATGCTGAACGGAGACTGTTTGACAACTCTGTACAGAGTCGAGAAGGGAAGGAGACGATTAAGGAGGCCTCGGAACCCGTTGGCCACCTCTTGGAGGAAGCGTATCTCCAACATGGACTGGACTTCCGCCCGGAGGGCCCGTACCCTCACCGATCCCTATCCAGGGAGGAAGGAGGGGCTCGATACTGACCGGGACTGTTGAAGGAGACAGGCTCAGAGAGCTGGCCCTCAGCCTAGCCTCTGGCGCTCTTCATTCCCTGAGACCAGGGCAAGCTGCACTGGCCCAAGGGAGCCCTTGGGTGAGTAGATTCGGTCCCGGACCGTATCCTTCCCTTACCGAAGAGGAATCTCTGAATCTGGGGTCCCCTTATGGTTTCTCCTGAGGGTCAGAACCTGCCAGAACGCAAGTTCCGACCCCTGGAGCTTCTCTTCCTGATGGACTGGCAGCGAGGTCTCTCATCCCCGGAGGCTCTTCCTGGGGAGAATCGTAGACATGCCCCAAGGGTCCATCTGGGTCCTGTCGGGTCCTTGCGGAAGACTGGGCCTTAGGATCCCTCCTAGGAGGGAAACAGGACCCCAGCGATGAAGGATGTAAGGCTTTTGCCCCCTCCGCACGAGAAGATTCTCAGGAAGAGGCGGGGATTCTCCCTATGGAGTGATGGGGGAGAGAGGACCGGGTCTTCCGACCCTCCTGGGGATGGGTAATGCTCATCCACAGGGAAGGGGAGAAGAAGCCTGAGGAGGGCTCATCGCCTGCGTAAGGACTCGCGAAGGGACAGGATGGTCCTTGGAGGAGATACCATGCCAGGGATTCCTCTCACCCTCTTCAGGAGGAGAGGAAGTTGCTACTGATTAGTGACCCCAGTCAGAAGGCACAGGCTCATCGCCTGCATGAGCGCTTTGACGACGGCGTCCCACCAGGGATGCCGACCGACCCTCGCGCTGACAGGGAGTCCCTCTGGAGGGAAGAGGATCGTTCGATCCCCTGGAGGAGTTGACACATGAGGGTTGGCCCGTAGAGAATCTGCAATGAAGAGAGAAAATGAAAGATCGTGGGCGATAGAGTGGGAAACCATCCCACGCGCGAACGATCTCGGCGATAAAAGATCGCCGGTGCTTGCGTGTGGGAAACCATCCCACGTGTGGAAGAAATAACGCTGACGATCTCCGGCGCCTACGCGTGTACGAAGATCGTTGGCGCTAGCGCGAAAGAGGATCGTCGGAGACAGTGAGCGGGAACCATTGGTGCCCGCGCGCGTACGATCTCCAACTATGTAAGACGATCGTCGGCGATTCGCGCAAGTACGGACGATCTTCGGCGCTCACGCGTGTGCGAAGATTGTCGGCGCTCACGTGCGAGAGAAGATAGTCGGCAATCGCACGCGGGAAACCTCGGTACCCGCGCGCAGACGATCCACGACGATCGCGTGCAGGAAACCGCACGCGGACGATCCATGATGACCGCGCGCGGGCAACCATCCCACCTGTGGACGAGTGGAAAAAACGCCCGAGGACGAGTGAGAAACCACGCGCGGATGATCCGCGATGATCGCATGAGCCTCAATGGTCGCGCGCGGGAACCCTCCCGCGCACAGACCGATCTTCGGCGCTTACGCGCACTAAGAAGATCGTCAGCGCTTGCACGCCTAGCGCCGGATCCGAAGATCGCCGGCTAACGGCCGTCGCCGATCGCGTGCGGAAAACCGCGAGCGGACGGCCTCAAAGATCGCGAGCGGGAAACTAAACCCGTGCGCTGGACGATCCTCGGCGCTTACGCGCGTTATGAAGATCGCCGGTGCTTGCGCGTCTAGCGCGTATCAGAAGATCGTTGGCTAACGATCTTCGACGATCGCGCGCGGAAGGGCCTCGAAGATCGCGAGCGGGAAACCATCCCGCACGCGGGCGATCTTCAGCGCTTACGCGTTAGCGCGTATCAGAAGATCGTCGCGATCCCCGACGATCGTGAGCGGAAAAACCGCGGAAGGGCCTTGAAGATCGCACGCGGGAAGCCATCCCGCGCGCGGGCGATCTTCAGCGCTTATGAGCGAGTGAAGATCGTAGGCCCCTGTGCAATAGAAGATCGTTGGAGAGCGCCCACGCGCGCTTTGTTGAAGGATCGGCTAACTCGTAGATCAGGAACTGGGATATGTCCCTAAAAGGGAGGGCATCCCCTGAAGAGGACCAGGAGGTCTGCTTCAGTGCCGACGATCAACTGAGGTACTGCTAATACTCCGAGGAGTGGTTTCTGTGAGGTACCTTTCCCGCGAACGGGAGAGGTGTCCTTCGTAGAAGAGACTTAGAGACACCGTAGGCTGAACCGCTGGTGAGCGCCTGTGCGCTATCTCAGGAACCCCAACGATGTGCGCAAATGCGCAGGGAACGTTGGTAGCAGCCTAACTGAATACTGGAACTGGGTGTCTCTGAAGGCAGTCTCAGGAACAGCAGGAACAGTAGTCGAGCGCTAGCGCGCAAGGGAACGTTGGCGCGCAGGGGATACCTGGCACTTAAGGGACTTACTCAAGGTGTGAGAAAGTCTCTCCTGCCTCGAAGGGAGAAGCCCGTTAGATAACGGGGGCGTGGGCGCCCAAGGCGTGTCAGCAGTCAGGAACGGATACGGCAGGCAGCAGGTACACTGAGGAACGAGAGACCAAGGGTCTAACGTAGCCTGAGTAGCGAGGCCCCGAGGGGATTAGTTGCAAGACCCCGAAGGGTCAGTGCAACGAGAAACCGAAGTTTCTCCGTCACTAATCACCGAAGCGTACAAGTGACTAAAGTTACGAGAGCCCGAGGGAACTGCGTAACTAAAGCTCCGAGACCCCGAATGGTCAGGGAAAAAGAGAAACCGAAGTTTCCCTGTCACTAAACACCGAAGTGCTAGTGACTGAACAGCAAGCTGTTGTCAACAGGAACAATCCTCCGAAGAGGAGTCTCTATGAGTGGCCTCTCTCGCGAACGAGAGAGATGAGCACTTCGTAGAAGAGACTGGTGATGGAGCCCCGAAAGGCCGTGAGATCAGCTGACGTAAACAGGAACAATCCTCCGAAGAGGAGTCTCTGTGAGTGTCCTCTCACGCGAACGGGAGGAGACACTTCGTAGAAAAGACAGAAGGAGCAATCCTCCGAAGAGGAGCCCTTGTGCGGCCTCCCTCGCGAACGAGAGAGGGCCAGACTGATCTTGCAGCTGCTCAGCCCCTTGAGCATAGCTACAAAAGCGACCGCTCAGCCCCGAGAGCATAGTCGCTAGTACCATGGTCCAGCCTTGTAACCGCTCAGCCCCTTGAGCAAGTCACAAGGGCGGCTGCTCAGCCCCAAGAGCATAACCGCCTAAGGACCAGGGAAAAGTAAAAAAGGGAAGTTAACTAACTATCCTGGAGGTGAACCTCCTTATCGTTCTAGGATGCACTGAAGAGCTGGCAGTAGTCACGGGGGAACTTCTAAGAGAAGGGAACGCCCCTGACGATGGCCTCGAGAGACGGCGGCAACAGCCGACTCCCCAGGCATAAACAGGACAGCTCTGCTTCGAAGGCACACAACAGGCACGAAGAAACAGCATCGTAAACTGGAAAATAAAAAAGAATAATTATTTAACAGAAATTCCGTCGGGGGAAATTCCGAAGAGAAACCCCGAGGGAAAGAAACATAAGAACGAAAGAAGGTATGGGCCCCCCTCCCCCCCTCGGCATGCCCGGGTGAGGGGGGGGGACGAAAAGTTAACAAAAACAGAATTATAACATTATAATTATGCAACTGACTTTGAATGTTCCAAGGATCACCGACCCCCGAAGGGACGTGAGCCCTGAGCTGAAAAGTTAAAACACAATTATATTCATAAAAATAATTGAGACAAATAAAACGAAATAGCGACTCGGTGAGAAGCTATCGTAGACGTAGTACGGAGTAAGAGGTGAACGACCTCAAGAGAAGGGCCGGGCTCCACGAAGGCAACCATGGTGGCCTAGGAGTGAACGGTCGTGATCAAGAAAAGATCGTGGTGGCCTGGCTAAGCCGGCGATCACTCTCGTAGACGTACACAACACACACCGCACAACACCGAAAGCAAAGGAAACTTACCATTTTCTATACACAAAAATATATATAAACATCAATAATGTTTAAATATACTAAGTATAAGAAAAGGTAAGTTAAAAAGACCTAACAATAATGGCCGTCAAGTGAGGATGGGAGCGGAGACTTCCGATCGCCATCCGAGGCAAAAGTAAAGTGAACCTTTCACCGGTGTGTGTGAGGGGGAGGGGTAGCGGGCTACCCCTCCCTACCCCCCGCTAACTAGCGGAAGGGTAGTAAACCCTCGTTAAAATTCTTATGGCTTGTCAATCAGCTACGCCGAAGTAATTACCCCATGTAAATAGCGTGGTTTGTATTTCAGTTACGGAACAAAAAGTATTTTAAGAACAATAACAACATTAAAATAAATATTTCATAAATAAACTATAGAAACTTTAACAAAACAAGAAGAGAAATAAGATAGAATAGTGTGCCCAAGTGTACCCTCAAGCAAGACCATGGTACAGAGGTTATGGCACTACCCTAGACTAGAGAGTAATGGTTTGATTTCGGAGTGTGCTTCTCCTAGAAGAGCTGCTTACCATAGCTAAAGAGTCTCTTCTACCTTTACCAAGAGGAAAGTGGCCAATGAACTATTACAGTGCAGTAGTTAATCCCTTGAGAGAAGAATTGTTTGGTAATCTCAGCGTGGTTAGGTGTATGAGGAGAGGAGAAAATGTAAAAAATAGGCCAGACTATCGGTGTATGTGTAGGCAAAGGGAAAATGAACCATAACCAGAGAGCAGGATCCAATGTAGTACTGTCAGGCCAGTCAAAGGACCCCATAACTCTCTAGCGGTAGTATCTCAACAGGTATAGTGAGATGTGCAGAGAAGCATCGTGAAACTGCTAGATGTCTGTCTAACATTTCTCCACTACCACAGTTTTACACAGAAATAAAGGAAATAAAAGTTAATTACTGTACCAGCTGTCTTGTCTCTGTAGACCATCACATACAATACATACTGGATCTTCAAATACAGCATTATCTACTTTGGCCCAGACTACCGATATGAAACAGTTGATGAATCATTTGTCCTATCTCAGAGGACATGTCAGATGTAGTTCTACTTCAGGCAGCCACCAATTTACTATTATCTAAAAAGTGACAAATTCGTAAATAATTTGTATTTTTCCTAACTATACAAACCTTAGCTATTTAATAAGGGTTATTACTTTCGGCGTAGCTGAAATGACGAGCCATTAGAATTTTAACTGGGGTTTACTACCCCACCGCTGGTTAGCGGGGGGTAGGGAGGGTAGCTTGCTAAACCCACCCCCCACCCCCGCCGCCACACACACACACACACACACCTGTGCTTGAGCTCACTTTGCTTGGAGGTAGGACTTCAAGGGGGATAAGGCTGGTGGGCAAGTTTGATTAAACAGCTAAGGTTTGTATAGGTAGGAAAAATACAAATTATCTACAAATTTGTCATTTGTTCCGTAACTGACATACAAACCACGCTATTTAATAGGGGTGACTCACCCATTAAGAAAGGTGGAAAGTCCCAGCCAGTACTGCCTTTTGGCTTTGCCTGGGGACTCAACAATAAGGAGTCCCTGCACCTCGCTAGAACCTTGCTATGTAAGGACTGCGGCCTACGCAAGCTGTGTGTGAAGGTATAATAAAGTGTGACTCGTCCTAGGAAGTTGACCTGTAGTCCTCTGGATGGAAACTTTAGGCTAGGACTCTCCCAATACCACCTCGTCACGGTATGGGGACATGACAGTATTAGCAATACTAGGAACACAAGGAAACATGGTTTACCTGCAGTGGTTTGAGGTCAGCTGTGCAGAGAACCCAGGATGCTGCTTTCCCCAAGAGAGGGGAAGATGAAGAAAAGAATAAAGGCCAGACAAACCTTTTCATTCATGCAGACTAAGACCAGGTAACAATGCCCTCAACCTTCTGCTACTTGTCCACTAAGGAGCCTGAGGTTCTAAACCGGCTGTTGTGCAGCCACCACAGGGCCGACAGAGAACGTATCGAACCTCCTGTGGGTCATGTCTTGCAGGTAGTGGGCTGTGAAGGTCGTCTGATGCTTCCATACCCCAGCCTGAAGAACCTGCTTTACTGAGAAATTCTTCTTGAATGCCAGGGATGTAGCTACGCCCCTGACATCATGTGCTCTAGGTTGTCGTAAGGGAGGAGGGGCTGGATTCAGGGACAGATGGATCACCCTTTGAATCCATGCCGAGATGGTGTTCTTGGTGACCCTCCTCTTAGTCTTCCCAGTGCTAACAAACAATGCCTGCACCTGAGGACGGACTGCAGCTGTTCTTTTGAGATATAACCTCAGACTCCTTACTGGACACAGTAGGAGATGGTCTGGGTCATCTGTTACAGAACGAAGACTCAAAATCTGGAAGGAGCCGAACCGAGGGTCCGGCACCCCCGGATTCTGAGTCTTAGCAATAAACTCAGGGACGAATTTGAACGTTACTTCCCCCCATCCTCTTGAATGGGCGATATCATATGAGAGACCATGAAGTTCACTGACTCGCTTGGCCGATGCCAAAGCTAGTAGGAACACCGTCTTCCAAGTTAGGTGGCGATCTGAAGCCTGGCGTAATGGTTCATAAGGAGGTCTCTTAAGAGACCTGAGAACTCGAACCACGTTCCATGGAGGAGGTCTCACTTCCGACTGAGGGCAGGTAAGTTCATAACTTCGTATGAGTAGGGAAAGTTCCAGCGAGGAAGAAATGTCCATTCCTTTGAGCCTGAAGGCTAGACTTAAGGCTGAGCAATAGCCTTTCACCGCCGAGACTGAAAGGCGCATTCCTTCCCTCAAAGACACGAGGAACTCCGCTATTGCTGGAATAGTGGCATCGAGTGGAGAGATACCCCTTCCATGACACCAATCACAGAAGACTTTCCACTTTGCCTGGTAGTCAGATGCGGATGATTTTCGCAGATGTCCAGACATCCTAATCGCAACTTGCTGTGAAAATCCTTTCTCAGCGAGGAGATGCTGGATAGTCTCCAGGCGTGAAGTCGTAGCGAAGCTACGGCTTTGTGGAAGATGTTGGCATGTGGTTGTCTGAGTAGATCGTGTCGTGGAAGGAGTTCTCTCGGAAGTTCCGTTAGGAGTTGCAGAAGGTCCGGAAACCATTCCGCGTGATGCCATAACGGAGCTATGAGAGTCATTGAAAGATTGACCGATATTCTGGTCTTGTTGAGCAACCTCCTCATCAGACAGAACGGGGGATAGGCGTACACGTCGATGTTGTCCCACCGTTGTTGGAAGGCATCTTGCCAGAGCGCCTTGGGATCTGGGACTGGGGAACAGTATAGCGTAAGCTTGAAGTTCAACGCTGTCGCGAACAGATCCACAATCGGGGAACCCCACAAAGTCAGGACTTTGTTGGCTACTAGATGATCCAAAGACCACTCGGTACTCACTATCTGAGACGCTCTGCTCTGATTGTCGGCGAGCACATTCCTTTTGCCTGGAATGAAACGTGCCGATAGTGGGATGGATTGAACTTCGGTCCATCTCAATATCTCTACTGCAAGATGGGATAGCTGCTTCGAAAAGGTAACACCTTGCTTGTTGATGTAAGCCACTAATGTGGTGTTGTCGCTCATCACCACCACAGAGTGATCCGCCAGGTATTGTTGGAACTGCTGAAGGGCCAAGAAAACGGCCTTCATCTCTAAAAGATTTATATGGAGGCACTTTTCTGATTCTGACCCCAGGCCTGAGGTCCTGTGGTGTAGAACGTGGGCTCCCCACCCTTTCTTTGAGGCGTCCGAAAACAGCATAAAATCCGGGGGGAGGACGAGAAGATCCACTCCTGTTCGTTGGTTCTCGTCTGTCACCCACCACTGGAGGTCCGTCCGTTCCGCAGGTCCCATAGGGATCATGATGTCCGGGGAATCGCAACCTTGATTCTACCTGGACTTGAGTCGCCACTGGAGAGATCTCATTCTGAAGCGACCGTTGGGAACTAGACGAGCCAAGGATGAGAGGTGACCGAGGAGACGTAACCACGATTGGTCTGGAAGCTCTTCTCGTCTGAGAAAAGGGCTTGCGACCTTCCTCAGCCTTGCTATCGTGTCGTCTGATGGGAAGGCTTTGTGGAGATTGGTGTCTATAATCATGCCTAGGTATACCAGTCTTTGAGTGGGAAGCAGAGAGGACTTCTCGAGATTTACCATGATCCCCAGATCCTGGCAAAGTCCCAGAAGTTTGTCTCGGTGTTGAAAAAGGGATAACTCCGAGTCTGCTAGGATCAGCCAGTCGTCCAGATAACGGAGAAGACGGATGCCGATCCTGTGTGCCCACGATGATATTAGGGTGAACACTCTGGTGAAAACCAATGGTGCTGTGGGGAGACCGAAACACAGCACCTTGAACTGGTATTCCTTGTTGTCTAGGCTGAATCTTAAGTACTTCCTTGAAGACGGATGGATTGGGATCTGGAAGTACGCGTCCTTCAGATCCAGTGTACACATGAAGTCTTGAGGTCTCACTGCAAGTCTGACCGTGTCTGCGGTCTCCATACTGAACGGAGTTTGCTTGACAAACTTGTTCAGAGCCGAGAGGTTGATGACTGGTCTCCAGCCTCAAGACGCCTTCTTTACAAGAAAGAGTCGACTGAAGAAGCCTGGGGACCCGTCGAGGACCTCCTGAAGAGCGCCCTTCTTCAACATGGAAGGGAGCTCAACGACACTGGATTCGTCGTCAGGGGAGGTAGAGATGTTGTGAACGGGACGCGATATCCCCGACTGATTACGGAAATCGTCCAGGAATTGGCCCCGAGCTGCTGCCACCTGTCTGCGCAACTCTGAAGGCATCCCCCCACTGGTGGACATGCAGGGGGACTGCCAATCCTAGCGTTTGCCTCCTCGGCTGCTCCCTCTAGGATTCTTCCCTCCCCTGGAGGGCTTCTTGCCTTTCCTGTCCTTAACAGGAAAGGGCTTAGACACCATTGTCTTTGCTGCCGTTGTCGGTTTCATGGTCTTTGTAGGACGGGACTGCTGGGGTGCTGGAGGCTTATAGGGCTTGGATGTCAAAGCCCAATGTAGGAGGGAGTCTTGGTGCGACTTCCTCCACCTCTCAGCAGCCTGCTCCACGTCCTTAGGCTCAAACAGGTTCGTTCCCATCACAGAAGAATGTCTGAGCCTGCTTATCTCAGTGCTAGGGACCTTCTGGTGGAACCTCTCAAACACCGCATACCGACGTTTAATGATGGTGTTTGCCCACAAGTTCGAGACTTGGTGGGCCAGAAACTCGATCATGCGAGTGCCTGAGAGTAGAAAGGTCTCCATAGATTTCCTGGTACATTCTTTGGATAAATCCTCCGAACGTATCAGGATACCTAAGGTCCCTAGCCATGAAGTGGCCTGCATGGCACACTTCGCAACCTTCTCCTGATTAAGGATCTCAGTCGCCGAGAATGAGACCTGCCGGTTGGAGAGCCTCTCAAGAGGGACTCCCCTGGTAAGCTCTTCCAAAGAATGGTGAAGGGGAAGAGCTAAACAAGGCTCCTCTACGATCTCGAAGTACCTCCTCTACAGCATACGAGGAGGTGGGAGAAGCTTGTTGCCGGCACTGGATCGGCTGGAGGAGGCTAGCTCAGAGAGCTGGACTGCGATCTTGTCCCTGGAACTCTTAACCCCCTGAGACCAGGGCAAAGCTGCACTGGCCTTGGAGGGTTTTTGAGTCCCAAAAACTCGGTCCAAGACCGTGTCTTTGCCCTCTCGAGGAGGAATCTCTAGGTCAGCAAACCCATTGAGAGTCCTTATAAGGGTCAGAACCTGCCAAAATGCTTGTTCTGACTCCTGCAGCTCTCCGGAAGGACTAGCAGCGAAGTCTCCTGTCCCCAAAGGTTCTTCTTGGGGAGACTCGCGGACGTTCTCCGAGTGACTGGCTGGCTCCGTTCTAAGTCTTGACGAGGACTTCGGTACTGTCTTGGAGTCCTTCGACTCCCTCCTGGGAGGGATGCAGGACTCCAACAACGACGGAGGTAGGCTCTTCTCTGCCCCTACCCGAGAAGACTTTCCAGAGCGAGGTGGAGTTTCCCTCATTGGTGCGATGGGGGAACGTCTCACCTCACGTGACTCCCTTGAGGACGGGTAATCCTCGTCCGAAGGGGAGGGAGAAAAAGTCTGGGGGGGGGGAAAGGGGGCCTGCCTCGAAGGCTTACGAAGAGACAGCTTAGTCCTCGGAGAAGTCACCACGTCCGAAACTCCTCTTTTTCTCTTCAGGGGAGTAGACGCAGCCAAGGCTTTGTGGCCCAAATCAGAGAGAACAGGCTTGACAGCCTGCGTGACCGCTCTGATAAGTGCCCCAAACCAAGGCTGCTGGCTGAGGGCTGCGCTATCAGACACTCCCACTAGAGGGACAGGGATCAAACGATCCCTGGGAGGAGTTTCCATAGGGGGGTTTGCCTGTAAAGAAAAAGAAGATGGAGAAGAAAATTATGTCCCTGGACCTTTCTGGAACCTTCCCCCCTACCGGCGAGCGCGCTGTTCTGCGCTTGCAGGGGGGGAATGCGGAGATGGTGACCTTGCCGCACGTTGTCCTGCAGCATCGCGCGTGGGAGGATATTGGCGATCGCGCTGGGGAGCGCGTTGGCACTTGTGCGATGGGGATTACCCGGGGTCGCACGCGGGAGACTGATGCTGCAGATGCGTGCGCGCGGGAGACAGATGGTACGTGTGCGTGCGCCCTGGCGATTGCGAGGGCGCGCGTGGGCGAGCGGTGGTGCGTAGGAGAGTGCGCAGGAAGCTGTTTGTGCGCTCGTGCGCAAGCGGGCGCGCAGGATCAGGATGAAGAGCCCGTGCTTCCCAGAGGATATCGTCGGGCGCGCACGCAGGGGAGATATCCCTTGTGCGCGGGCGCGCAGCTGGAACCTGCGCTCGTTGGCGCGTCTCTTGTGGGCGCACATCAGGCTGGCAATGCATTGCTGCTGTGGGAGATGGGCGTGGGCGCGCATCCTCGTGGGTGCATGTAGGTGACTGCATGCGAATGCGCGCTGGCGAGGGATGGTGCCCAGGTGAAAGCACCCAGATCCGAAGATCGTGGGCGCGCAGGATATCATTAGCGCGGAGAGCGATGGCGCGCAGGAGAGCACTGGCGCGCAGGAGAGCGCTGGCGCGCATAGGGCGCAGCAGGTTGAAGGCGAGCAGCGGTGCGCAGGTGAGCAATTGAGCGCTGGCGCGCAGGTGAGCACTGGCGCGTAAGTGAGCGCTGGCGTGCAGGTGAACGCTAGCGCGCAGGTGAGCAATGGCGCATAGGTGAGCGCTGGCGCACAGGTGACCGCTGGCGCACTTTATCAGGAATCTCGGCAGCAGGTGACCGCTGGCGCGCTAACTCAGGAACGGCAGCAGCAGGTGAGCGCTGACACGCTATCTCTGAAACCTCAGTGAGGTCAGGAGAACGTTGGCGCGCATGCTTGGCATGCCGCGTAAGGGACGTGTGCTCTAATTGGCTCGTACGCCCTTGTTGCCCCGAAGGGACCGGTGCCTGTTTCTTGAAAACAGGTTTGGTTGGCGCATAAAGCGCATCGGCAGCCAGGAACGGCGACGGCAGGTCAGCAGGGCTGACGGGTGGAAGGTCGGCGTTCCCCTTTGTAAGGACGACCTTCCACCAAAAGGGAAAGTGAACGATCCGCAGAGAGGTCCAGGGTAGTAGCAGGAACAGTCAGAGATCGATGACAAGGCTCCTCTGCGGCGGACTGCAAAGGTAATGGTGAACCGAAGAGGCACCTCCTCACCGTCTTATAAGGTGAAGGAAGGCCTCTCCGGCGAAGAGGAAGGCGAGCCTTACGACGTATGTGCCCTATGGGGGCCGTTGGGTCAGCAAGCTGACCTTCAGCAGTCCTCCGAAGAGGAGTCTCTGTGAGTGAACTCCCCCGAGGGAGAGAATCACCGGCAGGAGAGACTGTTGGACTTAGTTTCTCCCTCGTAGGTTGTGCAGGACCGGGAGTAACTAAGCCTTCAGCTACTGCGGGTTGAGAAGTTGCAGAGGTATAGACAGAGGATCAACCTCTGCCAAAGTCGGCAATTGCTTGACAGCGGCACCCAACCGGATGATGTCAATTAAGGGTTCCTTGGAGGGCAAACCCTCAAGCCCCAAGGAAGACCAAAGCTGGAATAAATCAGTTACATTAACATTTAAATCCTCCCCCGGGGGAAGAGGTGGAGCTACCTCGCTAGGGGAGGCAATGCCATATCTCGAACCCCGAGGTCGGGAAACAGAAGTACAGTCTACGCTACCACTCCACCGTCTCTCGAAAGAAGCTGATCGAGTGGGAGCTTCAGAGGAGGTTTGGGCAGCGGAAGAAAAGTCCTTGGGATTTTTTCCTTTCAAAGAAATCTTCGAAGGAGAAATATCCCGCCTGGACTTCTTCCGTCACCGAGAAAACCTCTCCCACTGGGAGGTAGACCACTCCCTGCACTCACCACACTTATTACTACTATCACACCGTTGGCCCCTATAGTAAGGACAAAGGGTGTGAGGGTCCGTCTCGACCAACTACATAAATGTACCACAAGGGCGGTTGGGTAATCCAGGACATTTGCGCATTTTCGCAGAGGCCAACTTCACACTCAAACCTGTAGGAGAGAAAGCAAAAAGACATTAATGGCTGTCAGAGAGGCGAGGGTGAGAGCGGACACGTCCGACTACCACCCGATTCGAGAGCAAAGTGAGCTCAAGCACAGGTGTGTGTGAGGGGGGGGTAGCAAGCTACCCTCCCTACGCCCCGCTAACTAGCGGTGGGGTTGTAAACCCTCGTTAAAATTCTAATGGCTCGTCATTTCAGCTATGCCGAAAGTAATAACCCCTATTAAATAGCGTGGTTTGTATGTCAGTTACGGAACAATTCTTATTTAAACAAGTCAATAGAAGAACTCTGGATCAGTCATCCACGATTACTCATTGAAAAGGATCAACTATACCCGGAGGATACTATCTCATGGGCAGCCTTCTCTTCCTTTAATCAGCCAACATATAAACGACCACCTTGTATCACTTCAATGCTTCCCATCTTTTAAGATAAAGCCAGTACTACACTCATCATATATCATGATATGCGTATTATCAAAAGTAACTGCATTTAAATTCTGGTCAAACTCCAATAATCACTTTGAACCAGCCACTGTATGCAATTACTAATGCTATTCAGTGGGACCCAACTACTAAGACAATGATTACAACTACTGTGAGCTCTTACGTCCTCTTCATTCAGAAACGCTCCTTGATAAGTTATTGGGTGAATGGCTATGGGATAGTGGTTGGACTGAGATTCCTAATGATGCAGAGGTTACAACACCAGGTCATGGGGAAGCATTGCTTATGGACACACATGTTACTGGGATGCGTTATGCACATCTAGCAACAGCTTTGGCACTTTCAATCATACAAAGTCATACACAAAGCATATGGATGAATGTCATGAGAGTAGAGATGAACTCCTATCCTTTCAAGCATGGTAAAACAAAATGAAACACCACCTCATTTCAATTACTGGTAGAGAGTTCTTGACATGGAGATGCTTCTGCTGCCTTTAGTGAGTATGTTCCTGTTCGACACTTTAAGCTGTATGTGAAAACATTGGATGAAATTACAGACTGGGCTTTTATACTTGGCCATTATAATTATGCTCACTGCTACAGGTACATGTTCGTGATATGTTGAATATTCAGATAAAGAATCCAGATCTCCCCAAGCAGTTTGTGGTCGGATATTTCATCGTTGCTAATACACAAAACCCATTCTCCCTGATAGAATTTGATCAAAATCATGCATAACAAAATAAGGAACTGAAGATAAATGGGGGAAGCCTCAATCTGAATGATGAATGTGTTTTACTAAGTGGTATGTGGCTGGACCCGAAGTTGCACGTATCATCATGGAATTTGAGGTTACAATGAAGTCAGGCAAGGGGACAATCATCAAGCATCATGACCAGATTAAAAGTGTCAAGCATAGATTTGCAGCAGATACAAAGGCACTTGTTGCAGGTATTCCAACATGCAGGGAATCCTTTTGATGAAGACAGAAATTAGATTGTTATCCTTGACACCAAAGATGCCATTTCAAACGAGACTGCAAAAAGTATCATGTGTGCTCATGAAGAAGGAAAAAAATACAGCATTCAGCTTTCATGAAGGATTGTCTGCTGTCTCAAACGGTACTTTTAATGAGCGCATCAAGATGAACAAAAGTCTTTCTTCCCAGCAGACGACCCTAAAAATTAAAAGTTAACAGGTAGATAGCAGAAAAGATAACATGCACTTACTATAACATGCACTTACTAGGTCAGATTTATATCGCACTACAAGCTAGGAAAGGCAACGTCAACGGCTTGTTGGAATTTGAGAATGCTGGGGCACCACCATCTTTATCAAAACATGGCTGCTTGAGAAGTGGAAAAAATCTGATTTGGTATCATGCTTGGAAACATACTCATCAGCAGACTTTGATGTAGCTGATATGAAACTTATTGGTGGTGCCAGTATGGTACATTCCCTGATACTACATGGCAATAACAAAACATTCCATGACTATGCTGAGAAGAAGGGTATTCCTTTCATTTCAGAGCATATGGCCACAGCTAAATGTGTTGATGTAATCTGGGATGAATATCTGCCAAACAGTCTAAAAGCAACAACTAGAGACCGCAGGAGAGCAGGGGTAAGACAGCGACTATCAGGTGACAGGAAGGGGAAAATGCCAAAGAAATGTAGTTATCTTCACAGGGACATCAAAAAGGTGTAATTATTCAAATATCTATCAGGTGCAATTGTCAAATCAGTTGTCATTGAGGAGGGGAAGATCATTAAGACAACTTGTGGTGAAAATATCCTCCAAAATCCTAATACTCATGGCTCTATAAATCCTCTTAATCCATGCAACCATGAAGAGTGTCCTACCATTTATATTGCATGCAGCAAATGCACTTGCACAAGGACACAAGCACATTCATGCTAATGATAAAGATATTGTGTTGGCAATATAATTTTTCTCATCAATGGGTGCACAGAAATTGTGGGTATCGTTTGGAATGGCAAAATGTTCAGATATATTTCTTTTCATGATATCTGCAAGGATATGCTCCTGCTAAGGCATATGCTCTCCCTTCATTTCATGCCCTGACAGGGTCTGACAATACATCCTTCTTTTGTGGTACAGGGAAGAAATCGGCCTGTGCAAAATGGTGCAAAAGATCAGATCTCACAAGTGCTTTGTGTCATCTGATGGACAGGCCATTAACACTCTCTTCTGAAGACATCGGTGCCATTGAGAGCTTTGTTATTTCACTGTACTCAGTGACCTGCCCTCTGACAGAGGTAAACAAAGCCCGCCAACAGATTTTTGTTCAGTCATCCTGCAGATTTCAGTTTCTGCCACCAACCAAAGCAGCACTGATAGAGCATATCAAGAGAGCAACTTAAGCAGGATATGTAAGGGGGAAATCTCTTGTAGCTAAAAAAGTTCTGGTCTGGTTGGGTGCCCTTTTGGACTCCCCTCTCTAAAGTATCAGAAGCACTGAAGGAGTTGTGTAGGAAGGTGCTCATGCTTCAAAAATAGCCTTGTGTGCACAGCTAGGTGCAAATGCGGTGGAAATTGTTATGGTCAGCCAGATTGTACCCAGAAGAAAACTACCAAAGAAAACCAGACATCAACTGATATGCAGATGTAATACATTATATC
The DNA here is from genome assembly GCF_036898095.1 of Palaemon carinicauda. Classification (NCBI taxonomy): domain Eukaryota; kingdom Metazoa; phylum Arthropoda; class Malacostraca; order Decapoda; family Palaemonidae; genus Palaemon; species Palaemon carinicauda. Next base: position 119,140,299 of record NC_090725.1, on the reverse strand, counting down.
ATTAGGTATAATGCTCCCTTTAGAATATTCAATATGAACAATGTAGCTTTCTGTTTGGATTAAATTTGTTATAAAATGTATATTCTTTTTCTCAACAGACTGTCAGTCACATTTAGTGTGCATTTCTATATGCATTATAAAATTTTTCAAAATTGAAATCAAATTAATTTTGACATAAACATCTTTATTATCTTTATAAAGCAAATCATGATATTGTTTTATTTTAATTCTGCATAATAAAAAGATGACAGTTTTAGACCATAAACATTTGATTTTCCCAAATACCTCGTGAAATTGGCCCTGCATGTACTTATCCATTCCAATAAATTGGCCATACCCAAAACTACCAGAATTCATACCAAGATCGCTGGGGTCATTTTGGATTTATGCTAATTAGGTAGTTTTATCATATGCAAAAATTTCCGTCAGATATCAGGGTTTATTAAGTGCCTAACAAAGGTCACCTGTACCAAATTTGGTGATTTCTGTCGCATTTGAACATCGGGTGCTAATTCTGACTAAGACAGCAGATTATAATAGGATTGTGTGAAATTTGAAAAACTGAGGAATCTTAGAGTTAAAAGAGACCCATATAATGGTGATGTGCTAACCTTTTACCATGTTAAAGTTGGTTTGCTGTAAGCAATCAGATCACAATTTCTCACCATCACCAATCCGCAGTAACCAGCGTGGGGATGAAAACTGGCCAAACCCCAGACATGAATAAAACAACCCTTCTCGGCCCCCAGTCCTTAGCAGCAGTGGAACAACTGCCCAAGGTGGTAGGCAATTATGTCCCACTGCATGGGGGTGCTAAAACTCTGAATTAGAACTAGCTATCATTAAAAACTGAATCTTGCAACATGCAACGTCAGGACCCTGCCTAGGGAAGAAGATCTTGCTGTGTTACTAGAAGAGGTGAAATAAATGAATCGGGATCTAATAGGATTTAGTGAAATTAGAAAAACTGGAGAATCTTAACTCCCATATATTATGCTTCAGAGGACATGAAAGGAACAAAGAAAATTGAATAGGTTTTCTTATTAATAAAAATTTTGCAATTAACATAAAGAAGAAATTTGTAATACTAGTGATAGAATTGCAGGATTAATTACCAAACTAAATAAGAAGTACAAATTTAGGATCATTCAAACGTATGTACCAACAACATTCCATACAAAGAAGGGAATAGAAACTTTTTCTGAAGATCTGGCGATATCTATGAAAAAAATATAAGATTCAATTTGCATCTCTTTTGGGGTAATTTCAAAGCTAAAGTATGTCAAAAGAAGAGAGGGGAATTAGCAGTACGTAAAGTTGGAGTAGGCAGAAGGAATGGCAGAGGAGACATGCTTTTAGAATTTTCCGAGAGAAACAATTTTAAAATCATGAACTTATTTATATACTGTATGTATATATATATATATATATATATATATATATATATATATATATATATATATATATATATATATATATATATATATATATATATATATATATAAAGGAACATAGAAAATGGATATGGAGAAGCCCGAATAGAGGAGCAAAAATGAGATTTCATCCATAGTGAAAAACTTAATCTAGTCAAAGATATAAGTATTAAACAAGTTAAAGTCAAGCGACCATAGACTAATCGGAAGCAATTTTTTTTTAGATCTAGGGAAAGAAAGAGATAAACTATTTCTATAAAAGAAAATACACACTCGTATGATAAGAGAAAAATCTGATAAGTTTAGTTTAGCAATACAAAATAAGTACTCCCAGCTATAATATGAAATGAAAGCAAGTAAAGAAGAAATGAACAGTAATCTAAAAAAAATGGTATTGAAATCAGTACAAGTGATAGGTGGAAAAGTTCCTAAATAAGGTTAAGGAAAACTATCAGAAAATACCAAAAACCTAATGAGGAAATGACTGAAAATGAGGGTAAAATCCAAGCGAGATGAAACAGAATTAGCAGAACTATCCAAAACAATAAACAAACTAAAATCCAAACATTTGAAAACATAATTAGACCAAAAATGAGGAAATACTAAAAATAGGAAGAAGCATCAAATTGATGAAAAGAAGACTTTGAAAAGGGCACCATCAGATGTTGGCTTTAAAGGATGAAAATGGAAATGTTATCAACAATAGAGTTGGAGTGATAAAAATCCCATAAGGATTTCTATACAATACTATACAATAGAGATATGAGAAATAACTTTGCCCATAAAAGTAATAAAACACCTGAGCCGGTACCAAACATAACATTAGGAGAAGTAAAGAAAGCATTAAAAGGTATGAAATTAGGTAAGGTGTGACGACGCCGAGTAAGGGTGTGAACTCAAAGGCAGATTGGAAACGACTGAGTTATATTATTGTGGAACACTCTCCTTATATACAAAACCTCAAGGCAACAGGACATAACAAGTTCACAAGACAGACAATATTACAGAGGAAAAACCAGACAGGAATTTTCATGTTCGTTTTAGTGCGAGGGAGGAGTGAAGATACAAGCATAATATATACAAAAGGAATTATGTACAATTGTGTGAAACACGGTTGGTACATGGCTCCCCCCAAAAAAATGACATACTGTACATGTTAAATAGGGCGCCCTGATCTAGAGAGGCGAACTGTAGGCGGGTCATCTGGCAGAAGATAAGCAGGTTTTAGACAATCATTGGAGACCCAGTCTTCTTTGCCCCGAATGTTTAGGAGGAATGCTTTCGGACTGCGTCGGATCACAAGGAAAGGGCCCGTGTAAGGGGGCGTTAGTGGTGGCTTGCTGGTGTCGTTGCGCAGGAAGACGTGCGTTGCAGAGTGCAAGTCCGTTGGTATGTGATGCTTCGCTGGGGGCTTGTAAGTCTGGCGGCACGGAGTAAATTTTCCCACGACGTGACGTATGCGCTGGAGATCGTCGGAGGAGGTTGTAGAAGGAAAAAACTCGGTAGGGACGACCAACGGGTCGCAATACACCATTTCGGCTGCCGAGACGTCGAGGGCATCTTTAGGAGTGGTCTTTAGTCCAAGGAGGACCCAGGGAAGCTGAGTAAACCAGTTGCAATCCTTGCAGCGGGACATCAAAGCTGCTTTGAGGGTGCGATGAAAACGTTCAACCATTCCATTGGCAGCGGGGTTGTAGGCCGTTGTCTGATGTAGGGCGATGCCCAGGAGATTCGCTAATGACGTCCATAATTGAGAGGTGAAAGTGGTTCCCCTGTCAGAAGTAATATGCTCAGGGATACCAAATCTTGAAATCCATCCTGAGAGTAAGGCAGATGTACATGAGGCGGACGTTGCAGTTTCCATGGGAATGGCTTCAGGCCAACGAGTGGAGCGGTCGATGACGGTAAACAGGTAACGATGTCCTTGTGATGTGGGTAGGGGGCCTACAACGTCGACGTGAATGTGTGCGAAATGACGCAGAGGTTGAGGAAAGGTGCCCACTCCTGAATCCGTGTGTCGATGTACTTTGGAAGTTTGGCAAGAAGTACAGGCACGGACCCAATCCTTAGCATCCTTAGAAATGCTGTGCCAAATGAACTTTGCCTTCAGCAGCTGTGCAGTAGAACGGCACGAGGGATGTGAAAGGCCGTGGATGAAATCAAACACCTGTCGGCGCATGGGAGCAGGAATCCAAGGTCGCGGTCTACCAGTACTGACGTCACAGAGGAGGGTGGTGTTGGAGTCTTCGAGGGGAAAATCCTCCCAACGGAGGGACGTGCAGGATGTCCTACAAGCTTGATACTCTGGATCCTGTCGTTGGGCTTCAGCCAGGGCGTTGTAATCCAATCCCAGTTGAACGGCAGCCAACGTGTTTCTTGACAGGGCATCGGCAACGGGATTAATTTTCCCAGGGACGTATTGGAGGGTGCAATTGTATTCAGCCACGGCGGAGAGATGTCGGCGTTGACGGTTGGACCAGGCGTCAGACTGTCGAGTGAAGGCGTGCACCAGAGGCATGTGGTCTGTGCGAATGACGAAGGGCGTACCTTCTAAGAAATGGCAAAAGTGACGGACAGCCAAGTGCACCGCCAGCAATTCTCGATCGAAGGTAGAATAACCCGATTCTGCCTTGGACAGTTTTCTGCTGAAGAAGGCCAATGGGCGGGGCGAGCCTTTGACCACCTGCTCGAGTACTGCACCAATAGCGACGTCGCTGGCATCGGTGGAGAGAAGGAGAGGGGCGTGTGGGATAGGAAAAGTGAGAGCCGCAGCAGTTGATAGGGCCTTCTTTGCATTGCAGAAGGCTGCTTCTTGAAGGGGACCCCACTTCAGGTCCTTTGGCTTGCCCTTGAGGGAGGCATAGAGAGGAGCAAGAGTGGCGGCAATGGCTGGTAGAAAACGGTGATAATAGTTGATCATGCCCAAGAATTCCTGCAGAGCTTTGACGGTCGAGGGCGTGGGGAAATTCTGAATGGCTGCTACCTTCTCAGGGAGGGGATGGACTCCTTCAGGAGTGATACGGTGCCCTAAGAACGACACTTCCTTGGCGCCAAAGGTACACTTGTTGTACCGGACTACAAGGCCGTTTTGTTGCAGGCGGTCGAGCACGATGCGCAGGTGACGGAGGTGTTCCTCTTTTGAGGAGGAGAACACAAGAATGTCGTCCACATAACATACACAGAAAGGGAGGTCCCCTAAGATGCCATCCATGAGACGTTGAAACGTTGCCCCAGCATTACGAAGGCCAAAACAAGAGTAATTGAAGGTGTATGTGCCAAACAGAGTGGTGATAGCGGTCTTGGGGATGTCTTCTGGGTTCATAGGCACCTGATAATACCCCTTCAGGAGGTCGAGCGTAGAGAAAACCTTCGCTTTGTGCAGGTAGGAGGTTACATCGGCAATGTTTGGGAGGGGGTAGTGATCCGGTTCTGTTTGCATGTTCAGGCGCCTGTAATCCCCACACGGACGGAGGGAGCCGTCTTTCTTCAGAACGATGTGTAAGGGTGACCATGGGCTGGAGGCCTTTTGGCAAAGGCCCATTTTCTCCATTTCGGCGAACGTCTGTTTGGCGGCTGCCAATCGTTCCGGTGCCAGACGTCTGAATTTTGCGAAGACTGGGGGTCCCGTCGTCTTGATATGGTGATAAATACCGTGCTTGGCAGGAACTGTGGGCGTTTGGCGAAGTTCTGGACGGAAAACTTCCGGGTACGACGTGAGGAGGTGGGCGTAGGCATCCGTGGGTGCGCTGATGTGGAGAGCGAGGTTAGAGGGGGCGGGTTGAAGAGGTGTCGACAAGTACGAGTCTGCGTTGACCAATCGTCGGTGGGCGACATCGACCAGTTGGAAATGAGAGAGGAAATCCGCACCGAGGATTGGCATTGTGACGTCAGCAACGAGAAACTTCCAATTGAATTTACCGTTTCCGAACGATAATGTGAGGTTCTCGTAACCGTAGGTGGGTATCGCAGATCCGTTGGCAGCTACCAAGCGGACGTCGGCAGATGTAGACAGACTACGTTGTGCCTTGAAGAGTTTCCTTGGCAAAAGAGAACGACAAGCACCCGTGTCTACCAAAAATCGCACGCCCATTCCTGCATCCTGTAAAAAGAAAAGATTAGAAACATGGGAGGCCACCGCCACAAGCGATGGCCTACTTACACGTTTTTTGGCCACTGACAATCTTTGGCACATTTCTTCGCGGTTTCCCCGAATCTGAAGTGGTAGTAGCAAAACTGCGGCGGATGGGAGGTAGTAAGTGGCTGTAGAAGTCGTTCGTTGGGGCGCGAGCGATTGGTGGGTGGTGGGCGGCTTTGTCGCCGCTTCGGCACATCACGGGGTAGGCGTGCATGTCCTACGGCATTCATGTCAGCTTCGGTTGACGTTGAATAGGCATCCTCGTCGTCAGGGGTGGAGGCGTTGATGGAGGTCTTAAAGTGGCTGTCCATAAGGGCGTCGGCTTTGGTCATCAAGTCCTTTATGGGTAAACTATCGACATCGGGTATGGCAGCGCACCCAGGTTCAGGTAAACGGCGTATCCAAAGGGCATGGAGTAGGTTCACCTCACGAGGAGAGCCGTCTGCGGCAGGTTGAAGGCGAGCGATACTGGTCATTTCCCTGAGGGCAAGCGAAGCCCTTTGGTCCCCCAACGGTTGTTGCGAGAGCTGAAAAAGCTTTGCTATACGGGCGGCTGGCGACGGCGAGTACTGCTGCAGAAGGTATGATTTGAGGGCGTCATACGCTATTGGGGTGTCTCCTTGTTCACAAAGCCAGTCGGATATTTCTGGGAAGGTGTCCTCGGGTATCGCCGCGAGAACATAATCCGCTTTGGTGGTTGAGCGAGTCACGCCCCTGATACGAAAGTGGACTTCAGCGCGTTGAAACCAAGCGAACGCTTCTCCGCTGGCGAACGGTGAAAGTTTCAATGGGGTGGCCGCAGTGCCAACTGCCGGAGTAGAGTCAGCCTCCGTCATAGTACCAACGATGGAGGGGCGAGGGAGGTGGGGGTGGAAGGCAGTGGGAGCGAGTCGACTTCCGGGGTCACCAATGTGACGACGCCGAGTAAGGGTGTGAACTCAAAGGCAGATTGGAAACGACTGAGTTATATTATTGTGGAACACTCTCCTTATATACAAAACCTCAAGGCAACAGGACATAACAAGTTCACAAGACAGACAATATTACAGAGGAAAAACCAGACAGGAATTTTCATGTTCGTTTTAGTGCGAGGGAGGAGCGAAGATACAAGCATAATATATACAAAAGGAATTATGTACAATTGTGTGAAACACGGTTGGTACAAAGGCAGCAGGAAAAGATGTCATAACAATTAATGGAGGTGATTTCATATTAGTAAAACTCAATGAACTTAACAAAAAAAATGTCTGCAACAATGCTCTACAATATACCTACAGCTTGGAAAAACTTTATCATTATACTAATTAATTCCTAAAAAGTGATTTACAAAAGCCCTAAAAAATTACCGCACAATAGGTTTACTCTCCTTAATATATGAAATATTTAAAAAATATCATATTAGGCTGAATTGAAAGACAGCTACACTTTAATCAACCAAGACAGCAGGAAGACTTTAGAAGTGGGTATTCAACAACTGACCATATCCATGTAATTAACCAGCTGATGGAAAAGTCGACAGGGAGTACAAAAATACTAAAACAACATAAAGATAGTGAGAAAATTTCGCTTGAGAGAGGAGTTAGACAGGGACACCTCATCTCTAGTAAATTATTCACAGTATGCCTAGAAATTGGTATTCAACTAGTGACCGTTTCCATGTAATTAATCAGCTGAAGGAAAATTCGACAGGGAGTACAGCAATATTAAAACAAAATAAAGATTGCGAGAAAATTCCGAGAGAATTTCCACTGAGAAAGGAGTTAGACAGGAACACCTCATCTCTCCTAAATTATTCACAGTATGCATAGAAGTTTTTTAAAAATTTAGATTAGGAAAATTTAGGAATTAATATTAATGGGGAATACCTTTACAACATAAGATTTGCAGATGACACAATTCTATTCAATGAAGAATGGGAGGAATTGTGAAAGATAATAGAATATTTGAATAGAGAAAGCACAAATGCAGGACTGATAATGAATATGAGTAAAAGTAAGACAATGTTCAATGAATATATATAATTACGACAGACAGTAAGCATGTCTCCAGGATGCGAGACTACAATGAAAAGAGAGATAAGCTTAGGCTAAAAGCTCTTCTCATCTGAGGAAGGTGCTTACCACTTCCCTCAGCCTGCGTACTCTGTTGTCTGATGGAAAGATTTTCTGAAGATTGGAGTCGATTATCATAACCAGGTATAATAATAATAATAATAATAATAATAATAATAATAATAATAATAATAATGATTTTAAAATTATTATTATTATTATTAATAATAATAATAATAATAATAATTTTAAAATTAATAATAATAATAATAATAATAATAATAATAATAATAATAATAATAATAATAATAACAACAACAATAATAATAATAATAATAATATCACAATCCCCAGATCCTTGAACAAAATTCGAGCAGCCTGTCTAGGTGGTGAAGATGGGTTGTCACCGAGTCTACCAAAATCAGCCAATCATAAAAGGTCGCGAAAAAGACGGATGCTGATTTTGTGAGCCCAAGATGACACTAGGGCGAACGCTCTCGTGAAGAGCTGAGAGGCTATCGAAAGGCTGAAGCACAGCAGTTTGAACTGGTATTGCCCGTTCTCGTGTATGATTTTGAAGATTCTCCCTTGAAGACGGATAGATTGGGATCTGGAAGTGTGCATCTTTGAGATCCAGGGTGCACATGAAGTCTGAGGCATTATTGCCTGAACGATCGTGTTTGCTATCTCCATCTTAAATGGGGTTTGCAGAACAAACCTGTTTAAGGTCGAGAGATTGATGACTGGTCCCCAGCTTCCAGATGCCTTCTTGACAAGAAAATGTTGACTGAAGAAGCCTGGGGACCATCAATGACCTCTTGGATAGCGCCCACCTCCAACATGGTGTAGACTTTGGCCCAGTGGGACAGCTCCTTTGCGGATCCCTTCTCATAGGAACTCGATGGGACTGGATTCCCAGACAGTGGAGGGGAGATTGTCCAATGATATACCTCGAGCTGCATTCACCTCTGCGAGAGGCGTTACAGGCATTCCACTACCAGTGGGCTAGTGAGAAGAATACCCCCCCCCCCCCCCCATGGTATCGGCCTCTGCCTTCATCCCTTTCACCTCTGCCTCCTCTGGAGGATCTAGAGCCTTTTTGGTCTTTAGCAGGAAAGGGCTGTCTTGACACCTTCTTGGAGGACCCTACCATCCTACTGGTCGAGAAACTTTCGACTGCGGCCGCTTCTTGGGAGGTAGAGGAGCCTTCCCATAGGACCTGGTTGTCAAGGCCCTTTGGAGGAGAGAATCCTTGGTGGACTTTCTCCAGTAGTCAGCTGAACTCTCAATGTCTTCTGGGCTGAAGAGAGAGGTTCCTTCTAGAGAAGAATTCCTAAGCCTGGACACCTCAGCTCTAGGAACTTGTCTATGGAACCTTTCAATCACCGCATCATGTCTTTTGAGGATCACATTTGCCCACAGGTTAACGACCTGGTGGGAAATGAACTCCAAGGTCTGAGTGCCAGACAAAAGAATGATTGATTTAACGTTTTCTGGCATCCTGACATCTAAGGTCATTAATGCCAATATTATTTATTACAAATAAAGAATAAAAGAATACTCATTTAAAACCATAAAAGCAAATATGTCATTTTAAAAGTCAAATAGCTTTCAAAAGACCTGCTATTGAAGTAAAACTAAAATACCGCTAGCATGGTAGGACACATCATGACAAAGAATCTTGACAAGGATGAACTTGCCATCCTCAGCTTAAGCCTAAAACAGATATCTACTTCTTTTGCTACTATAAGTGAGGCATTCAGTCAACAAATGCCTCACTGTCAAGGGTACCAAACAGTTGTCACAATAATATCATTATTATTATTACTTGCTAAGCTATGGCACTAGTTAGAAAAGCAGAATGCTATAAGCCTGAGGGCTCCATCAGGGAAAATACCCCAGTGAGGAAAGGGAAAAAAGGAAACTACAAGGAAAGTAATTAATCAAAATAAAATATTTCAAGAACAGTAACAGCATTAAAATAAATATTTCATATATAAACTATAACATTTAAAAAGCAAAAGGAAGAGAAATAAGATAGAATAGTGCGAAAGTGTACCCCCAAGCAAGAGAACTGAACCCCTAGACAGTGAAAGACCATGGTACGAAGGCTACGGCACTGCCTAAGATCAGAGAACAGTGGTTTGATTTTGGAATGTCCTTCTCCTAGAAGAGCTGCTTACCATAGGTAAAGAGTCTCTTCTACCCTTACCAAGAGGAAAGTAGCCACTGAACAATTACATTGCAGTAGTTAATCCCTTAAGCAAGGAGAAATTGCTTGGTAATATCAGGGTTGCCAGGTGTATGAGGGCAGAGGAGGATATGTAATGAATAGGCTAGACTATTCAGTGTATGTGGTGTATGTGTAGGCAAAAGGAAAATGAGTCGTAACCAGAGAGAAGGATCCAATGTAGTACTCTCTGGCCAGTCAAAGGACCCAATAACTCTCTAGCGGCAGTTTATCAACGGGTGGCTAGTGAACTAGCCAACCTACTACCATATATGGCTGGTATTGACCAGTGTGGAGATATTCATGTGTCAACCAAGTGTTACCACTGTGGAGACAACAAGAGTAGTCTCCCAATTCAGAGGCATCATGTTATACTCCCAGGCCAATATAACACTTGTTATTTCTCGAATCCTATTTTCAACTAAACTATCCCAATAATGTTGCAAATTACTAGATATCAAATTCTTAATGCTGGGTAAACACTCATCACAAAGAATGGAATACCTTCTTGGTTGCAACTCAGCTGCAGCATTCTTTGCCAGTAAACCTGCTTTCTCGTTTCCAGACACACCTACGTGTGCTGGAACCCAGCAAAATTGAACTATTATACCTCACAGTCCAATAATAAAAAGCCATTCTATTCTAGACACTTCAAAACTAAAGGGTTACTGGAATTAAAAACTTCTAAAGCTTGAAGGACACTCCTTGCATCACTAAAAATAGTAAAATTACCACCCTCCTCCAACACTATTTTCTCAATAGCGGTTAGTGCGCCATATATTTTGGCAGTAAATATGGAAGATATTAGAGGAAGCGTACCTCTACAGTTAAAAGAACTACCACAGTATATACTCCCAATCCAACGCCAGCATCGGATTTGGAACCATCAGTATATATGAAAGTTAATTCCTTGTGTTCTTCAACATGTTCCATAAAAAGAGACCAGGCTTCTAATTCAGTCATGTTCTTTTTTATACCAATAAAATATCTACAAAAAGATATATCTGGTCATTTTCATGGAGGGGTTTATGATATCCTTGATAGAACTCTATTTCTTGCTATATCAAGACTTTTATTAATTGTTTTTCCTGAAAACCATAAGGTTGATGATATTTTGTGTGCAACTAAAAATATCTAGAATGCCTTACAAAGTTTGCAGTCTGACAGCAAAAGAATTAGGAAATCTTTGCAACATAAACTAATACCAAATAACGGAAGTCTTTCAGTAAAGGTCTAAAGGTAGTTCTCTAGCGTCAACAAGGAGACATGGGATAGGTGAAGTTCTAAACACTCTTGTGGACAATCTAATACCAGCATTGTGTATAAAATGTAATATCTTTAATCGGGCTGGGGTGGCTGAGGAGTATATTTCATACCCATAACTAATTTTTGAAAAAATTAAGGCATTGTATAATTCTGAAAGTTTTGCAATCTGCACCCCATGGTGTATGGGGAAAAAACTTTTAAAGATTCAGAGCCTCAAGACAAGCTTTTAATGCTTTTAAGTGAGGAACCCATGTAAGTCTACAGTCAAATATCAATCTTAAAAATTTAGCTTCACTTGCACATGGGATCCCTTGACCTTTGATGTATATTTCCAGGTCTGGATGTACTCCCTGAATTCGACAGAAATGGACAACAGTAGATTTGCCTGTTGAAAACTTAAACCCATTCATATCGGTCTAATGAATAATTTTGTCAATTGAGATTAGAGCTTTCTCTCAACCATCACCATTCTAACTCCAGCAAATGATATGGAGAGATTATTTACAAAAAGTGTTGAGAGAATATCTTGAAGAATGACAGGTTCTTTTAATATTTACACTAAAATTGTACGACGACATCCAAATAAAACATGGGGAATGAATATAAAAAAAAAACTCACAAAAAATCACAACACGTTTATTCACAAACTTATTAAGAAAATCAATGTTACTTCTTCGGTTACTTTAATTGACAAATCAAATCAATAAAAAAATTAATAGAAAAGGGGAACAGTCACTAAGGTGGTAATACTGAAGGAATAGATTTTTCACAGCTGCTGAGATGATACTGGTAAGGAAGCTTCAGGTTTGAAAACGTAGCAAAAGGGGGGCGGAAGTTCAAGTGAAACTGGCAAGATGAACGGATTCGAAGACGTCACAGGAAGGTTGGCAACAAGGTGGGACATCAGAAGTCTTCTCCAAGAATTTGATGATAGTGTTGAACTAAGGCCAGGCTGTAGGTAGTTTAGGCTAATTCTTGTCACAAGTAGGCAGGGCTGGCTGCTTCAATTTGTCTCTTCTCAGGCATAACAGGATTTTGGAGATAGGCGTTTGACGTGTGAAGGGAAGGTTGGAAACTGGCTCTAACAGACTCTGGTCTCCTCTGGATCTTATCTCGTCAGGGGTTGGTTCTCATCTTCTTCGGGCATAGTTCCTCTCTTGTCTTATGTCCTGTCTTATCTCTCTTGGACAATCTCTTCTTTAAGTTTATATACCCATGTATGGGCAGAGCTAATTACAGTGGGCAGTCGTCATTTCCATATAAGGCGTTTTTTGACAATTCTGCGTCTCGATTAGTTTCCTCAAAAACGCCCAATTAGATCACGCCAAGGAAGCTTCTAGAACTAATTTCTGATGCAATCTGGCCCTCGTGTTAAGTCGTAAAAAAACCACAGCACGTGGCCACCCATGATGTCATATTTCATAAACAAGTATATCCCTCAGGCTCGGTTTCTCAAAATATACTGACTCCACTAGTTAAGACGATGAGATCTTGGTCAAAACAAGACGGTTCCCTTATCGCTGCAGGCACTCTTCGTCGAGGCTCGGTTTAATGGCAAAATGCTGAAGACAGCAAAAGGATGACAGGTTTGACTAAATAATGCGGTAGTTGAATCTCCTCTCGCTGCTCACACTTTGTTAATAGATATTTTTGTCTTTTAATAACACATCCCTTCAAAAGTAATGTATCTACCACAATTCCCCATACTTTTTTTTTTTTAAAGGTTTGCAAGGAAAAAAAACATTCATTCCTGAACTGAGGAACAACTCTGCATGAAGCTTTAACTTAACATCAGCAAAACATTCTTCTTTCACACTCCATTCACACAGCACAAAACTGTAGTATTGCACAAAAATATACTCTTAATTCGTTGATGACGAAAACAAAACAAACGTTTCTCTTATTCTGGAGAATCTTTGCTTTTACATGAATTATCTTTAGATTATAATCTTGTAGCTCTAAACTCCAACGCAAGAGTCGTTTATTCTTATTCTTAAATCTTTCCATATAAACTAATGGAATGGGATCAGTATACACAGTTGAAACAAGACAAAGTGTTGCAAGGCTGAAACTAAACTAAACAATTCCTTCTCAATAGTCAAATAATTTATCTGAGTTTTTAGTTTCTTTGAATAATATGCGACTGGGTACTTTGTGTCATTCACTTATTGCAACAAGACTCCTCCTATACCAATGTCATTAGCATTGATCGCTAAATTAAATTCCTTATTAAAATCAGGTAATAATAATAATGGCTTGTAAAGCATTACGGCCTTTAATTTACTGAAAGCTTCTACATATTCCTCATCAAATACAAAACTTTGTCCCTTCTTAAAAAGATTAGTTATTGCAGTGCTTATTTCTCAAAAAAATGGGTACAAATCTACAGAAATATGAAACCATCCGGAAAATCCTCATGGTCTGATTTTAGTCGATGGGATTGGGAAATTGATGATAGCTTCTGTGTTCCAATCTTTTTGGACAAATCTTACCGAGATCCACTTTATGCCCTAAATAAGTGATAGAGGTTTTCCCAAATTCACATTTCTTTAAATTTAATACAAGGTTCGCTTTTTCAAGGGCTGCTAGGACTTTAGCTAAAATTCGTAAATGTTCTTTGTTATCAATACCATTAAAAACTTTATTAATTAATCTTTGGAAAGTATTGGCTACATTTCTTAACCCAAAAGGTATTACTTTAGGTTCAATACTTCCTAACTGTGTTATAAAAGCGGATATTTTCCTTGCTCGACTACTTAGAGGTACGTGTCAATAATCTTTGGCCAAATCAAGCTTGGAGATGAATTTAGCATTTCTGATCCTATCTAAGCAATTGTTGATCCTGGGAAGTGGAAAATTATTTTGCTTTGTAAAACTGTTTACTTTTTTTTTTTTAAATCAATGCACAACCTATCTGATCCATCTTCCTTTTTTACCAGAACTACCAGAGAACACCATTCACTCTCGCTAGTTACTGTTAAATCATTATCAAACATATACTTAATTTCCTTTAGTACTGAATTTGCCTCCTCTGGACTCTGTTCTAAAAGATTAGTGAAACCTAATTTATCACTAACAGTTTCTGGATAATTTAGAAAAACATATCTTCTTATAAACTAGAGTTAAATAACTTGAAATTCTTAAGCACAAAAGAGTTTTTTAAAAACTAATTTCTCGCTGCGACACAGTTATTACTGGCACTAGGTGTTCGTTGCATTTCTTTAGCAAGTTTATGTGCAGGCACTTAGCTCTACGTATACCCATATCAATTAAGTAATTAAAATTGTTCCTTTTTTCTAAAATAGGAATAGGATCTTCGAACTTATAAGATAATGAGGGACCTTATTTCTGAATTACTAAGACTTTATCTCCCACACGGAAATTTCTCTCCTTTGCTCTAAGATTGTACCTCCTTTTAGTTTTCCCTTGACTATTGTTCTCATTTTCTATTGCTAATATCCAAGCTTTCCTTATATTCTCCTTGTAATTCTCTAAATGTTCATGTTCAAAGTTATTACATAATTTTCGTAGGCAACTTTTCAATGTTTGATGGAAATGTTCTACATTCCCTGGCGAGTCTGGGTGATACAGTGTGGAAGTTACAAGTTTGATACCTAGCTCTTTCATTTTGTCTTTGAAATATTAGGACACAATATTACTGCCATTATCACTTTGTATAACGCAATACAGACCAAACTTAGAAAAATAGCTCAACAAGTGTTTAACTACAGTTTTCTCATTGCAGCTTCTTACTGGGATTGCTTCTGGATAATGGGTTAGTCTATCAATGATTGTTAATATATATATATATATATATATATATATATATATATATATATATATATATATATATATATATATATTCCCTCCTTTACTTCTAGGCAAAGGTCCACCTATTTTAATTACGACATTCTCAAAAGGTTCTCCCATTGATGGAATATTACATAAAGGAGCCTTGGGAATTACTTGATTAGGTTTACCAGCAACTTGACATTCGTGACAACTCAATACATATCTCTTCACTTAATACATATCTCTTAGCGTCACGTTTCATCTTAGGCCAAAAGTATGTCTTACTCACGCACTTGAAATTTTTATTTACCCCTAAATGTCCTTGTTCATCATGTGCTAATTTTAGAATTAATTCGCGAAGCTTCCTAGGAATTACTGATTGTTCTATAACTTCCCTTTTTCTAACTGACTTGGGACGAACGTAACGACACAAAATTTCATCTCTTTCAAAAATTTGAGACAGTGTCTCATGCTCTCTCTGCAACTTGACTACCTCATCTCTATTCAGAATGATAGCACCTAAACCACTGTAGTAGCTATTACTTGAATCAACTACATTGACTACGTCTACGTCACTACGTTTGACAGGTACATCATCAACTTGGCTAACACTGTCAACACCGAGAGTCGATCTTCTCAGCTCCACACTTGCTAAGATCAACCTCACCGCCTCCATCACACACGTTCGAATCCTCGAACAAAGTAAGACGGTAGTCTAAATCTGACCTAGTTGCTACCATTTCCGGTACTGGAACCTCGCTTAAAATAGGATTCACACATCTGAATGTAGTTAAATCATTACCGACAATAATGTCGATGCCATCAACGGGCAAATAGTCTACAAATGCTAGTTTTACATCTCTCGACACTCCCTGACTTTTCAAGTTCATCTTCAACAAAGGATAAACAATGCAAGCGTCCAGAAATCCACTAACATAACTTTTTCTTTCATATTAATTATGCCCCTTGTTGGCATACTCTCTTTCATAATGAGGGAGACAGACACTCCGGTGTCCCTAAGCAAGACGACTTCTCTCGAATACCCCCCTTCAAGAGAAGAAACTACGCCTTCAAACAAAAAATCTCCGAAAAATGTCCTAGTTTCTTTCATGATGGTATTCCTGCTTGACGAAAGATGATTAACTAGAGACACTGGTCCTTGACATTCTTCTCTATTATACAATTCCTTTCTATATACCCATTCTTATTACACTGAAAACCAATTATCTCTGAACTACTACCTTCCCATTTGCTCTTACTAGATTTTCCACATCTATCTTCTACATATAGCTTAATGTCTGGAGATGTGTTATCTTTGAAGTTTTCAAGCAAAATTACATTCTTGAGATCATCAAAACTATCTAATTCAGCAGATGTTAACCAATCACAAATTGATCTTTCTAACTTCTTTCTGTATTCTACATACATACTACTCTCATCCCTTCTCAATCTTCTAAATTTATTATGGTAAACCTCTGTATGCACTAAGAACAATTTCTTTAACAAAATCATAGTCCTCACTTTCATCCTCGGACATACAACTATATACAGATAGTGCCCTACCATTTAACACCGGCTGTAAATACAGAGTCCACTTATTTTTGGGACAACCTACTCTATTCATTAACTTTTTAAAAGACATAATAAAATATTTCGTTACATCTTTCTCATCAAATTTTGGCATTAACTTCAACACTGCACCCATACCTAAATTATCAGAGTCATCGTTGAGTGATGAATTACTACCCCGTCTGCTACCTGACGCATTACTTCCTAGACTGTTACATGGCAGACTAATATGAAGATTTTGCATTAAACGAACGATTTCTAACCCGTGCTTACGCTATCTCTCATTTTTGTCTCATTGTCTATCATTTTCTTCTCTTTCAGTTGCTCTTTCATCTCTCTCATACATTTCTCAATCTCTCTTTAAAACATACGCACAAGGAGCAACGCCATGTAGATCAAGAAGCTTACCTGAAGCTATCAAGTCTTTTGTAATCTCACTCATTCTGCTTCTTTCTATATTTTCCGTGTTTCAATTGGTTACGTTGTCGAAAAACCTGACAAGGTCGCCAACTGTTACTATCTTAAAATAGTTACAGGTCCTTTAATATTTAAACTAAAATTGTACGACAACAGCCAAATAAAACATGGGGAATGAATATATAAAAAGAAAGTTACAAAAAACACAACACGTTTATTCACAAACTTACAAAGAAAATCAATGTTACTACTTCGGTTACTTTAAGTGACAAATTAAATCAATCAAAACATTCATAGAAAAGGGGAACAGTCATTAAGGTAGAAATACTTAAGGAATAATTTTCTGCAACTGCTGAGACGATAATGGTACGGAGGCTTCAGGTTTGAAATGTAGCAGAAGGGTGGCTAAAGCTCAAGTGAAACTGGCAAGATGACCGGATTCGAAGACATCACAGAAAAGTTAGCATCAAGATGGGACATCATAAGTCTTCTCCAAGATTCGTTGATATTGTTGAACTAAGGCTAGGCTGCAGGCAGCGTTGGCTACTTCTCGTCACAAGTAGGGAGGGCTGGCTGCTTCAGTATTTCTCTTCTTCTCAGCCATAACAAGATTTTGGAGATAGGCGTTTGTCATGTGAAGGGAAGGTTGGAAACTGGCTCTATCAGACTCTGGTCTCCTCTGGTTCTTATCTCGTCAGGATTTGGTTCTCATCTCCTTCGGACATAGTTCCTCTCGTTGTCTTATGTCCTGTCCTATCTCTTTTGGACAATCTCTTCTTGAAGTCTATATCCCCATGTATGGGCAGAGCTAATTACAGTGGGCAGTCAACATTTCCACATAAAGGTTTTTTTTTTTTTTTTTTTGACAATTCTGCATCTCGATTGGCCTCCTAAAAAGCGCCCAATTAGATCATGTTATGGAAGCTTCTAGAACTAATTTCTGATTCAATTTGGACCTCGTGTTAAGTCGTAAAGAAAGCCCAGCATGTTTCTATCCATGATGACGTATTTCATAAACAAGGATATCCCTCAGGCTCGGTTTCTAAAAATATGCCGACTCCACTGGTTAAGGCGATGACATCTTGGTCAAAACAAGACAGTTCCCTTATCACTGCAGGTGTTCTTTGCCGAGGACTGGTTTACTTCCAAAATGCTCTGCTGATAGTGAAATGATGACAGGTTTGACCAAACGATACGGTAGTCGAATCACATCTTGCTGCTCACATTTTGTTAATCGATATTTTTGTCTTTTAATAATATATTCCTTTAAACGCATTGTACCTACCCATGAAACCAGGGCATTGCTAACCTCAGTTGCTTCAGTCACATACTGACCATTCACCTTAAACACTGGTGGTGGGTTGGGGGTGAATTTGCCAGCTATCTTTTTTCCTTTCCTCCGCACAGAAGATGGTGATGTTCTACTGTTAATATGAGGAAGCAAAAGACACCCACGACTGGCGCTTAGCTTCTTTAATTGCACGACGGAACAGTGCTTTACATTTCTTATCTTTTAATAAGTTCTATGTACGGTGCCTACGCAATCGAGTCAAAGATTTTTCTCGTGGCTCTAAGCAAGGCAGTTAGTTCTGTTGACCACCAAGTAAGTGGTCGACTTTTGAATAACACTGTGGTTTTTTAAATTGAACTGACTCCTGCTGTATGTAGAGTTCCATTTAGTAAGCCTATGGCATTATCTACACTTTCAAATTGTTCTGCAATCCTTTCAATTCCACTTAGCCCCCGAAATTTATTCCAGTCCACCTTGTCAAGATTTCATCATGGTGATCTCTGCAAGGGTGGACCATTGTTTGTATTTATAATAATTGAAGCATGATCACTAGTATGGCAATCATCTAATGTTCTCCATTCAAAATCGAGAAGGCAGTTAGAGCTTGCAACTGAAAGGTCAATGCATGATAGGATACCTGTCTGAACATGAATGTGTGTTGGCTCTCCTGTATTAAGGAGTCCCACATCTCCATTTTTCACTATTGATGAAATAATATTCCCACTTGTGTTTGCTAGAACATCGCCCCATGAAGGATGTCTACTATTCAAATCTCCCAGTAAGAGAAAAGGTTGAGGAATTGTTAAAATATCTCTACTAAATTATCATATGAGATGTTATCATTTGGAGGGAAGTAAAGAGAACAAATGGTATATTTTCATTCTATATCAATCTGTACAACCTTTGCATGGAGAGGTGTACGAATAGACAAAGATATCTTGGGAACATCTCGACAAACGTATTTAAGAATTCTGCCATGGCTCCCTACTCATTGATCATATGGTGTCCTGTAGCTGACATATTTGCAAGGACAAGGAGTATTATCATCAGGTTTGCTCTCCAGTAGACATATAATTATAGAGGAGTACTCTTGAAGGAGGAGCTAAAGTTCTTCATATTTAGCCCTCAGACCATGTCAGTTCAACTGTAAAATTGAAGAGAAAATAAAGTTTACTTTTAGGAAGATTCCTCAGAGTTTTTCTAAATTGATAGGAGTCTCTGATACTCTTAAAAAAGTAGGTCTTGCTAAGCATTGTTTATGGTTTTTCTTAGCAGCCTTCTTATGTATTTGTCGAGGTGGATGGTGCACCTCAACATTAATCTTTGATATATTTAAATTTTTTGGAGGTTCATCATCTTATTGAGATAGAATATTATACTTATTTACAATAGGAATATTTGTATTTCTTGTTGGAGGGGGAAGGGATGGTGGTCTCCCTCTTTTTCGACTGAAACATGGAGAGCTGTTAGGACTATGTACCTCCATCACGATAGGTACATCCAGTAGCTCTCTAGCAAACGATTCTTTCCCTAGATTTGACAATGATGCTGCCAGAGATGAGAGCCTTGGGCTATTCATCCGAGCACTCAGAGACAACAAAGTCCACGACAAACAGGGGGTTGATGTGAGATGTTGACGCAACAACCGCAGTAATGCCTCCTTGGAAGGATCAGTGTGCAACCTCAACGACAACCACAGCTGTAAAAGAGGAGAAAGAGACACAGCCTCACTCACGGGGAAAGCCGGGGCAACCCCACAAGGGGAGGCAACACAGTCTCTCAAGGAGTTAAATGGCCTACGCTACTACTTGTCGGCCTCCGGAGGAAGCCGTCCAAGTAGGAGCTTTGGAGGAAGGTCGGGAGGCGGAGGAGGAAGCCTTGGGTTTCTTCTGCTTTGAAACGACCTTCAAAGGGGAGGAATCCCGCTTAGATTTCTTTTTTCGGCTATGCCCATACTTTTCCCACTAGGAGGAAGACCACTGCCGACACTCAATACACTTATCTAGGTCACAGCACTGTTGTCTGCAGATGGGGCAAGGACTGTGGGAATACGTTTCCACAGCAGACATAAACTTTCCGCAGGTTCCCATGGCTTCAAGAGAAACACAGCTCACACACACACGCATTCTGAAAAGAAAAAGCAAAAAAAATTTAATGGCAGTCCAAAATGGAGAGGATGAAGATCGGTGACAACCGCACTCCATCCAATCCAAAAGCAAAGTGAGCTCAATCCCAGGTACGTGAGATGGAGGGGTAGCAAGCTAACCCCCTACCCCCAGCTAACTAGCGGGATGGGTAGTTAACCATCGCTAAATTTTAGTGGCTCATCCTTTCAGCTTTGCTGAAAATAATACCCCTATAAATGGTGTTGGTTTGTATTCGACTTATGGAACAACTAGAAATGTTCCCACACTCTATGGTACCCATTTACCTTTGTACTATCTTACTAAATTTTAAGTAACTAAATTCTTCAGCCTTAGATGTTCCAATTAGCCACATTGGTGGCTGGGGCTTTCTTTCCGATATCAAATTTACTTTGGAGATCCATGCTTCCAATTTAATATCTTCTTTGAATTTCATCCTTATTTCACAAATTTTACCGTATGGTTTAAAAGTCATCCACAACGCTCCATAATGGCAATTTATTGGTATATCACATATGTGGATGACCTGTAATTTCCCTACATTTCCATCAAGTTTCTGAGCATTTGAAGATCGTCCCTATTAGTTCCTTGGTCGTCAACAGTGCCGGGGACGAATCAGCATATCCAGGTGAGGGGGATCATTGTCAGCAAAATCCATAAGAAAGACCTGTGTTTGGTGATTTTGCTTTTTGATTTACCTGTTCGAGAATACTAAGGCATCACATGTCAGAAAGGAAATTTGCCCTCTCCACTATCGGCACAATGAGAGTATATTTCCTATATGGTCCACTCCATGCCCTACCCGAAGGATAGCATCAAAACAGATATAGAGGCACAGGTGTAAGCTGAACCCGCTTGTTAGTACTGAGACCAAGAAACTATGGAATCATCTACCCCATATCTGTATTCCTTGTCTTATTACCAACTGGTGACCTTACCATTGTTTTTTGTTCATGCCCTGAGTTCTAAAGCAAGGCCGGACTCACAAGGCCGGGTGTAACAAAAGTGGCGACCTTGCCAGGATTCGCAAAGATAAAAGTTATTATTATTAAAGTAAAAATTTTCCCCTTTTCTGTGTTTAGCGACGAGACGAATCTCAATATCCTTTTAAAGTAAATTCTTCTATCACTGGCGTTGGAACCGAGTAAGAAAACAGCCAAAGCAATTTTTTTTTTTTTTTTTAACATCTTGTCTTTATTTGTGCATCTGTTTGCATCCATTTCTAAAACCACATGGTAGTCTTCAGTTTTGTGTAGCAGGATAGCCAACTGTCTGTAGCTAGTTTGTCTTTTGTTTGTTATCACAGTGGTTAAAATTTCTCAATATATTGTGCAATAAGTGGGTGTTTAATTTAGTGTAAAAAAAAAAGTGAAGTTTTGGAAATTTTAGGAAAAACGCAATAGGCTAAGCACGTGTTGATTCCCAGTGAGTCATAATTTCTGTGTAGGGTAACGGCAAGAACACGTTGCATTCCTTGTTATTTCGGATTTTTCTTAATCGTTAGTGGCATATAATTTCATTTTTTTCTCAGTCAGGATAAACGATCATTTAGGTAAGATATTTGGAAGGTGTAATTTCTTAAATTCATTTTTTGTTAAAGGGAAAATATGTTAAGGGGTTGATTTTCTTAGCGAAGCAATAAACAAACTTGGTGACATTGTTTGTTTTATTTAATTTATTATACTTCAAGTATGAATACAAACTTTGTTTCAAGTCACAGAGTTGCAAGTGGTGGTGTTGCAAGAACACACCCACACATTTTTACAAACCCATTTTGTTTTATGTTTAGCATAGAGGATCCCTCATCGGAGTGATTCCATTTTTTTTTTTTTTATGTCTGGCATAGAGGATCCCTCATCGGTGTGATTCCATTTTTTAATGACTAGCATAGAGGGTCACCCATCAGTGTGATTCCATTTTTCTATGACTAGCATAGAGGATACCTCATCGGTGTGATTCCATTTTTTTATGACTAGCATAGAGGGTCACCCATCGTTGTGATTCCATTTTTTTTATGACTAGCATAGAGGATCCCTCTCATCGGTGTGATTCCATTGTTTTCATGACCAGCATAGAGGGTCACCCATCGTTGTGATTCCATTTTTTTATGACTAGCATAGAGGGTCACCCATCGTTGTGATTCCATTTTTTTTTATGACTAGCATAGAGGGTCACTCATCGTTGTGATTCCATTTTTTTTTTATGACTAACATAAGAGGGTCACTCATCGTTGTGATTCCATTTTTTTATGACTAGCATAGAGGGTCACCCATCATTGTGATTCCATTTTTTTATTACTAGCATAGAGGGTCACCCATCATTGTGATTCTATTTTTTTTTTATGAATAGCATAGGGGGTCACCCATCACTGTGATTCCTTTTTTTTTTATGACTAGCATAGAGGGTCACCCATCGTTGGGATTCCATTTTTTTATGACTAGCATAGAGGGTCACTCATAGTTGTGATTCCATTTTCTTTTATGTCTAGCATAGAGGGTCACCCACAGTTGTGATTCCATTTTATTTTTGTCTACCAGAGAGGGTCACCCATAGTTGTGATTCCATTATTTTTATATCTAGGATAGAGGGTCACCCATAGTTGTGATTCCATTTTTTAAAGTCTAGCATAGAGTATCACCCATAGTCGTGATTCCATTTTTTTATATTGTTAATTGTTTTGGATGCATTGCAACCAGACAGCCTACGTGCCCACCCATTGACGTGCTCCTTGTTTTTCTACTTAGGCTACTGTTTAATTATATGCGAGGCTTGCTATTCGGCCATAGGTCTTTCCTGAGAGGTATTTTTTACAGCCATTGTGTATTTTGCCCAGCTCCATTTTTATCTTTTCTTCCGTGAGACTCTTGCGTAGGCTACAACGTCTTTCCCATCCGTGTAATTTTTTGTACGGTCAACACCGTACCTTGAGCTGTTAAGTTTGATCTGGTCGCTGTATCCACAAGGAATTAACAAAAAGACTGCTGCTGAGATCAGCGCGTTTGTGGATTTGGCAGAACGACAAGGCTATGAGGGAGACGCATTGCGAAGGTATGTGCAGGAGCTCACGAATGAAGCCAATGCTCGGAGAAGAGTCGAGCAAGTGAGAAGAGAGAGAGTGAGAGAGCATGAATTGAAAATACATGAGTGAAAGAGAGCGCATGAATTGAAGAAGCCGGAAATGGGCATCCGATTGGCACAGCTCAATAACTCGCCACCTCAACCCAATGTTGCCAAAGTCCATCAGGACAATTGCAGGAAGATCCAGTACATTTAAGGGGTTACCAAGTAACTCCCTAAATTGGAGTTCAAGGTAACCACGCCCCAGCGTAGTAAGAAGTGCGGACGAGGGGCAGTGAGTGATCTCGGTTATGAGGGCTACGACTTGTTCTTGGGTCAAGAGCCCATGAAGGGCGTACAGCGAGTGCCCCTCAGGTGTATGAAGGTTGACAAGCCGGAGCTCAAAACTGTGAGGACCCCATCTGCAGAGGGATATTAGGTAACATTGACCTTGGTGAGGTAGCTTGGCTAAGTGAGGAGGCTCAAGAGTCTTCCTCCTGCAGCAATGAGTCTGAGCTTCGTACGTCAGAAGTTAATTCTGGTGAAGGTGTGCTGCTTTCTACCAAAGGGGGTAGGGCTACTTCAAGCACCATGCCAGAGGTCTCAGTGGAGGGTCAGGAGTCTCCTTCTTCCAGCCATGAGTCTGAGCCTAGTACCCGCAAATTCTCTTCTGATGAAGCTGTGCTACTTACCCCCACTGGCGATAGGGGTACTTCAAATACCATGGCCGAGGTCTCAGAGGAGGAAAAAGGGGAAGCACCCATCAGCCCATTGACCCCAAGGGACTAGACAAAGCTCATCAGATTCCAGCTGTTGAACGAGACTCTGGAAAACTACAGGGCACCCGCCTCCTCAAACGAGACGGAAATAAATAGTCTCTCTAAGGAGGACTTCACACTGAAGGAGGTGGTGCCCCTCAAAATCTTCCAAGGTTGTCACGATCCTGTGAAGGTCTTGCGCGGGGAGTAGTTGTAACCGGTAGATTTCACTTGTCGGTGCTATGCATGGCCCATTAGGGACTAGGAGGACACTTTGAAGTGAAGCGCACAACCCAACTGATTCAGCCTCATTTCTGCTGGCCGGGACTGCAGAAGAGTGTTAAGGCTTACGTAACCTCTTGCCATCCATGCCAAGTGGCCGGTAACCCAAGCTAGGTGGTGCCAAGGGCTCCTCCCCAACCCATTCCCTCCGCAGGTATTCCTTCCCCTGTGTTGGTGGAGTATGTAGGTCCCCTGCCCTGGAGTAAGCGCTTCAGTCGTTTCCGATTAACAAGGATCGATCGGTTCACATGTTACCTCAAAGCTGTGCCAACTAGGTGTGCCAATGCTAATCATGCTGACCATGTGTTCCCACTGACAGTCATAACAGCACATAACCCTCTAACCTACTTGACTAAGCTACGTAATAAGAATAAAGGGCTCATGAGATGGGGTATAGGCCTCCAGAACTACAACTGGAAGGTCGAGCGCCTAAAGAGCTCAGATGAGAGAGTAGCAGATGTGCTCTCCCGGCATTGGTGCCCAATGCACAGTGCCATGTCCATAATACGTAGCCATAGTCAGCAGGTTAATCGAGGTTGTATGAAAAAAATATTAATTGACATTGGTGTCTCCCCAGGTAGATAAAATTGAGGAGCCATCTTGGCCTCATTAGTTGCATTTAATCTATTTTCATGTATTTATTTTATCAATTACATATGATTTGTCCATTTGCTTTAATTTTCATGCCTACCACTGCTCTAGGTCACATAACTTTAATTATTATTGCATTTTCCAATTTTTTGTTGTTGCTTCACAGCCAGCATGCTTACTTCTATGTGGCACTTAAAGTTAATATGCTATCAAAATAAAGTAAAATTATGACCCTAGTTGCAGCTTAGAAATTAATTCATTATCGTGGTGAGACTCACTGAGGGAGGAGTCATTAAGGCTAGTGGCTTCAGAACTTGCTTGCAGAGTTCTTGTCCTGTTTTAGGACAAAAACTCTGCTAAAATGGGGGGCTGATATTCATGATGGTCATTGCGCCATTTTTTTCAAACAAAAGACCCTGCCAGCAACGACCAGTCGACATGCCACAAGCGTTGGGACCCTACCCAGAGCCTCACCACCTGCCCAACCATCCTATACCCGTCTACTCCCATTTCAGACATCTTCAAAAATACCACGTGGGTGCTCAACACTACCACAAAGGAACCATGGAGAAGTCAGGAGGTCTATTGATGGGGGCTGTCGGGAAACGAGACCGAGGGCGATGATCAATAGGACGGCAGTCAGGCCAATTACGCGGCCCCCCCCCCCCCCCCCATTTTGGGGGCTGAGAGGGATCACTTCGACATAGGAACAGCTGGGCATCCTTCTTCGCTCTTCACCCTTCATGGAGGCAGGACCTGTGACACGTTCTCCATAAGGGAGGAACCAGAGTCCTTTTTATCAAGGTAATGTCTCTGTACTTTGAGATCCTCATCATCCTTACCCACACTTCCATCTCCTTCCCTTATCACATCCCATCCTTTCCTTTCATCCTTAACGAAATATTGTACCCACTGACCTTTGTTATCCCATTCCTTATATCCCAACAATGTGTGCCATTTGCTCCTAACCTTAATTAATTCAACCTGTGACAGTGTTGATTCCCACGTGATAGTAAGTTGTGCACTTTTATTTTATTTGCTTAAAAGTTTTAACCACATGACTTCATGTCCCCAGCCTGTAGAAGTAAGTGATCGGTTAATAATTTAATTTATTTCCCTTTCCAGGGAATGAGATTGCTGTGCTGAACCATTGTCCACAGGACCATCCAACTCCACGTGAACACGTTGACTTAAATCAACAATATCTTCCCCGTTGCGCTCCCCTTTTTAATATTGTTGTTAAACATATTGTAAATATATATATTTTATTTTTTGTCGGTATTACTTGTCTTATTGCCGACTGGCGACCTTTCCTTTTTTTTTTTTTTTTTTTTTTGTTCATGCCCTGAGTTCCTTAAGCAAGGCCGGACTTACAAGGCCGGACGTAACAATATATATAAGGGAAATATTACTCATAAAGTTAGGAGAAGGTTAAAGTAGTATTTAGAGGAAGAAAAAGATGAGAGAGAAATTTAGATTTAAATGGGGGGGGGGAGAAGTTTCCCCAAGTTCGAGAGCCCTCTTGCCAGGTACAATGGTTCAACATGAAAATGATATTTCCTGTTGAAGCACGATGACTTCGACAAGGCATTCTCTCGTTAAGAGAGTCGGACAAGAGAAAAGGTTCCAAGTTCTCAGTTCGTAAAAGGGGACCTACTTCGCCTAACCATAGGCCCAGCCATGAAGCAGCCTGCATGGCATACTTCACAACCTTTCCCATATTGATCAGCTCAGAGGCCGAGAAGGTGTCTGGAAGACTGGCAAGCCTCTCTATGGGGATCCCTCTCGAGAGAGACTCCAGAGAGGGATCCAACATCAAACCCGGGACAGGTTTCCCTTCGATTTCATAATGCCTCCTTTGTTGGACAAAAGGTGATGGAAGGAGTCGAAACAATGAACCAGCATGAAGGGAGCTAAAGGAGCCAGTAACCTGAGACATCTCCTTCTTCCTAGGTGCTGTTAGGCCTTTAGACCAGGCCATGACGGAACTGGTCTTAGGGGTCTCTGCGTACCAAATACATGGTCCAAGTCCGTGTCCCTACCTTCACAAGGAGCTACTCCTGGGTTTGACAACCCGTAGATAACCCTCAGGCAGGCATAAATTTGCCGGAAGGCAGACTCAGATTCCCATCGCTCCTCTCCAGACTGGACCTTTGGACTCGCTGCCTTAGTTAAGTTGCTCCCGTCTGACTCCAAGAAATCATCCACTTCCAAGCTATCACCCATAGAAGCCCAGAGCGGGTTGGGGTCGCAAACAATAGGGACTTCTCAAGACGGACCCGGCACAGGGGAGTCTCTAGCCT
Source organism: Palaemon carinicauda (assembly GCF_036898095.1). Classification (NCBI taxonomy): domain Eukaryota; kingdom Metazoa; phylum Arthropoda; class Malacostraca; order Decapoda; family Palaemonidae; genus Palaemon; species Palaemon carinicauda. The sequence continues at coordinate 119,112,980 of NC_090725.1, read as the reverse complement.
AGTCTTGACTAAGGGCCTCATGCACCTTAATATTCTTTGGGACAGTCTTGGTGTCCTTAGGTTCCCTACAGCATGGGAAATACTCCTCCAGCACGAAAGGTCTGGAGGGGGCCTGCAATTCTTTAGCTACCTGAACTTCTCTTGCCTGAGTTTCTTCATCCTCCGGGGAGATCAACAATCACAAACAGGAGAACAACGAAAAGTTTGTCGGTGTCCCGAACTGGAGCGCTGCCTGATGGATGGCACACAAAGAGGACTGCGATCTCTGGAAGATGATGATGATTTCCAAGGATGGTGGGAGGACTCCTCATAAGCAGGAGGATGTCGAAGGGGTGGCGAGCGAGTGCTTGGGTCACGAACACTAGCTGGCGAGGGCGAGAGATGGACTTTGCAAACAAACATTGCGCCCACAGGGGAGACAGCAGAAACAAGAAAACTACCTTGCTGAAGGATTTCTAGGAGGATTTCCTTGAAAGGAGGCCTAGCTCCCTCGACAGTCAAGCCTGCAGCACATCTGAAAGTCAAAAAGGCTCGACCGAGGGTGGGGGCGAAGGTGCTTCTCTATGGGAAGCAACAACGTCCCCGGTACCCAGAGGTTGCCAAGGAGTTAAACGGTCTGCCTTCCTACTCATCAGGTCCTCGGATGAGTCGGAACAAGGAGGAGCTTTGGGATGAGGTCGGGGGGTGATATAAGAAGTCTGAGGTCTCTACACCCTTGAGGAAAACTTCGAGGGCAAAGGGTCTCTCTTAAACTTCATCTTACGCTGCTGCCTAAACCTTTCCCACTGGAAGGCAGGCCACTCCCCACACTCGTTGCAGATGGTGCCCTACTCACAACAACACACTCTGCAGGTCGGACACAAGGAGTGGGGGTTGTTCTCGACTGAGGACATGAACGTGCTACAAGAGCACCCTTCAGGTCCTGGATACACATACATGAGTAGCATCAAGAACAATCACACCTGAAAGAGAAAATGTCAATATGAAAGCAATGGTCTGTATGGCCAAGTCTTCAGGAGCAGAGAACGGACACATTCGTCCTCTACCAGGCGGTAAGATACTACCGCTGTGCGATTGAGTGGGGTACCCGGTTACCCTGGATAGCCCCTCCACCCTCTCATTAACTAGTGGTTGGGTGGTGGCCACCTCGCAATAAAGTCTTAATGGCTAGTCTTCCAGCTCCGCCAAAAGATAATCCCTATTAAATTGCTTTAGGGTTTTCAGTGTCGGAACAAACCACTACTATATACTCTATATCCAACGCCAGCATCAGATTTGGAGCCATCAGTATATATAAAAGTTGATTCACTATGTTCTTCAACATGTTCCATAAAAAGAGACCTGGCTTTTAAGTCAGTCATGTTTTTTTCTATACTAATAAAATATTTGCAAGAAGATATATCTGGTAATTTCCATGGAGGGGTTGGTGATATCCTAAATGGCAGGACTCTATTTCTTGTTATATCAAGACTGTTTATTAATTACTTAATTCGAAAACCATAAGGTTGAGGATATTTTGGGTGCAACTCAAAATATCTACAAGCCTTCCAAGGTTTGTAGTCTGACAGGCAAAAGAATTAGGAAACCTTTGCAAAATAAACCAATAACGAAGAGTAGAAGTCTTTTGGTATTGGTCTAAAGGTAATTCTCAAGCATCAACAATGAGACTCTGGATAGGCGAATTTCTAAAGGCTCCTGTGGACAATCTGATACCAGCATGGTGTATAGAATCTGCTATCTTTAATTGGCTTGGGGTGGCTGAAGAGTATATTTCACACCCATAACTAAATTTTGAAAAAATTAATTGGATAATTTTGAAATAGTTTTGCGGTCTGCAACCCCATGGTGTATGGGATGAAACTTATAAAAATTTCAGAGCCTCAAGACATTTAACGTTTAATGCTTTTAAGTGAGGAACCCAAGTAAGCCTACAATCAAATATCAATCCTAAAAATCTAGCTTCACTTACACATGGGATCTGTTGACCTCAGATCTATATATCTAGGTCTGGATGTACTCCCCGAATACGACAGAAATGGACAACAACAGTTTTGCTTGTTGAAAACCTAAATCTATTCATATTGGCCCAATGAATAATTTTGTTGAGTTGTAGTTTTCTCTCAACCATCGCCATTCTAGTTCCAGAAAATGATATGGAGAGATCATCTACAAGGAGAGTGTTGGGGAATATCCCATTAATGGCTCATTCAAATAGGGTTACACTTAGCACACTACCCTGAGTAACTCCTTCTTCCTGACATTTCCTTTCTGACAGGGTTTCATCTACTGTAACTTACAAAAATATATATGAAATAAATGATTGAATGAACAATGGTAGTTCTCCTCTCAATCCCATATTATGAATGGTTTTAAATATACCATATCTCCATGCAGTCTCATATGCCTTTTCAAGATGCAAAAAGACTGTTACACGGTGCTGTTTGGAAGCAAAGGCTTTACATATAGAGGACTCAAGTCGTACTAATACATCAGTCGCTTAGAGCATTTTTCTAAATCCACACTGGATAGGTGATAAAAAACACTGCACTAGACTTGCATTGACTCTCTTTTCCATGACCTTACATAAACAATATGTAAATGCAATTGGTTGATAGCTTGCTGCTAAAAACTTATCCTTACCAGGTTTTCAAAATGCTAAAATAGTGGCTAGTTCCCAAATACTTTGATAACTATGATCATGCCATATTCTGTTAATAATGCTTAAAATAAATACAGTAACTTGGTATTAACAGGTACATTTTTAATCATTGCATATGGAATTCCATCGGATCCACGGGCTCTATCATTACAAGTACTGTAGCACGTGCCACCAACCTTTCAGTAAAAGGAGAATTGAAAGATTCTTACTTACCTGTTGCAAAATTTAAAATTTTGTTCTTCAATACTACTATACTGGTGACCAGGAGCTGCTTCACACTTGCATGATACATTGTAGAAATGAACAGCCAGGCCAATGCTAACCTCAGATGCTCCAGTCACATACTGACTATTCACATTCGACACTGTCAACACTGGTGGTGGATTGGGGGTAAATTTACCTGCTATCTTTTTTACTTCCCTCCATACAGAAGATGGTGGTGTTCTACTGTTGACTGAGGAAATAAAAGATATCCAAGAAAGGCGCCTAGCTTCTTTCATTGCACGGTGGAATTGTGCTCTACATTTCTTGTATATAATTAATTTCTCATAAGTAGGGCGTCTGTGCAATCAAGTTGTGGCTCTGCGCACGACAGTTAGTTCTGAAGAGCACCAGGGGAATGGTCGTCGTTTGAATAACCCTGTGGTTTTGGGAATCAAATTGATTCCTGCTGTATGGAGAGTCTATGGCATAATTCAACACTTTCAAACTGTTCTGCATTCCCTTTATTTTGCTTAGCTCACAAAATCTATCCCAGTCTGCCTTGTCAATGTTCCATCTCTGTAAAGGTAGATTATTGTAAGTGTTTATAATGATTGGTGCAATATCAATAGTACTGTATGTCAATCATCTAATGTTCTCCAATCGAAATCGAGAAGGCAGTTAGAGCTTGCAATTGAAAGGTCAATGCCTGACAAGTTACCTGTCTGATCATGAAAGTGTGTGGGCTCTCCCGTGTTAAGGAGTCCCACATCTTCATTTTCCACCATTGATAATATAATATTGCCGCTCGTGTTTGCTAAAACATTGCCCCATAAAGTATGTCTACCACTCAAATCTCCAAGTAAAAGAAAAGGTTGAGGGAGTTGTTGAAATACCTCTACTAAATTATCATACAAAATTTTATCATTTGGAGGTAAGTACAGAGAGCAAATTGCATATTTTCTCCCTATATCAATTTGTACAACCACTACCTGCAGAGGTGTATGAATAGAAAAAGATATTTGGGGAACATCTCGACGAATGTATATGAGACTTCCACCAAGGCTCCCTGCTTGTTGATCATATGGTGTTCTATAACTAACATACTCTCGAGGACAAGGAGTATTAGCATCAAACTTGTTCTCCTGTAGACATAAAATTATGGGGAATGCTCATGTATTAGGAGCTTAAGTTCTTTATAATTGGCCCCTGAACCCTGACAATTCCATTGCAAAATGGAGGAAAAAACTATGGTTTATTATCTGGAAGACATCTTGGATGAGGTCTTCCCAATGGCAGTTTCTAATTTAACAATATTTCCTGTAGGCTTCTTAAGTGAGGATCTTGATACGTTAGGTTTCACATTTGCCTTTTCAATGTTCTTTTTACCTAACTCTTGAGGGGGATGGTGGACCTCAACTCAAATTTTTGATTGATTTTAGTAGCTTCCTTGTTGATCTGAGATAGCATCAGACAAAACATCATATCATTTGATGTTATAACTTTGTTTTCAATGGAAGGGGGTGAGAGAGATGGTGGTCTCTCTTTTCTGATTAACAGGTGGTGATTTGTCAGGTTTTGGTGATTTTCCCATAACAGGTTCACCTGGCAACTCCGTTTTATGTGAAACCTCCCTTAAATCAGGCAAAGATATAGCCTGAGAGAGGTTAGTATTATCCTTTGTAATGGGAGACAAAGGTTTAATAGAGGTGGGCAAAGCCTTAGGAGGTGAAATTTTTGCCGCTTGTCCTATAATGCAGCATGTTATAAGAAGGTGTATTTCTTGTTTGGAAACTACTAGCATTAATAGGTGTGTTGGATGCCTCCTGTCAAATCTTTCCTCCTGATTTCAATGCTTTTGTATAGCTTGTTGATTTACTCAATAGACTCTTAGCATGCCCCACACTTATATGTTTGATACTGGATTTATTGAGAGCAGCCTCTTCTAACTTACTTGCTGACAGCTCCTATCAGTAGATTTATGATTCGAATTGCAGTTTAAACAATTATCCTGTAGTATACATTCTCCATGGTAAACCTTGGAACAAGTACTACACATTTTTTCATTCTTGTAAACTTTAGAATGATGGCCAAATCTAAAGCAATTAAAACATTGCAGTGGCTTCTGCTTAACAGGTCGAACTTTAATCCGTTCATTTTCTATGGCAATGTGGAAAGGTACATTAGCATCCTGGAAAATAAGGATAATCATTGATGTTCCAGGGGCTGTATGCACTTTTCATACAGTTAAAGGACACATGACCAGTATCTCTTCTTCCGTAAGCTATTGAAAATAGTTACTCCCTTTCTAAAACTAAAGTTTAGATAGGGGTTTGACATCCAGCTTTATATCATCATTATCTGTGTTTAAATTGGACAATATAACAGATTGTGTCTGTGATTTGGCATTTATGAGGAAACTGTTCTTTCCAAATCGAGATATTTCTTTTGAAAAACTTTGCATAGCTTAAAATTATTTTCTGTACGTACTTTAGACTAAGCAATAAGCCACATTGGTGGTTTTGGCTTTCTTTAGGGATGCATAACTACATTTACATATGTATCAATCCAGTCTGCAGGTTTGTATATGTACAAATACTTAGGTACCCCCAGGCAATAGTCCCTCTGTCTCATCATCACACAGAGCTGGCATTTCAGAGCTTGATGTTTGACTTGTACTTGGAACAAGGTCACTTTCGTTCCGTTTGATATGTAGCATATGAAGCATCCTTGGTGCATGTAATAATTTACAGGCCCATCATGCCATGAAGTGGTGCTGTAAATATCTCCATACCTATGAAGTCCTGACCATCTTTTAGACTTTGACTCTAGAGACTCCCACTTTCCTTGGCTGATGGTATCTGAGGACTTACAAGTCTTTCCACATTTCAGTACACATTCATATGACATCTTGCTGACAATATCTATTTGAAATGTCTTGAGTATTACACTAATTCAGTCTTGATCCTCTTTTAATAGTATGGAGGTAAGGAAGCAGAACCACACACATTGACCTGAAACAAAAGAAAACTCTCTTACCGGGGTGAATTTGAATATGAAAAACAGGTCAAATCAATAAAATAACACCAGAAATGAATTCCCCATGCCAAAAAAAACCCTAAAAAACATATTTTGTACACCACTCTAAGACAAACCAGGAAAAAGTTAGTTTTTTGAACTGGCGACGGCGGACATTTTGAATTCAGGGCTCTCAAAAGTTATGCCCACACTTTTGACAGGGCATGGGGGGCTAAATTTCTTTTTTATCCCTCCAAAAAGTCAAATCCAATGAGAAAAGTACCTCCGCTCTCAGTGGTCACGGAACTTATGAAATGACCCAAGTATAACATTGTTTGGCTAGAAAACACCAACCACCATTTGAGTCTATCAAAGAGGTGCTTTGTAAGGGTGACTTTACCTTGCACAAAGAGTGTAGCCCCTTTTTCGGGGCATACTCTAAGGAGTTTGAAGGGTTAAAAAACTTAAAGGGTATCAAGAGGTATCTTTAACCAAGAAGTGGGATGCTCAAGTTGGAACTAATCAATTGGGGGATTTTTTCTGGCTAGTACCAAATACCCTTCGAGTTACCGAGTTTATTACCCATCAGACCATGTTCGAACTAGCGTCGTCGGTGGCCTCTTTGGAAGTGGGGGCTAAAGGGGATTCTAAGATGGTATTTATCTTCATAATATTCTTGAAGTAACGATCATACAAAGATGTGTCGTGTGTTATTCAATGACAGAAGATTGAATGGTGGTTGAGGGTTTGTTGTCATGAAGGTACGCTGGTGAGAAGTGGATCGATGGTTTCTTTCTGGGACAGAGTGTATGATGTCACTCAAAGCAGACGACTTTCCACTACTGAGGGCTGTGGCAAGTTCAAATGAGCCTGAACTTGTGAGGTCACCCCTATACTCACTGAATCCGAGACTTGCACGTTGATACATTAGTCCTAAAGAAGAGGAGACAATGTTTCTTTGGTATTTATGTCATATTGGTTTCCCTGTTCTAGCCTAACACAGGAAAGTCCTTGGAAGCCCCACAGTACTTAAAACCCCAAAAATCCCAGAATTACTCCTCATACAAGGGAATGCAGAAAATGATTTCTAGAAATAATTCCCATGCATATTCCAGGGAATAACTGTAAACTAAACAATAATTAAACAATCTGAGACCATATCCGATCGTTACAGGATCAACAGGGAAACTGAAAACTATATTTCCCAAGGCAACAACCTGGGCTCCCAACCACTTACGGTGGAGGGCTCTGTTCCTTGTTAAGGGCACGTAGTGGTTGAAACAAAAAATTGGAATATGTTTTTTAATTTTCAAAATTATACTGGTACTAGAGAAGAAAAAATATGATCGTCAAATGAGATCCATAGAAATAAACAAACATTTCTGCCTTATATAAAAAAAAAAATTCTGTATGTTACATGCGCTGAAATTTTTACTGAATTTCAGTCCTTCTTATGTGAGATTGATTATTTCCTTCCTAGGAATCTTAATTTTGAGTAAATGGCTTTAAAAGCTTTCATCGGGTATTCATAAACTATAACAGTGTAGTAGGAAGTGTGGAAGTACTTTTCTTGGGTAAAAAAGTAAATAAATCTCATAATAATCAGATTAAATTAAAACTGTAAGCTCTTTCTGGTTTGAGAAACCTGAATTTTCTTATCTTAAATAGAGAATAAGGTACTAAAAGTAACTATTTATTAATTAATTTCTATGTATACAATAGACAATTTTTTGTTGTTAATCATATGTCATAACTTTCAACACCACATAGACCACCATTCATTATTAAGTTTCTGCTACACATTTATTTTTTTTTCAAGAAAGCTATAACTTCAAGTCCTTGGTTATGCTTCTATTTTTTCAACAACTTACATTTTGTATTACACTATGATTGTTTAAAAAAAAAAATTTTTGGTTTGGAAGGATACACTACAGGAGACTTTAAGGCATTATTTTTTAAAGTCAATTGCACACTAGGAGTTAGCAGCATCACAAACATATTTCTTTACACCAATCAAAATCTTTTTCTAAGATGCAAAATTCTATTAAAAATTATTATATGTTACCTTGTATTAATCTCTGGATTGTCTTTCAATCAACTCAATTGTACATACTTTAACGATTTCTCTTACTTTGCATTCACATCTTCCTAAACTATACTATTTGCCACATATTACTAGATATGCAATTAATTTTAAATTCTAATGTAAATGTTTTTAGCTTTTAGAGATACCACAAGTCTCATATCTAGGGTTATCTTTTACATAGTTTGTTTACTTTCAATTTCTTATATTGTACACCTTATTTGTTTTTCTTTGCTAATTCTCTTATATTGCTTATATTTTACTTCTCTTGGGCTGCTTTTCTTACTGCGGCTGTGACCTTGCAACAAGGGCGGTGGGGCCTGTGAGTTTGCAAGTAGTAATAGTAGTAGTAGTAGTAGTAGTAGTAGTAGTAGTAGTAACAATTATAATTCCTTCAATACGGTATATTTGAATGAAAGGGAATAATAGTGAGCTTAAAAGAATAAGTGCATATCTACAAAGAGTGCTATAATTATCACAACTCTACATAGGAAATCCCTTCATAAGACACAATAACATTTACCATACAAAGTCTATCTGCTAAGCTTAATTCCTAAATCTTTACAATCGAGAGTGAGGTAGCAGGTCTAGGGCCCAAAGCTGTGAAACTGCTGAACACTCCACCCCTAGGTACCTTAATACCCTTTTATCTGGAACAGAAAAAAGTGGAAAAACATAATTAGGAAAAACATAAAATAAATAGAAATTGGCTGAATTTAAACTTATTAAATTGAAATACCTCAAAGCTATTAATTTCATTTCAATAATATAAAAAAAAATAAGCTTTAGGTTTTTCATCAAAACTTCTCAAATTATTTTTTCAGGAAGATAATCAACATCATATGTACCACCACCAACCCTAAAAATACTTGAACATACTTAAAGTAAAGTGTCTATAGAAACATTTCCTATGTGTAAGCAACTAAGCACACACGATCCTATTCTTTCTATAATAATCTTCATATAACAATACTGTAATATTGTTAATATTGATTATTTCTAAATCTTTCATCACAAAAGTATTTTCAGTGTTCACCCATTATATCTTAATGAAAGTTTTGTACCCAGTAGAAGAAACTTAAGAGAAATTAAAATTTTAAAAAACAATATTTGTAACCTTATGACTAATCCAACTAACCTAAAAAGTTTCACATAGATTAACATGATTTTATATTCAAAATCTTAAAAAGATTTACCATTCCAATACTTACCAAATTTCACTGTGCTATACATTTGGCATTGGAAATTTGGTTAAAAAACTCAAAATTAAATGACCAGTAGTGGGTTTGTATGACTAGCCCTCCTTTTATATACCTAGCAAGATACAGTACTTAAATAATAAAATCGCTTAGAGGCTGTTATCCTGAAAACTTATTCTCGATTTGTCACCACTAGTGTGGAGGAGGATGGGATTCAATGAATTAGTGGGTAATTATTGAAATAATATCTCCTGTTTGAAACATTGTTTATTTCAATACCTGATATTCATTGTGCTTGTTCTATCATTGTCCAGAAGGTAGGTAATGGCTCACATTAGGGAAAGTCATAGAAATACTCTCTGATGTGAGAGATAAATCGCAAAAATACTCTGTAAGACACTTACTCTTGATTCAGCCATCAGATAACGTGGGGCTGGAAGAGGTCTTGTAACTTCTCTAATTACACAAAAACTCAAAAAATTTGTAAAGTTGATGACTCTCTTTACATTAAAAGTATTATCCCACTAAAATGGACTACCTCCACCAAGAGCCAAATGAGGGATCATTAAAAGAAATTCACTAAAGAAGTCGAGATACTATTAAACCCAGCAACCCTGGTCGTCAGAAATTGGTTAGTGTTTGGTACTTAGTTGATCAAGGAATCAAATACCAGACGCTGGCCAATGGATAGGTACTGTATTACATGGGGTAAAGGGAAGACGGGTGAGAACTACTTCTTATGGATACAGTCTAATAAAAATGGGACTTAGAAATGTACCTTAGCAGCATCATTGTTTAATTTTCAAGTAAGGGGAAGGAAGGAAAAAAGCAGTAGAGCCAGTCATTCACCTTTCGTCCTTAAGTACCAATCCTCTCAATTCATAGCAGAACACGTTCCCGCCAACTCTTCCCCCGTTACTAAAAACAGAGGGTATGTCTCGGATGAGTCATCTCCCACAGGAGTTTCCCCTTGCGTTTGAAAACCCAAGGGTCCAGGACAAGCAAGGTCCTGCGGTTAGAAGGCAGAAAGAGCAGGAGGAACATTGGACCTACCCCTCGGAAATGGCAGGTTCATAGAAAAAAACCACCATAAAGGAAGCAGATTGATGCCTCAACTATTTTGGCAGTAACTGGGTATGGCTGGCAGACCCTAGGAGGAACAGACGCTTACCCAACAGAATCCTGAACCGGGCCCTTATAGGCAAGTGAGCCACACCCAAGAAGAGCACCCAAAGTTTGCCTCCCCAGGGGGTTCTAGGTACCCTCTGAACAACCCTTATGTAAGGCTGCCTCCTCTTCAGGGTATAGATCATCCTTTGGCCTAAAGTCTTCTACTTGGTTGAGAGACTGTTCCAACAAAATGCCCATATCAAAACCCCTCCATTCCCAATCTTATGGATTTGACCAATGCGGTCTCGGAGTTTCTTGTTTAGTGAGTACTCTCAGGAGCTCGAAATCTTAGCAAATCCTTGCATCCACATTGAAAGGAGAAAAAGTGCACTAACTCTCAAAACTGCTACTAATGCAAATATTAGGGTCCCAGGCTCTGTCCCAAAAGGTACAATATTCACTATGATAGTGACACCAAACAAGACACCACTTGGGGTTGGCCAGGTTTTTGCACTTCACCTGGTTATGGCTTACTTTGATTTCACTCGTCTGTTATATAAAAAGAATCATGATGAAAACTCTTGATATTCATTAGTTTCCCCAAAGGGAATAAACCTGGGCTAGGAAACCCACCTTCTCCATCTCCATAACCATACTACAACTCGACTCCTTATCAAAGGAAATTGAGACTACAAGTTGGTCATCTCGATTAGATAATTTATTTATCTCTTGAAGGTTAACCATTTCCACTATCTGGCAAGTGGGTAGATTTTCCCTTTAGACTAGATGAAGGGTAGAGAAAGATGCCTTGGCTGAGGTTGCTAGATAATTCCTTTCCCCTAAATACCTTAGAATAGTTGAATCCCACAGTTTTAGGAAAGACGTTGGGTATGAAAAAAAAAATCCATGCAAGTACCTAGAAATTGAAAGACTAAGAGTAGGCCAACTTCATCAGGCGAACCATTTCCATTATTTACCCAATGAGTAGTCAAAATCTTCCAATTAATTAAAGGATATATAGAGAGAGGGGGCCTTAAAAGAGGCTGGGATATACTGCTTCTACTAATGAGTAATCAAAACCCCCAAGCTTAAAAGAGCATTTGGGTAAGAAAAGATAAATTGTATGGCCCCACCATAACTCCAAAATCGAATAACATTCCACCCCTGTGGTATCCATTTCTAAAGACTGGATATGGGAGAAGGCTCAATCACAGGGGGAATTACTTCCTCCTAGCGTGAAACAATATCTATCTTTGGGAGAGAGGATGCCACTCCACACAATGTTGTTAGCAAATTCACTAAAAGAATAAGTTATGCATTAATACAGAATTATAGAATAATGAATATTTGTGGGATACTCCTTTGCTAATCCTTTTTATCCATTCATATGATTATGGATTACATTTACTAGCCTTGGCAGGAAAGTACGGTACTTAAAAATCACAGAGCAATCTACCTCCAAAAATTTTCAAGAACAATATGATTTTTTCAATAATTGAAATTTAAGCGATATAATTTTCAAATGCAAAGTTCGACTGAAATGAGAAAGCCCCTTCTCTCACAGCTGACCCTATCTTGATTCTCACTTTTATCTTTGGCACAGAGTTGATGACAAAAATAGGTTATCAAATGTTCACTTTAGAGTTAGGGATTAGAAGATCCCTTCTATGGTTGTTAAGATGATATTTTATGCAAACTGCTTTACGAATAAGCAAATATTGGCAAAGTGAGTCCTCATTCAGTGTGTGTTCAACAAAATTTACACAATACATCATAGCAAGATTTCTATTTAGGGATTCGGCAACCATACGTCTACATTCCTGAGAGTATTATCATCCAAATATACAACAAGCTTCTTGTCTAGGATAATCCATATATTACTCATATTTAGTATGAAAAGTAATGGTTTAAATTATTATTATTAAAAGGAAGAGATTAGCCAGCCCAATGAGTCAAACTCGACTCTTACAGAGCTGGCCAAAGTAATGGGACGAGAACACGACCCTGAGGAGTTCCAGATATTACATTTCTAAGGTCACTATGGAGTCAACCAACAACTACTCTTTGCAAATCATTAATTAAAAATTCATTAATGATACCAAGAAAAGACTTATATATTCCCAACTGTTTAATTTTGAAAATTAAAGCCTCATAATTAACACAGTCAGAGGCAGTACTAAAATCCGGGCTAACCATATCAACTTCCTGACCAATTCCAAAGGATATCTGTACAGCATTGGAATTTGTACAGGTCTTTGCCCAAAAAAAAAAAAAAAAAAAAAAAAAAAGTGGTACAGATGAAATAACTACTTAAGACGTTTTGCTAAAAGACACCCAAAAACTTTTATTTGGGGATAGGGGATTTATGGAAATTGGCCGATAATCAGCAGGAATAGAGCTACCACAAACATGTTTACCTAATGGAGTAACATTACCAATTCCCCAAGTGCAAAAAAAAAATAAAAAAATAAAAAAAAAAAATAAAAAAAAAAATAAAAAAAAGCAGCCTTGGGAGGATTTATTTTTGTTTTATCTTTAACTATTTTTCGCTGTTTTCCAAATCCTTGAGAGAGAGAGAGAGAGAGAGAGAGAGAGAGAGAGAGAGAGAGAGAGAGAGAGAGAGAGAGTTACAAGGATTTTGGATGTCTCAGAGGCTTTAAGTCAATCCGCGGAGACTCCATTTGCTCTTTGGTAGACCGATTTAGTTTGAACATTTAGAGAGTTCTTATAACCTTGTCTAACTTATTCTTGAACTCGTTTACCGTGTTACTGTTTACTACATCCACTGGAAGTCTATTTCAAGTATTTGCTATTTTGCACGTAAAGAAATTGCCGTATTGATTGGTGTTGTATCTTTTCAATTCAAGTTTGTATCCATTACCTTAGGACTGATTTGTACTAAGAGTGAATAGATTGTTGTAATCTACATTTGTTATTCCTTCAAGAATTTTGAGTGTCTCTATTATCTATCCCCTTATTCGTCGAGTTTGTACATCAAATAAGTACAAACGTTTCAATGATCCTCCGTCTATATCCAAATTGCTTGCCTTATTTGCCTTATTTGCCTTATTTTTTGTTTGGGTTCCCCCAGGTCCCTCAGTGTGAGGCACCTCGTATATCCACCAGAGAGTTGCTGATACATCTTCCAGTGTATTTTGCATCTTCCAGTCTTGGATGGTCTGGGATGCATCTTAGGTATTTATCGAGCTGATTTTTAAATGCATCTACGCTCACTCCTGATATGTTTCTTAGATGAGCTGGCAGCACATTAAATAGTCGCTGCATTATCGATGCTGGTGCGTTGTGGATTAATGTCCTGTGCGCCTTTCTCAGTTTACCTGGAATGCTTTTTGGCACTATTAATCTACCTCGGCTTGCTCTTTCTGATACTTTAAGCTCCATGATGTTTTCAGCAATTCCTTCTATTTGCTTCCATGCTTGTATTATCATGTAGCGTTCTCTTCTCCTTTCTAGACTGTATAGTTTTAAAAATTGCAGTCTTTCCCAGTAGTCAAGGTCCTTAACTTCTTCTATTCTAGCAGTATAGGACCTTTGTACACTCTCTATTTGCGCAATATCCTTTTGGTAGTGTGGGTACCATATCACATTGCAGTACTCGAGTGTACTACGCACATAAGTTTTGTAAAGCATAATCATGTGTTCAGCTTTTCTTGTTTTAAAGTGTCTGAATAACATTCCCATTTTTGCTTTACATTTAGCCAACAGTGTTGCTATTTGGTCGTTGCATAACATATTCCTATTTAAAATTACACCAAGGTCTTTAATTGCTTCCTTGTTTGTGATTGTCTCATTATTAGGTCCCTTGTATGCATACACCATTCCTTCTCTGTTTCCATAATTTATTGATTCAAATTTATCGGAGTTAAATACCATCCTATTTATCTCCGCCCATTCATATATTTTGTTTAGATCTCTTTGTAGTGAGTTCCTATCTTCATCACAAGTAATTTCTCTACTTATTCTTGTGTCATCGGCGAAACTTCTCACTACGGAGTTTTCAACATCACAGTCTATGTCTGAGATCATAATAACAAATAGCAGTGCAGCTAATACCGTACCTTGGGGCACACCAGATATTACCTGGGCTTCATCTGATTTCTCGTCATTTGCAACCACTATCTGTTTTCTGTTTTGCAGGAATTCTTTTACCCATTTTCCTATCTTTCCCACAATATTATGCTTTCTCATTTTTTTCTCCAATATGTTATGGTCTACCTTGTCAAAGGCTTTTGCAAAATCTAGATAGATCACATCTGTGTCTTTTTCATATATCATATTATTGTATATGTTTTCATAGTGAGCTATCAGTTGGGTCTGTGTACTTTTTCCAGGTACGAAACCGTGTTGACCCATATTAAACAAATTATTTTTGACCAAATGGTTCATTATTTTCTTTTTTATTACCCTCTCATACACTTTCATAATATGTGATGTTAGACTAACAGGTCTATAATTGCTTGCCTCTAGTCTTGATCCACTTTTGAAGATAGGGGTTATATAAGCTAATTTATGTTTAACATATATCTCGCTCATATCTATACTCTGTCTTAGCAGTATTGCAAGTGGCTTCGCGATAGTGTTTGCAGTTTTTTTTAACAAAATCGCTGGAACTCCATCTGGTCCGGCTGCCGATCCATTTTTAATTTCGTTTATAGCCGTGACAATATCTGCTTCATTAATATCTATATCCGTTAGATATTCAACATTTTCTTCTCTCATTTCTGTTTCATTATTCTCATTCGCAATTCTTGGCGTGAACTCACTCTTATATTTTTCTGCTAATATGTTGCATATTTCCTTTTTTTCATTCGTTAGCCGTCCTTCAATTCTTAGAGGGCCTATTTCTATTCTCCTTTTATTCATCTTTTTTGCATAGGAGTAAAGTACTTTGGGGTTTCTTTTTATATTTTTAAGTGTCCTTTCTTCTAAGTCCCTTTTTTCATTTTCTTTCGACTGTATAATCTTTTGTTCTGCATTTTCTATCTTACATTTTATTTCCCTCATTTTCCACACATTTTTTTCTTTTGCAAGATTTTTCTTCCACTTTTTAATTTTCTGAAATAAGATCCTTCTGTCTCTTGGTATGCACGTCTTTTGTTTATTGTTTTTTTTCGGTACATATTTTTCAACAATTTTCTCCAGTATTTTGTACAGTATATCCGTATTTACCTGTATATTATCACTTATAAATACATTTTTCCATTCTTTATCCAGTTCTTCATTTATTTCTGACCATTTTATATTCTTACTGTAAAAGTTATATTTTCCATATCCTTCCCAAAGTTTTGTGTTTTTATTAATTCTGTGATCACTTGCTTTGGAATGAACTATCAATTCTATGACATTGTGGTCTGAAATTCCCGTGTTATACACTATTATTTCTTTAACATAATTCACCTCATTCACAAATACTAGATCTAGGACATTTTCCTTTCTTGTTGGAATGTGGTTTATTTGTTAAATATTATGTTCTAATAGCATATCTTGAAGCTTTTCAAATTGCCTCTTATCTTCTGCGCTACTATTACTATCTTTTTTATATGTATACATACAACCACTTTCTTCTATCCGTTCTTTCCAATCCACGAAAGGAAAGTTAAAATCTCCGGATAGGAGTATATTCCAGTCTTTATGGTTTCTACATATACCATCTATTTTTTCTATTATTATATCAAACTCCTTAGTGTTTGGGGGTCTGTAAACTACAATATTCATTAGTTTTTCAAATTCATATTCTACCGCAATCAATTCACATTCTGTGTTGCTGTATTTTTCACATACTTTTCCTTGATTTATGTCTCTTCCATATATTGCGGTTCCCCCTTGATTCCTATTTTTTCTGTCTGATCTATAAGTTTGGAAACCCTTTATCTGGTCATCACTGCCAGTCTCTTGGGAATACCATGTTTCACTTATATTTAATATATCTATTTTTTCAATTTGGGTTAGTTCTTCTAAGAACTCTATTTTCCTTTTAGAGTTACTCGTGACTAAACCCTGTGCATTCATTACTATTATGGTTTGTGTTTCATCCCCATTATTAGAGAGAGAGAGAGAGAGAGAGAGAGAGAGAGAGAGAGAGAGAGAGAGAGAGAGAGAGAGAGAGAGAGAGAGAGAGAGAGTATAATGATTGTAGTGAGAAAGACTTAATATAATTTAGGTTGTTTGTTTACTTTATTTCTATTGTAAGTTTAGGACAATGATGAATGTCTTTGTCGAATTCTTTATAATTGACAATTGACTGCAGAAAGAAGCAGTTGTGCTTGTGAACTCTGAATTATTATTATTATTATTATTATTATTATTATTATTATTATTATTATTATTATTATTATTATTATTGTCGGGAGTTTCGAACTGATCATTCGAAATGTCGGGAATTTTCGAACTGATCACTCGAAAATCCCGCCATTTAACTCCACCAACGTTACGTTAAATTGGAGGGAAGGTTAAGAAAACTCGCGGGCGTTAAGTCGAATGACTGTGGTTTGAGACGAGACTGTTTTAGAACCTAGAGAGCAACCGCCTGGTAGGGAAGGCGCTGAGGTTAAAGAAATCGAGCATTTGTAATTTATGATTCAGAAATTTAATGTCATTTTATTGTACCATGACGAAAATATCCTATGTAGAAATTTAAAATCAGAAAAAAGGTGGGAAACAAGGTGTCGTCAGGGCTGCAGAGCTCAGCTCTGCCTCTTTTGTCCAACGTCCTCAGCAGAAGTAAGTCATTAATTGTACTCTCTCCCCCCCCCCCTATTGTACCCAGGTCGGTTTCCCTATAGGTTTTACAAGTGTTTTGTAAGATTTGTATCCATGTATATTTAGTCGATCCTTGTGATTGGGGATCAGTGCTGTCTTGTAAATTACGTGAAAAAGCCTTGGTATGTCGTTTATCGAGGCAACTTATTAAAATATTAATTAATTTTGCTTAATTTTGAGTCCGGTGCGGACTTAGTTTTTTTCAGCAACGCATGAAGTTATTTAGTCAAGTGTCTCTTTTGTATGTCGAGTAAATGTTTGATTATGTATTTCCCTCGTATTAAATAATTATTTTTGTAATAAACTTGTTAAAATATAGCTGTATCTTGTTGATTCCTGGAAGGTTTTGGGAGTCTTACCTCTTCAAGGTCTTGCTATCCGCCCAGAACATCGGGCAGATTTAATAAACTGGTGAAAATCACGACAACTGGTCCTTCGAACCGGATAGCAGGTGTCTCTCAGAGCTAAAAAGGAATTCCACAGAATATGAGCTTTAGAGTAGCTTTAATAGGTCAGAGTCAGCTTCCCCCAAATCTGCCGCAATGTTCAGACAGCGAGGTAGAAATTTACCGCAGGGGGCCTAGTCCATCATTTTTTGAATGATCAGTTAGAGTTTTGGAACAAGAGGTACGATTTGGTTGTTTTATATCTAGGAGGGAACGACCTGGCGAATGAACACCCCAAAACTGTGTGGGATAATTTGAGGGTTCTCATCGAACGATTGAGGAACATAACGGGGATCATTGCTATTTGTGACACGGAGGTTAGGGAGTATCTACCTGACTACACATTTGCAGTTAATCCAACAGAGTACGTTGGTAAGGTAAAAAAACTTCAATGCAAGAGTCTCGAAATATTGTTCAAAGAGGCATCAGTACGGTGTGAGACACCTGCCGATGAACTCCAGAGCCTACCGCGAGGGCAGGTTAAGGGACAGGGTCCACTTTGATCAATCAATTCACAATGCTTTCCTCAACCGTTTGATGAGGCTGATCAGGAGAGAGAGGGAGAGACGTAACAATTAAGGTCCTCAACGTCTCGGTGTGCGATCAACCACGTGTTAGTTTTCTTGAGTCCCCTCTTCATAACGTAGACATAACTTCTTTTCTTGTTTTAATAACCTCCCGTAATTAAAATAAAGTAGTCAGAATGGCGGTGGCCACGATCGTGCACATCGAGGCGTCGATGGGCCTAGTGACAGACTTGCTTAGCGAAACGCAAAGAGCGCTATTAGAGACCTACTCTGAGTCCGTTTACCAGAACTTGGTAACGGAGTTGCAGGCAGAGGTCCGACAGCTAAGAGAGCTATACAAAAGCCAGCGCGTGAAACAAGAATCTAGTATTGAAGCCCGAATCAGGCACACGTTAGGTGAAGCTACACACACTTCTACCCTACTGTATAATAGGATAGACAAAGTGAAAAGCACTTCAACGGGGAATGTTGACCTCTCCAGGTTGAAGCCGCTGCCTCTCCCCACGTTTGAAGGGGAAGTGCAAGAGTACGCATCGTACCGTGAGCTCTTCACAATCCACGTGGATAGAAGAGCGGATTTAGACGAAGTGTCTAAATTTACTTATTTGCTGGGGACATTGGACAAGGAGCCGCTTAGAGTCGTAAAATATTTAAGTGTAACCGCCGCGAACTATAGATTAGCGTTAGATCTACTAGACAAACAATATGGTAACGTACATCAGACGCTCGTGATTCTGCACCGAAAGTTAGCTAACATATTTGTGCCGTCACTAGACCCCGTAGAGCTCAAAAGGTTCCGTTTCGAGTTAACTATTATAATTGAACAAATTAAAAGGTTGAGTAAAGACGACATAGGCCAGGGCATGGTCATGAGTCTCATAAATCAAAAATTGTCAGAGGGAAAGCTCTATCGGAAAGTGGTCGAGCATTTGAGAAAATGTGATTATACGTTGGATGAGTTTTTTGACGCAATAGATTTCATTATAAGAATGCTCGAAGACGATGCGTCACAAAGAGGCGACAAACTCAAGCATGATAAAAGAAAAGACAACAGTGTTAGACTGAAATCCACACCTGTCCACAATAATTCTTGCCCATTTTGTAGCGAACGGCACCCGCCTCACGGCTGTCGCCAAGTAACTGACGTAGCTGCCAGACGTCGTATTTTGCTTAAAAGGGGCCTTTGCTTTAATTGTACAAAGTCAGGTCATCGTAGTGACAAATGTCCCATCCAAAGTTCTTGTAAAATTTGTAATGCCAAACACCACACCGCAATTTGCGATGATCACAATGCGGGAAGACGACCGCAATCTAACCCCCATAATAGCAATAGTCAATTAACAACGTCCCGCCCCGTAGTAAATGCGACGCCTACACAGCACGAAACTGCCCCCCGTCCATCCAAAGTTAAAGTAGAATCTAAACCATGCAAAAGTGCAAAGATTGCACAGAAATCTGATGTAGACCTCCCATGTATCCTCTTGCCAACCCCAATGGCAGACATATATCGAAAACAAGGTATCGAGCGAGTCCGCCTATTCCTTGACTCCGGGAGACAAAGAAGCTTCATATCAGCGAAAATCGCGAGTCAATTAGGCCTACCGGTGGTAGGGCAAGTGTCATTGAATATAGCTCCATTCGGCTCCGCGGAAATAAGTGGACAGTACAATGTAGTGAGTTGTAGGGTTGAGATGGGAAAAAGATCAGTGAGGATGAAGTTAGTGGCACACGAACACGTGGACGTCCCGATACATAACGCTGGTTATGTAAAGGTCAGACAGCATCTGTTGAGCAAGGGAGTCACGTTAGCCGATCCAGCAAACCAATCAGATACCATGAAAAACGTACACATATTAGTAGGGGCTGATTATTTTAGCTATTTTATTATAGGTGTTGAGAAAGTGG
The DNA here is from genome assembly GCF_036898095.1 of Palaemon carinicauda. Taxonomy (NCBI): domain Eukaryota; kingdom Metazoa; phylum Arthropoda; class Malacostraca; order Decapoda; family Palaemonidae; genus Palaemon; species Palaemon carinicauda. The sequence continues at coordinate 119,093,052 of NC_090725.1, read as the reverse complement.
ATGGGATAAATCTTTTCTTGACTCATAATGGTATGTCCCCATACGGGAAGGTGCCACAGTGGCTATTCCAAGGGGAAAAAGTTGAACAAGTAAGAACGCTCAGAGTGTGCAAAATCATGAACGAACCATATCAGTTTGATGTAGATGAATGGTGGCGTTTGGACCGTGTTGGCATCGCCCCATCTGAGCAATACACCGTGCGCGAGGCGGAAGCCGTGCGAAAGGTATCGCGAAGTGTTGTGAAAAAACCTGAGGGATATCAGGTTAGCCTACCATTCGGATCGGATGCTAGGCCATATACAAACTATAGAAACGCTATGGCACAGTTAGAGTCGTTGCAAACTAAATTTAGGAAGGATAGGGAATATTTCGAACAATACCAGGGAGTGATAGACAAATATATTGAAGCGGGTTTCATATCTGAAGTAAAAGAACCTAAGGTTGAAGGTTATTATATGCCGCACTTTGGAATCAGGAACGAAAGCCGCACCACCCCCCTTAGAATTGTGTTCAATGCTTCCGCGAAATCGAAAGGTGGTAAGTCCTTGAATGAGTGCCTATTGCCTAGCCCCAATCTAGTGGAACTAGCATATCACTTAATCATAAGGTTTAGGTTGAACAGATATGCCATGTTAGCTGATATCAGCAAAGCCTTCCATCATGTCTTGTTGGATCCTCGTGATGCCAAATACACACGATTTCTGTGGCGCGAGGCAGCAGGTCGAGCGCTTACCTTCGCCTTTAGAGTCGTGGTGTTCGGCATCATGGCAAGTCCATTTTTGTTACAACAAGTGTTAAATTATCATTTTAAAGGGGAAGGTAGGCCAGATTTGGTAAAGTCTTTTTATGTCGATAATTATCTAGCCACTTTCGAGAATCTGGAGAGCATGAAGCAGGAGCATGAGTCTGTTAATAACATCTTAACAGGGGCGGATATGCCTTTAGAAGGATGGGCATCCAATCACTTGGCCTTTGATAGCAAGAAAGAATGGAGAGAGCGTGTGAGTGTGAACGTGCTTGGGTTGCGATGGACCCGAGACGTGGACCGATTGTGTGTGAAAGAAAGTAAGAAGATCTGTGAGTTGGGGGAGGGATGGGTGCCTATGAAGCATAGGGTACTTTCCCTGTTAGTCTCAATTTACGATCCGATAGGTTTGATAAGCCCATTGTTTGTAAGAGGAAAACTTTTCCTCCAACAACTATGGGAGAATGACGTGAGTTGGGATGATGTGTTGAAAGGAGAAAAGGCTAGAGAAGCGAGTGAGTTGTTGAGTGATTTGAAAGCCGTGAGCGAAATCACTTTTCCAAGAACAATAGGTAAGAAAGGTTTAGAACTCCATATATTCACCGATGCCTGCAGTAAGGCATACGGCTCAGTAGCATATACCAGGGACGATTGCAATCAAGTGAACATAATCACCAGTAAAATTACGATCACTCGGAAGGGAATGAACAAATTGACAATTCCAAAGCTAGAACTGCTAGCATTGTTGCTAGGCAGCAGATTAGCTAAAACCCTCAAAGAGCTGATAGAACCTCGAGAGGTAGTCATATGGACGGACAGTAAGGTCACTTTGGCATGGGTACCATCTCCCGAGGCCAAGGACCACAAGAATGTTTTTATATCTAACCGAGTAGCGGAGATTGTTTTTCTTCAGCAGGTTTGTCATTTGAGTTTGATGCATGTCCCCAGTAAACAGAACCCTGCTGATATCCTGTCCAGAGGTGCAACGACGCAACAACTGCTAGATAACTCCCTGTGGAGGAGCGGTCCAGAATTCCTCAGGACCACGGGAAAGCCTGTTCCTGACAAGGAAGAAGATCCAACCCAGGAAAAGGCAACAGTCGCGGCGGTGCAGGAATTAAGAGAGGAAATGAATCCTTCCCCTCCAGGCGAGATATGGGAAATTCTGCAAAGGGAAGTAGATTTCCAATTCTTGTTGAGAGTTGTAGAAGTAATCAAAAGGTTTACAAAGATAGAACGGCATCCGTTCAATATTGTTGTCCAATTAGAGCAAAAACATTATTTGCCTACCGTTTATGCCTACTTAGAGGGCGGAGTCAGACCCCCTCGTGAAGTTGCTAATTTTGTCAGACAATTGAATCTAGTCTTAATAGATAGTCTCATTTGCACTAGGGGACAAGTGTCCCAAGTAGAAGAAACTGATCAGTTAATTCTCTTGCCAGCCAAAGGGCATTTAGTCAGGATGTATTTAAATTATTTACATCGGTTACATTTGCATTGTGGGGTGAATACTCTAATGGGTATCTTTCAACAGAAATGTTGGGTGGCGGGTCTACGTTCCATTGCGAAGCGAACCGTGCGACAATGTCCCGAATGTATCCTGGCCTTCCAACCTCTCACGAGACAGCCACCACCGGCCCCCCCTACCAAAGGAAAGGATCACTCTCACAACACCCTTCACAGCAGTCGGAGTGGACCACACAGCAGCCATACAGACCGAAACGCGGCCGGGCTACATACTCATCATAACATGCATGGCTAGCAGAGCCGTGTACCTTGACTTTTGTCCCTCCCTGGAAGCGGAAGAATTCGTGTTAGCACTAAGACGGTTTAGTGCCACCCATGGTGCCCCGCAGCTCATCATGTCCGATAACCATCAGACTTTCAAAACTGCCAGCCACCTCCTTCAAGGACTCTACGAAGAAGATGAAGTCCAGCAGTTCTTGAGGAAAACTGGCATAAAGTGGCGGTTTCAGACGCCCCGTGCACCTTGGAAATGTGGGTTCTTCGAGCGTTTGATAGGGGTAACGAAACGGACCCTCCAGATAGCCCTCGGAAAGAAGTACCTGCCGGACGCCCACGTACTAACCCTCGTGAAAGAAGCAGAAGCAGTGGTGAACAATCGGCCGCTTATGTACAGCGGCGACGAGCGCAAGGACGAAGTCCTCACCCCCTCCCATTTGCTAAGAGGACACCAAGTCCACCTCATGGCACCGATCTTGCCGGACAACCATTTCAACGCGACCTTCACCGCTCGGAGGCTACGTGATCGCTACCTAAGACTGACAGATTCCTTAAAAGCCTTTAGAGAACGGTGGAGAAGAGAATACTTGAGTGCCTTGAGAGCCCGGCACGACTGTCGGTCCGGGGAACCCTCCAAGCTGCACCCCGGAGACATCGTGCTAGTTAAACAAGAGAATAAGAAAAGAGCTACGTGGCCTCTTGGACGTGTCGTGGAGACGTATCCTGACGACGACGGAGTCGTGCGTTCAGCCAAAGTGTTGTTCGAGGGTGTCGAGTCACTGCGTGCTGTCAGCCCCTCTGAGGATGATGAAGGAGGAGAAGACGACGACGGCGATGACGGAGAAGAGGGCGCGTACAGTTCGACAGCAGGAATGCCAGGGATCGTGGAGACGTCTGGGGATAACCAGGATATGGCACCAGCTACGACAACTCAACAACCAGCCACAGGAACGGTCGCCAACGACGATGAAGGTGAGAACTATGCAGTTAGTGAGAGAAGTGAAAATGAAACAGAATCAGAGCAGACGAACGCACAAGGACGTTCTGCACGCCCATTGAGAAGGGCTGCCGCGAAGCAGCGAGAACTGATGGACTGTCTGCTGAAAAGTGACGATATATAAGGCGTAGCTGCAAACAGTGAATGAAAAAGGGGAGTGTCCTATCTGGAAGGTAGGGAGGGTGAAGGAACAGATTGTAAGGTGTGCATGAATCTGCAGAGGTTGGAAGTGCGTAGGGCGTGGAGAACGGGGACGGGATGGTCTCTCGTGCTTACAGACCGAGCGTTTCACAGAACCAGCCCCCTCCCTCTTGTACTCCATCAAGTAATAGCCTGTATGTAGCAGCGCTATAAAAGTATCGATTAATGTGAGTAAAGGCAGATTGACTTAGGTATTGTGTGAATACATTTCAATTGCCATTTTCTGATTGTATTAGGCCCATTGCCTAAATGCCTTTATATTTGAACTGTTATGTATGCATTTCCATTGCTATTTTTTGCTATTTTCTGATTGTCTTAGGCCCATTGCCTAATTGCCTTTACAGTTGAATTGTTATGTATGCATTTCCATTGCTATTTTTTGCTATTTTCTGATTGTCTTAGGCCCATTGCCTAATTGCCTTTACACTTGAATTGTTATGTATGCATTTCCATTGCTATTTCTTGATTTGTCTTAGGCCCATTGCCTACTTGCTTTGCCATTTGAATTGTCTGTATTATGTATGTGTACATTACTGCTATTTTCTGCTGTTTTCATACACGAATGACAAGCTGATTTGTCTTAGGCCCATTGCCTAATTGCCATTCCATTTGACTCCTTATATGTATTATTCACGAGTACATTTCAATTGCTAATTTGCAACCTTATGATTGTCTTAGGCCCATTGCCTAATTTGAGCTGTTGTATAGGTACATTTGGATTATTATTTTGTGTACACCTGTAAGAGTTCATTGCCCCGGGATAACATTGCTGTATGTTGTACATTGTGTATACTCTGTTCGAGTCGTTGCGGAGCGCTACGCAGCGAGCCTAACAGAGTCTTGGAGTAAGTTACTCCCCCCACCCCGGGTCCAACCTTGCCCAATTGACCGACGTTTCATCGCTCCTTTATTTTGGGGTGTGGAGGATGTCGGGAATTTTCGAACTGATCACTCGAAAATCCCGCCATTTAACTCCACCAACGTTACGTTAAATTGGAGGGAAGGTTGAGAGAACTCGCGGGCGTTAAGTCGAATGACTGTGGTTTGAGACGAGACTGTTTTAGAACCTAGAGAGCAACCGCCTGGTAGGGAAGGCGCTGAGGTTAAAGAAATCGAGCATTTGTAATTTGTGATTCAGAAATTTAATGTCATTTTATTGTACCATGACGAAAATATCCTATGTAGAAATTTAAAATCAGAAAAAAGGCGGGAAACAAGGTGTCGTCAGGGCTGCAGAGCTCAGCTCTGCCTCTTTTGTCCAACGTCCTCAGCAGAAGTAAGTCATTAATTGTACTCTCCCCCCCCCCTATTGTACCCAGGTCGGTTTCCCTATAGGTTTTACAAGTGTTTTGTAAGATTTGTATCCATGTATATTTAGTCGATCCTTGTGATTGGGGATCAGTGCTGTCTTGTAAATTACGTGAAAAAGCCTTGGTATGTCGTTTATCGAGGCAACTTATTAAAATATTAATTAATTTTGTTTAATTTTGAGTCCGGTGCGGACTTGGTTTTTTTCAGCAACGCATGAAGTTATTTAGTCAAGTGTCTCTTTTGTATGTCGAGTAAATGTTTGATTATGTATTTCCCTCGTATTAAATAATTATTTTTGTAATAAACTTGTTAAAATATAGCTGTATCTTGTTGATTCCTGGAAGGTTTTGGGAGTCTTACCTCTTCAAGGTCTTGCTATCCGCCCAGAACATCGGGCAGATTTAATAAACTGGTGAAAATCACGCCACGAAATCCCCGCCATTTAACTCCACGAACGTTGCGTTAAATTAGGGTAGGACTGGAAGATCTCGCGGGCGTTTCTACGAAAGAGTGCTGTCCAATACTTGACGGTATTATGGCATAAATTTCAACCACCTGGAGGGGAAGGAGCGGGTGTCAGAGAGACGAAGTTTTTATTATTTACAAATTACGAAAATGATATTGTATTGTTTTACCATGGCAAAAATATTGATGTATATGTTTAGAGCCAAGGACTCTAGTTTGTTGAATTATGGAAAATTATGGCCTTCAGCCGAAATATTAAGTTTACCCTTTGATCTGACATAAGATTTTGACTGTTTCTCTGTCTTGTGGTCGATAAAGAAACTTTATCAAACCCCTTATTGAATAAATAATGTAAGAATTCCCACGCATCTCACAAGGACACTTTAGTTAGCGCGGGAGACCATAGTTTTCCTCGGAGCTGTCCAGCACGACGCTCGTTCATTCCTGCCTAAAGATCCAACCCAGTAAGTGTTACTATATTGTTAGTCTCTCCGTCTCCGGCTCCTAGCTACCGCGATACCAGGTCGGTTCCTTTGTGAGTCTGTGTATGTAAATTTGTATCGATCTGTAAAATTGTCATCCCTGGGACTGGGGATTAGTTTTATGCTTTGGATAACGCCTGTAGGCTTTGGTATGTGATTTACCATAGATTTGTTGTTATCCTTTCGAAACTTAGTCTTATCTAGTCCAACGTGGACTCTGTGTTTCATGAGCACATGTTGCAGACCCCCTAAGGGTGATACATATAACTTTCAATTCGCCTAAAGTGTTATTGTGTGTGTTTTTTCTTCATCAAATGATTAATTTTGTAATAAACTTAAAATTATGATCATATTTGATTGAATCCTGAATAGTTTTGGAAGGCAAACCTCTTCAAGGTCTTGTCATCGGCCCATTCCATCGGGCCTAGAATCATTAATTTCAATAAGTCGGAGAAAAATTTACGACAATTATTATTATAATTATTATTATTATCATTATTATTATTATGATTATTTTACTTACCACCTTTGGGGGTGATTATTTATTTCATCAGTAAGTACATTTTTGTTTATTTTTGCTTGGCATGGTTGTGACTGATAGAATCAGTTTATCATTTATTTTTTATTATAGTGAGACACTTTAGTTAGCTAAAAATGTCTGTAAGTGTTTTATTTTTCATTTTTGTTTTCCAGGCCGTAATTCCTCCTTTGGAATTTCGATTTTGATTGCTGACCAACTGTAACTGACCTGGTTTGTTTTTAAGTGTGTGAAGTTTTTTTTCTTCACTCTTCTTCTTCCTTTTGTATTTTTGGCTCTCTCCTAATAATACTGTAGCTACCCCTTAAACGTCCTCTCCTACATTAAGTTTTCTTTACCGATACATCGGAAGAACTATTTTAAATCTACTAAATCTGTTCACAGTAGCGCACGCCATGCTCGTGACGTCACAGTGTAGCTATGCACAACAAAGGCATTATCCCGGCGTATGTTGGTCCTTTCCTTAAATTACTTGGGTCGAGATAAAATATAAAACTGATTTTTAAATATACAGTAATCTCAATACTGCTGAATTGAATGCATCAATTCATTTCTCAATACCAATTAAGGTTTGTTAATTTTAAGATGTACTCGTATGCCCATTGCACCAGCCCATTGCTAATTCTCATTTTAACTATTAATTTTTAGCAAGCCAGAATAGGTAGGATTATTGTATATATAAACTTCCTTAGAGCAGCAAGATTTCTCTGAGTATTTAGTACAAAATTCTGCCTCCTATGCACTCCTTGCAACAATATTGTCCAGTCCTAAAATCGAGATGGCACCTCAACTGGGTTACCTTGCGCATCATGACCCTCACCTGTCTGGAAAGGTGAAGCGAGGTGATCCCTCCCAACACTAACCAAACCTCATTCGTACGGAAGCAGTTGTGGCTGTCTGACCTACTTGGCAGACTGGGCAGTGAGTGAATCCATGCACCTCTGGCTCACCGCCCCCCCCCCCCCTTCCCCAAAACTCAACTCACAGAGGAGTCTTACCGGTCGGAGAGATAGAGAAGAAGAGCCTGGTAAACCATTAGTGCCAAAGTGAAGATTCTTGGGGTGAGCCAGTGAACAGTGCAACGATCCGATCAACAGCCATTTTAGGACCAGGACTGTCTTCCAAGGACTGTCTTCCAAGGAGTGCCGGTAACAAAAGTGGCCACTTAGTTATTCCCTCATTTTTTAGTTTAGATTAACTTTTAACTTAATCAAGTTATCTGGCTATTACATATTTCGGACTGAGTGCCGTGGGATTGTGTGTATATATTTTTTTCCATATCATTTTTTGCTTTTGAGACTAGCACAGTCTCTGGGTTACATGGGCCACGTGTCCAACCCAATTTTGATTATTGATCATTGCAGAAGACCACGTGTCTAAGCAACCATTTTTATTATTTTGAATTGCTTTTTATTACTTCACATTTTGTTTTGATACCTTTATTTTTTGTTAAGAAGTCCGTTTTCTTTTAATGTAATTTTGTATAATACATCAATATTAGGTTAATTAAACTTCCTTCGTATTTTTACTCCCTCATTTATTTCAATGAGCCTATTATGAATATTTGACCAAGGGACAGAATACCCGATATTTGAAAGGAGTAAGTAACTTGAAAAAGGGTGTGTTAGCGAGTGACTTATTATTGAATATCTGCTTCGAAAGTAAAGATCCATATCTTTAAACTTTTAAACTTTACTTTACATCACTGCTCCCATTTTTTTTATTGTCTCTAATTACATTAATGTAAGATTCCTGTCCAGCATCTCACTGGGGTCACTGAGACGGAGCCGAAACAGAGCCTGGGAGTGCAAGATGACTATAGACCTGACAAAGCTAGAGTAGGCCATACATTACTTTTATTTTCACGTGTGGAGTTCTCCAGCCTCTGGACAGAGTAAAATTTCCTCCTTTAGTATTTAAGAGTGACGGTTAGGGAACTGCGGCAGTAAAGTTATTAGCAAGGTGTTTGTGCCCCGAGTGTAAGTGCTCATTATCCTCACCTGCTGATCTTTGTGTAACTGATGTAGGGAGACTTTCCTGGACTAAGTTCCCACTCAAACACTTAATTATAAAAATAATTCTCCACACGAGTGGTCCTTTGAACCGGATCGTTTACCTTTGACTTGTGAAGCATTAACGTAATTAATCAGCTTGATTAAGCATACAGTAACTCGCTATATCACTTACCCACATGCACCAGCCAGTTTGTCGAATGTGTAATGTCCAGACTTTAATTGGGAAGAGAAATTTGTAATCATTATGATCTTTTTTTATCGACCACGTGTTTAAGGAAAGAACTACGTAGCCAGGTTAATTTGTTGCTTGAATGTTCTCTACAAGAAGACTAGAATTTGTCATAGGAACTTAGCTTTGTTTCGAATCCGTTCACCCACATATTGTGGCGGGTTCCACTTATAGCCAGAAAGTTCTAAACTGCTTGAACTAAGGTTTTTGTTGTTCAGTCGCCCGTGTTTACTGCTCAATTAGAGCACCGTGTACTCGTTCTGTCAACTAATTTTGCTAATTTAACAACTAATTTGTAACATTTTGTACCTTGGTCTACCTTCCTTTGTGTCGTTTACCTTCCTAACTAACCTAAACTTTCCAACCTAACGTTCCCCGTAACCTAGCACGTGTCCTTATCCTACAGAACGAATTGACGCAACATAATTTTAAGTCTTCTTACAAGTAACATAGAACTTAATTTTACCTAATCCGTTTCATTCCACGTTTGTTCCGAGATGGCGGATCTTGTTTACGACGCAAACTTAAGGGTGCGTAATTCTTGTTTACAACCCAAACTAAAGTGTGCGTAATTGTTGTTTACCGTACGTGTAGTACCTTTCAATTTCCTTTGGCGAGGAGATTTTTTATTTTGTCCTTTAGCGAGGATATTCTAGTTTTTGTCCTTTAGCGAGGATATCTTGGTTTTTGTCCTTTAGCAAGGATATCTTAGTTTTTGTCCTTTAGCGAGGATATTTTTGTTTTACCTCTGCGTGAGGGAAATTTCATTTTTGTTTAGCCTCTACGAGAGTGCACTTTAATAATTAAGTTGTTACCTCGTGCGCCTATCTACATTTAGAATAGATCAGTGGTCCCCTCAGTGCGCCCGTAATTGTGATACTGTCACAACAACAGTGTCAGCCTCGACCTGTAATTTCAACTTTTAACCTAAATCTTTGCATTCACAAGCCCATGCGCATTCTAATATGTTTTACTTTCAAGTAATATAATTCAATCATTTATCGCCACGTGCGTATATAATTGTTTAGTAAAAGTGTTTCACGTCTCATGACCGAGCATCGTCTGCTTTGTTAGGCCCGGTCAGTTTGAATTTCAAAGTAATTTTGTTAATTACAATTTGTTTGTCATTTAGCCATTTTTCTCCCATCATGAGCATCTCTCTATATTAATTCATCACGCTAGTAAATTTGTAATGTTTCATTTTCACGTTCTTTTGAAAATTCAGTTACCCTTTGTTTTGCTTTAACGAATCCGTTCATCAAACGTGGTCAATCCAAGATGGCGGACTTCACTTTTAACGTTAACATCCCTCCATCCACTAAGATGGAAACACTCAGCCCCGAGGAGATTAACGCTAGGCTTAAGGAGCAGGAGTTACCATTCAACTTTGTTTGTGAGGACGCAGACCTAGCACTTCATGCTCTTGCTTCTGTAGATTTTCATAACATGGGTCCTGAAGCCGTGGGTCATTTTAAAACTGAAATCAGTGAAGTAAGAGATAAACTTTACGATTACAAGAATTTTTGGAGGCGTCATTAAGACCATCCTATTGACAAACTAAAGTATCCCGTGCTTGCTGCCTGCGCAAGTTAAATTTAAATTGCTTTCAATAGCCTCATGGCTCATCCTAATTTAATAATTAAACCTAATCAGTCTAGTTCTTTTTCGAGGGCAACACCTTCAATGACACGTCCCTTTGTAAATGCCATTAACGGTCCCCTAGTTGATCCTTCCAATGTCTCGGCAGTCAAGTACAATGCTCGAAATTTTTCATTAATTCCCCAACCTGTTCAATCGTCACATTTCAATACTATGTTGCCCACACAGCATACGATTAGTAATTTTGTGTCAGTCTCCCCCTGTTCCGTCCTCATCTCCTAACCTTAAGCCGCCAGCGTTTGATCGCCCTCAACCCCCTTTGTCTTTACCGCCGGTGACAGTGTGTTCCGGAGGAAATGCCGTTCACTGTCTCAACATGGATCCCCCTAGCGGTAGCGCAAATACCACTCAACCTAACTGCGTGCGTGAAGGCCAGCAGAGGCCTGTACCGGTAGAGTCAATCATTAAACTCGTACCATCCCACGGACCAGTGCTCACGTTGCCTGATTGTCCTATCTTTAAGCCCGTAACTTCCGCTCCAACACGTGTTGACGCTGAAATATCCACGTCAGAATCTGAAACCCGCTCTCAGAACGAGCTACGTGAACGCAACCTTAAGACTTTAGTAGTCAGAAAGGAACCTTTTGCACTGATGGCGGATTTAGCGTAGGTCACACATGTATACCTAATACCAGAGCTTAGAGCCTGTTTACAATTCACATTGCTTGAGGATAACGGTGACATGAACGTCATTCATTATTTTTATTCAGTTTTATATGGCGTAACTTTAAACTTTTATTATTTTTGCCAAGTCATTCAGCAGCATTTTTTCAGTCAATCCCTTGCTTCAACTTCTAAGCGTCAATTTGACTTTTACCTTGACAATTTGTCATGTTGCTACAATCCCCCTGACATCCTTCAGCTCGTGCTGGACATAACTTTTATTTTTAATGTTCCCTTTTCCAACGTTTCCCTTAAAGATGACATCCAAGACTTTCGCAGGCAGAAATACGATGTCCCCATGGACCTAGTTTGTCTCGGTTTATCATTCAAACTATAGTCAGATGATTTTTCACATTTTAACGCCGAGAAGGAAGTAACTTTTCTCCTTTTGTCACTCGACGAATACAAAACTTTCATCACGCCAGTCACTTAATTTGTAAAAACATTTTACGTAAAATGTTGGGTGTCAGACTTGGATTGGGATCCCCCCCCCCTCCTAAAATTTTGAATGTCATTGGCCGGACTTGTTGCTGAATTCGACCGTTATTAGCTTACGTTTTGTCTGCTCTATCAGTACTCTTAGGGTGGGAAGAATTGAGTACTTTTAATCATTTCATTACCATTGCATTGTACGTTTAAAGTTAACACTGATCATTTACCTATCTTAACGCTTCCGTGAAGCATTGCCTGCGGGATTAGTTTTCCCCCAAATACACATTCGTGCCGAACTTTAGCTCAATTGATTTTAATTAATGCTAGCAGCGTTTTGTTAACTTTACACGGACGTTGATGTGAAGAACAACTTCACTCCTCCTTCATCCAGTAAGTTTATCTCACGCATACTAACCAGTAGTTGAATCACAGTTGCCGGAACTAACCCCTTTCCCTTTTTTCTCCCTTTTATCCCCAGGGGGTGAAAAATTTTTCTTCACTATTCTTCTTCCTTTTGTATTTTTGGCTCTCTCATAATAATACTGTAGCTACCCCTTAAACGTTCTCTCCTATATTAAGTTTTCTTTACCGAAACATCGGAAGAACTATTTTAAATCTACTAAATTTGTTGACAGTAGCGCATGCCATGCTTGTGACGTCACAGCGTAGATATGCACAACAAAGGCATTATCCCGGCGTATGTTGGTCCTTTCCTTAAACTACTTGGGTCGAGATAAAATATAAAACTGATTTTTAAATATACAGTAATCTCAATACTGCTGAATTGAATGCATCAATTCATTTCTCAATACCAATTAAGGTTTGTTAATTTTAAGATGTACTCGTATGCCCATTGCACCAGCCCATTGCTAATTCTCATTTTAACTATTAATTTTTAGCAAGCCAGAATAGGTAGGATTATTTTATATATAAACTTCCTTAGAGCAGCAAGATTTCTCTGAGTATTTAGTACAAAATTCTGCCTCCTATGCACTCCTTGCAACAATATTGTCCAGTCCTAAAATCGAGATGGCACCTCAACTGGGTTACCTTGCGCATCATGACCCTCACCTGTCTGGAAAGGTGAAGCGAGGTGATCCCTCCCAACACTAACCAAACCCCATTCGTACGGAAGCAGTTGTAGCTGTCTGACCTACTTGGCCGACTGGCCAGTGATTGAATCCGTGCACCTCTGGCTTACCACACTCCCTTCCCAAAACTCGACTCACAGAGGAGTCCTGCCGGTCGGAGAGAGAGAAGAAGAAGAAGAGCCTGGTAAACCATTAGTGCCAAAGTGAAGATTCTTTGGGGTGAGCCAGTGAAGAGTGCGACAATCCGGTCAACATTTATTTTAGGACCAGGACTGTCTTCCATGGACTGTCTTCCAAGGAGTCCTGGTAACAAAAGTGGCCACTTAGTTATTTCCCCATTTTTTTTAGTTTAGAATAACTTTTAACTTAATTAAATAGTTATCTGGCTATTACATATTTCGAACTGTGTGCGGTGGGATTGTGTGTATATATTTTTTTCGATATCATTTTTTGCTTTTGAGACTAGCACAGTCTCTGGGTCACATGGGCCACATGTCCAACACAATTTTGATTATTGATCATTGCAGAAGACCACGTGTCTAAGCAACCATTTTTATCATTTTGAATTGCTTTTTATTGCTTCACATTTTGTTTTGATACCTTTAGTTTTAGTTAAGATGTCCGTTTTCTTTTAATGTAACTTTGTATAATAAATCAATATTAGGTTAATTAAACATCCATCGTATTTTTACTCCCTCATTTATTTCAATGAGCCTATTATGAATATTTAATCAAGGGACAGAATACCCGATATTTGAAAAGGAGTAAATAACTTGAAAAAGGGTGTGTTAGCAAGCACTTATTATTGAATATCTGCTTTGAAGGTAAAGATCTATATCTTTAAACTTTTAAACTTTACATCACTGCTGCCATTTTTTTTATTGTCTCTAATCATAACGTATGATTCCTGCCAAGCATCTCACTGGGGTCACTGGGACGGGGCCAAGACAAAGCCTGAGAGTGCAAGATGACTATAGACCTGACAAAGCTAGAGTAGGCCATACATTACTTTTATTTTCACGTGTGGAGTTCTCGGCCTCTGGACAGTGTAAAATTTCCCCCTTTAGTATTTAAGAGTGACGGTTAGGGAACTGCGGCAGTAAAGTTATTAGCAAGGTGTTTGTGCCCCGAGTGTAAGTGCTCATCATCCTCACCTGTTGATCTTCGTGTAACTGACGTAAGGAGACTTTCCTGGACTAAGTTCACACTCAAACACTTAATTATAAAAATAATTCTCCACACAATATATATATATATATATATACATATATATATATATATATATATATATATATATATATATATTATATACATATATATAATTTACATATGGTATATATATATATATATATATATATATATATATATATATATATATACACATATACATACATATATATGTATATAAATATATATATATATATATATATATATATATATATATATATATATATATATATATATATATATATACATATGTCCTAATCCTTGTATGCAAAATAAATGTTTTGTGTGGTGAATTGAACGAGCCATTTGAGAGTACTATGGGTGTCGTGGATTAGAGGGCGCGATCACTGAACTCTGTTATATGTGACGTGTCCCTAGAATCATAATGTGACTATATTTCAATCACAGTGGAGAATTCCTCAAAACCTTACAATTCAGCATGTTGAGAGAGCAAGAGTGCATCTTGCTTGTGAGAGTTAGTCAGGACCAATTGAGCAGTCAGTAGACAAGGTACTCACCTGAGAGTATCGGGTGTACACAGTGTATTCATGAACCTTTATGTTATAAAGTGAAAAAAACCATGTTCCGATGTCTCATTATCCATTAGCATAGGACATATTGGTGTCAGGTGTAGAAATACGTCTGTTTGTGCATGATGTGAGCGAAGTTGTTCTTCGAGCCGGTAAAATAAAAGTTCAAGATGCCTAGATACACAAGGACTAACATAGCAGACGCTGCTGCTGCGGGAGATGAAAACGAAGGAGCAGTGGGTTATAGTGATAACAATGAAGAATATAAACAGGAACTGCGAACAAAGGACTTAGAAAATAGGTTAGGTAACCTAGCTGACTTAATGAACAGATTCTTGGTTGAACGAGAAGAGCAGCAGCGCGCAACCACAGCATATCCGACATACAAGAACAAAGTCCAAACGCACACAAGTTAAAGCACACATGCACAGCCAAGTGAAGATACGCAAATCGTAGTTCGAAGTTGCCAGAAATCCAGGCAAGTGTTAGACTTTTGATGATCAACGGCATAACGAAGGGTTTCAATCGATCAAAGTGTTTTTGGGAGACTTTGAAGTAGCCACCTATGGGTGGTCTGAAAGACAAAAAACTATTCAGGTAATCATGTTGCCGAAAGATGATCCAGCAATGGAGATAATGTGTTGGCCACAAGACACTTTAAGAAGTTATGCTGAAATAAAATGACGTTTAATAGAGAAATATGCCTTACCCGATGCAAGAAAGGGGGACATGAAAGAAAATTACAAACCCAAAATTCGGAAAAGTGAATTCGTTCCTAGTTTTGACACTCGCAGTCAGCAGGTGAGAAGAGTCTTCAGATGTTGGCAGTGTGGGGGAGAGGGGCACCAACGAGTGGAGTGCCCCACCCAAGGATCCCCCAGCTGTTACACTTGTCAGACCTACAGTCGTCTATCTCAAGAGTGCCCAGCAAAATACGCCGAGGGCGGGCAGGCTGTGGCACACACACCACCCACCGCCCAACATCCGAGGAAAAGGAAACAAAGGAAGGGGGAGACGAGGGAGACCGATACCCCCCGCATGACATCAGAAGCAGCAGCCGAGGCAGCGATGGGAGTGACTACGATGGACTCGGTAGAGCAGGCACTGGGATCTCCATTGGTAACCCCGACCTCATCCCTGCAGCACTAGGTAGAGGACCAGGGGACTGCAGCGTTGCAAACGACGTCGACGGCCCGTGCCCCATATATCCTAATGAGCAGCTAGGAATGTTAGCAGTTAGGATTGACATACCAGATAAATCCATTCGAGCGCTGATCGACACAGGAGCTAGCGTTTCACTGATTGAAAAAAGATTCTTCTCCTCAAACCCACTACAGTCAGCGGCATCCATCATCCTCGAAATGACAGGAGGAAATAAACAACGCGCAAGCCATACAACAATCGTCAACTTTAAGGTAGGATCTGTGAAGTTTACACATAATTTTTTGTCTTGCCCACCTTGGGAATTCCAGGAATCGAGGCTATATTATGAATTGATTTTATCAGTAGTAATCAATTATGCATTTTTGGGGAAAAAGATACAATAACAGTAAAAGCAGGAGGGTGCATTTTGCCGATAGAAAGTCATGGGAGAGTAAGTGCTTGTGCAGGCACGGAGAGACGAAGTAAGGTAACAACTGCACCTGAGAGAGAAGTGTTGTCTCCCCAGACACTTATGAGCATATCAGTGACCCCGTGTCAGCCTCTTCAGGAAGGAACCAAGATCGTTGTTAAACCCCATGACAATAGGGCACATGTAGTCTTAGAGGGCATATTAGAAATAAAAGAGAACAGAGCTGATATAACGATAGTTACTTTGTCAAATAAAAGAGTTGTGTTAGGAAGGGATTCTATGTGTGAATTAGAGTTATGTGAAATTGCTAATAATGGGATCTTGGGAGCCACAACTCCAGCCTGCACAGACGAACGCACTCAGAACTTGATTATGCAAGCTCGAAAACTGTCTGTCAGAATATCAACCTGTAGTTAGTGATATTGTTAATAATTATTCCGATGTAATTGTAATTGGAGATGAGCCACCCAGGAGGATTGATCGATTTCCCTTTAGCATTGAAACTGGGCAGGCGGAGCCGATCAGGTCAAGGCCTTATAAGGTACCCATTCACTTCCAGGGAGAGATAGAAAGGGAAATTAATATATTATGGGAACAAGGGATAATCGAGGAGAGTGAATCCCCCTGGGCTTCTCCAATTGTAGCTGTTAGGAAAAAGGATGGCTCGGTAAGATTGTGCGTTGATTATAGGAAGTTGAATGCAGTCACTAAGGATCATGCATTTCCATTGCCCTCGATCGAAGAATTACTTGTGAAAATATGGGATAGTAAATATTTTACAACTATTGATTTAAAGTCCGGATACTATCAAATACCCATTCAGGAAGACAGTAAATGTAAAACAGCATTTATAGCTAACGATCAACTATTTCAGTTTAGGGTAGGGCTTATTTTTATTCAAATGTAAGACCTAACTCAAAAACTTCAATCTCCTATACTCCAAAGCAAAGGTATCGTGGTCCTAGCTGTTATGGTTGAGGATTGCTATTTGATTGATGAGCGTGTCCTATGTCTCTTTTCTGTTGGTTGTGACACTGGCCTGTGAACTGTTTACTGTCATTCTGAATAGCCTTTCTTTCATGTTGTCAGACACTGATTAGATGAATTGAGCAGAGTTGGTGATGGAAGACTCGCCCACACTTGGCTGCACTCCTTTGAACTCCATATCACTTTTTCTTGGTTAACAGTGACGGTGTCTTTTTGAAAGAAAACTTCTTAACATTTAGGGCTTATGCACATATATAGTCTCTCTCTTCCATTAAAACACAAATCATATTGATTATTTTTCTTTTATCAATAACAATATTCTAAAAGTTAATTCTACCCATGTGGTACATTTGGTATACTGCATATTAATGGGATTAGAAAAGTTCTCCAATAAAAGCCTTCCTTCCGGCCGCCCCATCCCCATAGCCTTCTCCAGTAAGGGGCTTTGGGGGTGGGGTGTTTATTTCCGTTGCCTCCTCAGACTTCTAATCGTTACAGTATTTTTCAAATGCGATTTTCCTTGATCCCAAAGTAAAGAATTCAATAGAGGTATAATATTTATGATAATAGCAATAATAATAACGATAATAACAGAAAAAAAATATTTGTCCAAGTACATATTAAAAGTTATGAGAGAGAGAGAGAGAGAGAGAGAGAGAGAGAGAGAGAGAGAGAGAGAGAGAGAGAGAGAGAGAGAGAGAGACCAATAATCAATATCACAGAACTACCTGATTTCTTAGATAGAATATATAGAATAAAACATCTTGAACCAGAATACCTCAGTCAAGTCGAGTCGTGAGATTTATTGATAAAGTGACAATAACTAAATACTTAACGTTTAAAACAGAGTATTCTGATGAAACTTCGAAGTTCAAGATAAAAATGACACCAATATGGAACACGAAGGCCAAATTACTAGTCATGCCATTATCTCTCTCTCTCTCTCTCTCTCTCTCTCTCTCTCTCTCTCTCTCTCTCTCTCTCTCTCTCTCTCTCAACTTAGGATGAATACACAAACTAAAAGATAAAAGTATTTATAAGAGATCAGAATCCCAAAGCTATAATGAAAAAGGCACAGAACTAAAGGACTCCATATCTTGACAAGAAAGAAAGATAAGAAAATGTACAAAATGGAAAATGGTTATATAACAATGAAACAACAAAGAAAAAGAAATAACATAACACCACAAATGAATACTGAAAAAGAATTAAAAAAATGTCAGCAGGATTTTTACTGTTTATGAAATACTGTAGTTAAAAGCATCAACAGAATATAAATACAGTGAATCTTAAAAGGAATTTTGTGTATGTGGCAAGGAAATGGTATCGTTATAATGTATATCTGAAAGGTAGAAGACATTTTATATTTGCATTTATTAATCAGATGGAGTGAATGAGTTGGAAAAAACCCACAAAACATTTGACGTGAATGGTGCTAAGAAACTATTTATTGTAGGAGATTGATATTATCACTATTATTAAGGGATTTTGACGAAGGAAAAATCTATTTCTGGGGAGAGACCTGTGGCGCCCGGTGAAAAGGGGTCCTTCTAATATACCTTTTCTGATAAAACCTTCCAATTATACCAGAGAAAGATAAAAGCATGGAATGCAGAGGTTACTACCCTCGCGCGAGCACCTTGTGAGTGTCGTGTATAAAGCAAAGGCGCGTGAAAACCACGATTCACAGGCTGTCTTCCATTTAGCTAATTCCTTCGTCAAAGGGATGGGCCGATACAGAGGCACCAGCTATGCTACCAGAGCCGCGCCACCCACGCCCCGACGCGAGCGCCATCTGAACAACATCCTTCTATTTTGGACTTGCTAGCGTGTGTGTATAATTTTGTGCTCTCGGCGTTTTCACTCTTGTGGATTTATTTCGTCATGACCGAAGCTCCATCTTCACCCATTCCAATGTTAAGTAGCATAGTTTGTTTTGACAGCTTTTTGTAGTACCGGGCATTTGTCCTCTACCCAGTATAGTCTGTTTTATCGCTACCGGCTGGGCCCTCCGCGTCGTCGGCGGCCATTGTTTTTTCCCTTGTCTTGCTGGGAGTTCATCTTAGTCTTGCCCGTTTGGTACTCTGTCAGTTAGGTTCTTGGTTAAGTCCCTGGCCTTATGCCTTTTTGAACCATTATTATTATTGTCGTTATTAATTTCCCATGGTACTTTTTGGCAGCTAGCACTATAACCACCATTAAGTCAGCTTTGAAGAGGGTCTTCCTGGTTGGGTTTAACATTAACCTGGCAGATTCTTATTTCTCATCTATTCCAAAAGCATGTGCTAGGCTTCGACCTTCGGTTCGCCCACAAAAGGTCTCTTGGTCTCTGAATGATGTCCTCAAACTTGCCTCAGACACGGACAACGAATCCTGCTCCTATATCACTCTTCTTAGGAAGACTTTATTTCTAACAGCTTTGGCCTCGGGTGCTAGAATCTCAGAACTAGCAGCTCTCTCACGAAACTCGGAAAACATAGATTTCCTCCCTTCAGGTGAAGTTAGAAAAACAAGATGCTATAAGCTCAAGGGCCCCAACAGGGAAAAGAACCCATTGAGAGGAAACAAGGAAACATCGAATAATGTGCTTTACTGTACTCTCAACCAAGAGAACTCTAACCCAAGACAGTGGAATACCATGGTACAGAGGTTATGGCACTACCCAAGACTAAAGAACAATAGATTGATTTTGGAGTGTCCTTCTCCTAGAAGAGATCTTCTACCCTTGCCCAGTGGAAAGTAGCTGTAATGGAATAGTACTTGTGTGTGTGTGTGCGTGTGTGTGTATGTGTATATATATATATATATATATATATATATATATATATATATATATTTATTATTACTAAGAAGTTTTTTAGTTCCAGTTTTATAATTGATAAACAATACTACTATTTTTAGTTTATAAGCTATTTTCTATTTGTTGTGGGGGAACCTTGTTTTGGGGGATTCGGCTGAGGTTGTTGCCGTGTTGCAAGCAATAACGTGCACGGTGATAACGACTGTGTTTGGTGTTGGCGTTTCATCTATTCCTATCTTATAACCTTATCCTATTACCAACATTATCCTTCCGTTCCCAGTGCCAAGTCTCGTTACTAGAGTACTAATATAAGATACAGGTAAGCTGTGAGATATTGTTCTATGTATCTAGTATGGACCATGTGTTAGTTCCTAAGCTGTCATCCTATGTTATGCTTTAGTGCTAGAGTTCTAATTATCTAATGTTCGGCTGCTGTTACTATATTAGCAACAGTCTAGTTACCTAACCTATGTAGGATCTTATGTAGTTTATCCTTGTGTACTACCTATCTCATGGGCTAAGGCCACCACAGTAGCCACTGAACAATTACAGTGCAGAAGTTGACCCCTGAATGAAGAAGAATTTTTGGTTATCTTAGTGTTATAAGTTGTATGATGCGGACAAAGGAGAATGTGTGAAGACTATTCGGTTTATAGGTAAGCAAAGGAAAAATGACTCGCAACCAGTGAGGGTATCCAATGTAGTACTATCTGGCGAGTTAAAGGCCCAATAACTCTCCAGCAGTAGCATCTCAACTGGTGGGTGGTGCCTTGACCAACCTACTACCAGACTTGATTCAAACCTTTTGAAAACTCAAACACTTTAAAACAACTTAATGTGGCAATTTCAATAACAACATCCATAAGACAGTTGTATGTTTAAACATTTTTATTGTAGGATTCTATCCATGCGTGCTTGTGTGTAAGTGTGTGTACGAGCAATTATTTTCTTTACAGTCAGAAGAGAGAATGGGCTACGCCGCTACAATGAGACCTACATTATGTTCCAACAGTATTTAGCGTACCATAATGCAATCGATATTCACCTCTCTCTCTCTCTCTCTCTCTCTCTCTCTCTCTCTCTCTCTCTCTCTCTCTCTCTCTCTCTCTCTCTCTCTCATTCCTTTAGTGCTACCTACCTGGAACAGAAGCCAACAAATGGCTTCAAATTGCTTCAATCTATACGAAACCAATTTCCAAATTAAGTAAAGATTTTGTAGAAGTTGGAATCTTTTCATTTTTGGTAGATTTAAGAGAGAGAGAGAGAGAGAGAGAGAGAGAGAGAGAGAGAGAGAGAGAGAGAGAGAGAGAGAGAGAGAGAGAGAGAGAGAGAGGGTGTTATTGTAAAAAGATATTGCAACAATTCCATTTTCAATTGATGATCAATTAGCAAATGTTTCTTTTTTTTCCTGGCATCTCGTCATCCAGATTTTTCTTATATACAAGGGATTGAGATTACATAAAACTTTTCATCAAATTTGTATTAAATTTTAATCAAAATCTTGATAATGAGCTACTTTGCATTATGGGCGTTTCATGTTTACAACCAAATTCTATCAACTATAACTGATAGCCAGGGTTGAATGCTGTCTTCAAAAGCGTACTTCAGCGTACTGGTTTTAGACAGCTATAAATCTCATCTCGGTAAGACATAGAACTGCGTACCGCTTTATTTCCATCGCTGATCAATTATGTTAACCAGATTTGAATTTAAGAGAACAAGCTCAACAGCGTGGTAATTTTTTTATAATGCAAAAGCTTACTCAAGCGGCCAATCCAGTCTGCTTTAGAGTATGACATAGTAGGGCCAGGCTGCTGTTATTTACTAATGATACCAAGTCATTATCACACATCCCAACTGGAGGACCAACTTACTTGTTACAACACCAGGGGAAACAGTGTATAATAGGTCCAAGTAATTGCCATAATTATGAGTAGCCTCCTTTATAATTTGTTCTCACCACCTGATTTAAAAGCAAAGTCCCAAGCTTTTAAGCCATGACAATGAGTAGGAAATACAGAATTCAGACCCTCTCTATGGTGAGCATTGAAATCACCAAAAAGCACAAAAAAGGAATTACTATCATCTTGTATCAGACATAGTGGTAAGAAGATAATCAAAGAGAGAATCATCCAAGTCCAGATTCTGATAGCTGGAACATAAATGAAAGCTGTTATACCTGCTACAAACTTTTATGACCTAAATTTCATGACATCCACATTCATACCTCAGTTATTACCTGAAGTTTTTAAGCTTATTCATCCTTTGGTGGATCTGGCTATGCCAGTCTCCAATGCAAAGCATGTGCCCATTTCCACTATTGTACTTTCTTTGGGACAGGTCTTGCCAGCCGGTTATTTTGTACATGTACCTTTTTTCAAAAACAAGTTAGTTAATATTAACTCCATAAAAGAAGGAAAATTTCTTATTCCTCTTTGGAGAGTTTGAAACATGTCTTTCAAAAGAGCTTAGAAAGAAAAGAGGAGTTAATTCTGTTAATGAAACGGATGAGCTTAAGTCTGCAAAACAAATGCTTTCTTCTGATAAGCTTGTAAGTAATTACCTGAAGGTCAATTCAATACTAGCAAAATCGTCTGTGAAGATAAATTCTTTACGTCGAAGAATGAATTAGTACTGTATAAAGGTCACATTTGACAGTTCAGGTAGGATGTTTAAGATCCTTTGCCTTCCTGATTATCTTAATTTATTTATGTCAACAGGTGTTGCATAACCTTAGGGGATATCGTGCCTGAAAAGTGTGTAACTCATAGCCTACTTGTAGCACATCATCTATTTGGTTAATTCTTATGCTAATGAGATACACAATGAACAAGATGATAAGGCAATAATACAGTCTATTTGGTTGGAAGAAAATATTCAGGAATCTCATTCTTGTAACCTCATGAATAAGATTTTGAATTGTACCTTGATAATTTGGTTAAAAAGAGAAACTAATGTTACTACTTCTAAGATGCTCACTTTCATGTCTTCTTTTTTTTTTTTTTTACTGTATTTCACTTTCAATTTTCTACAAAAGGGGTATAGTTAGGTCTTTAGTGTAGGGTTTCCCTTTAGTCAATACACTTGCTTTAAGGCCTAAACAGTCTGGGGTTTATCATACAGGTGGAGAATCTTGCCGCTAATCACACACACACACACAGTGGGACATTTCGGTGCTTGTGAGAGCGCACCCTCGGTGGTCACTTGTTCCTGTTCCTGATTGTATGAACGTGTGGGAACTTCCTGGAAAAAGGAAAAAGTGACAGATGATCTCGTTACTGCATGCGTGAGTGAGTGGGAGCTTCCCAGGTGTCATGAGGGGAACAACCACACAGTGGCCAATTATGGTATGACCGATTATGAAAACGAGTGTTCTGACTCAAGGACATAACATGTAACAAACTGGGGCTGATGACAGACCAGGCAGACAATCACCTGAGAGAGGAAGATCTCTAGCAACATTTAGGAGGAGACAAGAAGTACATCACACTCATTTTTTTCCTGTTGATTGACATGGAGAATGAACCTTGGTCCAGTGCATGTGAGCATGTGGCGACGCCCGCTCAACCACCATCTCGTAATCGCCAGCTGAGAGGTCACCATCTTCTCAATGTGGATTACCACAATATTTTAGTTAGAGAAGGGAGTAGAATCCACCATCAAGGTAGGAATGGTAAGAGCTAGACCAAGCTCTAACATATGGGACCATGCAACTCTGTCACACCTGACTACCAAAGAGCTGGGTTTTGTCCACTCCCCTCAAAGGAGAGGTGGTGTCATTAAGATCCCTTTCCTGGCAACTACGAATGGCCTTCATGGAACTCTTCAACATCATCTTTTTTGTTGGAAGAAGTCAGAATCAGAATCAAAAGAGGATGGGGAGGAGAATGAGGAGGAAGAGCTTGAACTAAAGGAACAAACTCGTTTCTTCTTACCAACTTTCCTCTCAGGTTCTGCAAGCAGAGAAGTAGAGGTCTTAACAACCATTAACAACAAAGCTCCCCAAAGGGGAGAAACCACATGGGCTACTCCAACCTGAACTACAATATTGGGAAACACTCATTGACAAGCACTTGTAACAGACAGGGGCTGGGGTTACTGGCAAAGAGAATGAGGGAGCCAGGGGACCAGGATTCATAGACACAAGGGCAAGGGTAAACGGCACAGATGCTGCACCATATTGACAGACATCCGGGCTACATGCAAAGGTTTTATAAGGCCTGGCGCTTTCTTACATATTTCAGCTTTGGCTTTACAACGATAGGAGCAGGAACCTTCTTTCGCCGTTTTGGCTTCAGTTAAACCATTACCATGTTGTTTTACACCCTTCTTAAGATTGGGGCACACTGCGGGAATCACCACTGTGGTTATTGGCTCTGGCATCATACCTGCAATGCTGGGGTTGCCACTGAGTCTACTGGCACTCGATATACCAGGGGTAAAGTAGCTTTAGCTACAAGCTCCCTCATAAAAAGATTTCTTGTTGGCAATCTGCACAGCAACAGGAGAGCTTCCACACCTATCGGAGTCCAGCAAATACTGAGGAAACTCCACACTCCACTAAAGTATGTAAAGTCACCTATACAGATCTAATATCTTTTTGCTACTTCCACGTACTTCCAGAGGATTGAGCTAGGGGTGCATATGCAAAAG
Source organism: Palaemon carinicauda (assembly GCF_036898095.1). Classification (NCBI taxonomy): domain Eukaryota; kingdom Metazoa; phylum Arthropoda; class Malacostraca; order Decapoda; family Palaemonidae; genus Palaemon; species Palaemon carinicauda. Next base: position 119,068,711 of record NC_090725.1, on the reverse strand, counting down.
CCCCTGTGAAAGGTTAACTTGAAGACGATAAAAAAAAAAAAGAGCCAAAATGCTTCTTTGGCATCATCTTGGGTGTTGCCTAGTATGGCACCGGAGAAGACTTGCCCTTCCTCTTTAAAGCATAAGACTGCCACTGAATAGGAGGCCAAGATCTACATTTGGTACTTGGGATTGACTTTTTGCACTGAAAACATTCCCTACTTTAAAGTATGAAAGGTTTGTAAATGTGTATAACAAAAAGTTTGCAAGTAAACCAAATACCATCAAACCTACAAAAAACACAAATTTTGAAAATAATTTGTAATTTTCCTAACTATAAAAACCTGAGTGAATAGAAGTATCCTTTCAGCAAAGGTGGAAATGGCTGTTAAAATTTATTATAAGGTGGTGGTAGTCAGTCCATCCAAAAGGCCACTGGGCCTAACTTTGACCTTAAATCAAGAACTTGTGGGGGAGGTTGAACCGGGAAGTGTAACTTGAAAGGACTCAGGTTTGTATAGTTAGGAAAAATACAAATTACTTTAGAAATTTATGATTTGATTGTACACTAATACAAATCTTCATCCATTAAAGATAACTAAAGATTATAAAAAATTAAATTTCTGGGCTCCACCTGTGCCACCCAGTGAAATGCTCCTTTTGCATCATTTCTAAGGTATATAACTGCTATGAATTATCAGAGAAAAAAGTTGCATAGGAATGCCACGGTTGAACCCAGCTTGCTCACCTATATAAGGTGTCGGTATAATCCTGGTGCATGATAAATCACAACCAGAGGTCTCACACCATTTAGATATCTCCTCTTCAATATCCCCGTTACAACGAGGTGCCGTTCAACACCCACCACTGAATGCTACTACCACCATCTCAACCCACGCCAACTACGTCACTCCTTTTTCATAGCATCACCACGTCTGTTTGTTGTGATTTTTTGGCTGTGTTTTTCAGTGTTTTCTCCTGCTCTAGTGCGAGATGTCGGATTCCCAAGCTTCCTCATCCAAGTTATGTACTAGATCTATGAGTTTTGAGCTTTTGGAGGTAGCATTACCCTTATTTTTACTTTTATTAGAGTTTTCGTTTTTTCTCAGTTCCGATGGCCCCGCTCCGCGGTGGCCATGTTGGCTTGCTACCTCCTTCGCTCGTTTTTAACGCCTTACAATTAGTCTTCTATACTAATTGTTTTTCGTTTTGAACCTGTTGCTGGAGCTTTTTACCGATTAACACTTTGCTATTCTGATATCATGTTACGTATCATAGCCTTTGAACTTCAGGTTTGGCTTGCTTGCTACCCTTCGAGGCGCGTACCTTGAAGGTTTTATTACAGCGTTATGGTGTTTTTTATTTAAGTTTTTATTTCATATTTCCACCAAGTTAAGATTGCGCCTTTAGTTCGAGTGGGACTCTCGCTTGTCAGTTTTTATTCTAGTTTTGTTATCCTACCGATCGGCATCTACCCGATCTAGAAGTTGTGTTGGCCCCCCTGTCCAGCTCGGTACTTACCCGCGCTGGAGGGCTCGGCTTTGTTATTCATTCTTTCCCTGCCTTTTCCCCTGTGTCCCTCTCTTACTACCTTTATTTAGCTGTGCATGCCTTATAACCTAGTTCGTCATGTTACATTATTTTACTTTATTTTTATTATCCGTATAAGATCATTCCATTTTGTTATCTCGTGATTCTGTTTGGACAGGTTGGTACTCCTGTCCTTCCTCCGTCCACGCGATCGCCTCGAGCCACCATTGGCTTGTTCTCGCTGACTCCTCCCCCTCCCTCTATTGGTGTATGGCACCCCATACCCTTATCCCCCTCCAGGGATACCTCACGTCTCGCAGAGACTTTAGAGTCAGCTGTTCTGCCTTACGGGTCGAGTTTATACCCTCCCTCTATTGGTGTATGGCCCCCCATACCCTTATCCCCCTCCAGGGATACCTCACGTCTCGCAGAGACTTTGGAGTCAGCTGTTTTGCCTTACGGGTCGAGTCCTCTCATTCCCCAGCCTCCCCCCCCCTCCCCTACCCATCCCTCCCCCAGGATACCTACTGACTCCTTCCCTCCGTCTGAGCCGAGAACAGCTGTCGAGGTTATAGTCTAATACGCTCACTTGCATGCCTTGTCGTAGCCCTTTTTCCCCCGCCGCTCTGATTGGCCATCGGTCGGCAGGGGGGATTTCGGTTGCGTATTGGGTATTCTTCAGCGTGATTCTCTTCGTTACGTACCGTATCCCTCTTGGGTCTCTACTATTATATGGACTTTTTGTTAGTGGGGAAATCACGTTAGAGCTTTTATTTATTGGTTTTTATTATATTTATTGTCTCTGTTCGTTAAGGTCCTTGTGGCTGGCGGGGAGCTATTGGCTCCTCCCTCCCTCCCTTTTCGACTCTCCTACCCCGGTAGGCTGGTTGTGACCCCCGGGTCCACCTCAGTTGTCTCCCCGGAGCCAACAGAATAAGCATGTCACTATAGTTTTAATTTTATTCTATACTTCCCCGGTACCGACGGGATAGTATATATCCCCTTTGTGACAATACTCTTATTGTATGATCATAACGAATTACGGATTTGTTTTAACTTTTATTAATTACTACTTATGCTAAGTTTTTTCCACCCCGATTACTATACCGGTTCGGATTGTCATTCTTAGTATTTATCCCGGTTCTATGCCGGTTTAATTTTAGTATCCAGAGCACCCGGGTTCCCCTTGGGATTCTAACCTACTATGGGATACTTATGTATCTTTATTATTACAGGTTGTCTGCTGTCAGATGACAGCCTGTGCGGCCGTGCTTCAACAAGCGTGCGGCCACGATGTTTGCAGATCGCATGCTCACTGCGCTGTCCAAGTGGATGATCTGATCGTCTGGCATCCAGACAACAGCGTGGTCTGCTACGGGCTTGTCTCCACGCTTACCTCGGATTCGGTAAGTGTCCCTGTCGTTACTGTCTAGATTTACTTCGGATTTAATCTCTGGATTTTCCTTGTTATTTCCATTGTAATCTCTGATCGAATTACTGTAAAACATTTAATCTCGGTCTACATTTTGTTACACTTCCTTCGCCGAAGTCACTTGGTTATTAGTAACGGTTTATTCTCTTTCAGAGCTCTCAGCCTTCTAAGACTTCTGCCTTGGCGACCCTTAAGGTCTGGGTCGGCGGGTTCGCCCGCAACGTCAAGGCGAAGAAACCCTACGTCTTGTCCGAGGAAATGTGTGCCCTGATATACCCTAACGCTAAGAAATCAGCTGCGGTCCCCAAGGATGTGGCAGACCCCATCATTACGAAGATCACCGAGGCCCTGCTCTTGTCTGAGGACCACGAAGTGATGGGAGAAGCGATTGTGGAGGACGTCGCGGCTATCAACCTCGACATTGAACCTATGGCTCTTGACGAGCCAGAGCTAGGTAGGGAGGTAGGTGAGAAAGGTGGGTCCCGGGCTAAGATTTCTCTCCTTAGCCCAACTTTTTCTACCTCTTCTGCTAATTCTTCCTTTCAGGGGTTCTCAGGGAAGCGCGAGGCTGATATCAGGCCACGTCCTGTTACCCCTGAGGTTAAGTCTCTCCGGAGACCCTTATTGAAGACCCGCAAGTCTTCCAAATCCCCTAAACCTGTGAAAACTTCGTCTGCCAGAGTCCCCAAAGACTCAGCTGTAGCTTCTTCTTCCTCTCATGGGTCGAGAGCGAAGACAGGCTCAAAACTAAGACCCCGGAGGCTTCCTTCGATCCGGAAGCCTTTTCGAGCCAGTTATTGGACCAAATTGGTTCCCTGATGACGTCCCTCACTGAGAGGGTACAAAACCAGGAGAGTCTCGTTGAGAGCCTCATGCGCTCGGGACTGCCGCAACAACAACATGTTATCCCGGATGCCTCTAAGCTCCCGGAGTTCGTCAAAAGCAACCCGTGGAGAATGGCCTTGCACTCCCCTTTCAAGGATGGTATGTTAACCATCGAGGGATGTGGCACCCGGCCTATTGAAGATTTTGAGTTCTACCCGCTGGGTCTCCAGTTCCCCTTCCCCGGTTTTGCTCGTCTAACAGAGGAGGCTCTGGTAAGATTGGATAAAGTTCCTAAGGAGACCGTGATCTACCCGAAGGAACAGGCTCAGTCCACCTGGGTCCGGACCCTAAACGAATGGGAGTGTGTTAACACTATGCTCACACCCCATAAAAGCTCTTACACGATGTTCGTGGTAGACGAGCAAACCCCCACTCCGTGTGTCACAAAGATGATGGACCTTGCCACTCAAGCCATTAACAAGGACAAACCGTTACCACAACTGCGGGAAACGGACCTGACTTCCCTCCTGTTCCCGGGAGACCACGAGTGCTGGACTAACGCCCCAGCCACGTTCACAGCGGGTAAGCTAAGCGCTGACTGTGCTTCCACACAGTTCAGTGAACGACTTCCCAGGCTTCCGGAGTCCCTGATACGTCTCGAGTTTGAGGCTCGGGCCCGGTTGAGTATATCTATCAACTCAGCTACAATGGCTGAAATGACCTCTCTCATGTACGAAGAGGAACCCTTTTTTAAGGTCCGGACAAAGTCATTGCTTCAGACCTTGCTGTCTGATGCCTACGACTTCCTTGCGGCCAGACGTCGTTGCCATAAACACGTCCTGTCTGAGGCCACTATCAGACATGAGCCTAACAAGCTCATTAAAGCCCCAATCTGGGGCCCTGACTTATTCCCGGAGGATCTCGTCAATAACGTCCTCAGAGAGGGTGCCAGAGTAAATCAGAGCCTCAAGGTTCGGTGGGGCCTAGTCCCCAAATGCAAGTTCGAGCCTGCCAGCAACCAACCTCAAGGTAGGAAGAGGCTGAGATCTTTGCAATCCTTCCAAAACCGGCAGTCGCAACAACTAGTTCAGACTATCCCGGTAACATCCTCCACTTCAAAAGGACAACCTCAACAGCAATATGTGTTGGTTCCTCAGGCCCAGGTAGCAACTACTTCTTATGCTACTTCCCCTGCCTTTGACCCCAACTATGAAACCCAGGGTGCGTTCCAGGGTTACCAACGTGCCAGAAGCTCTGGTGCGAGAGGGACTTTTCGCAACAGAGGTAGCAGAAGGACCCTTTCTCGAGGCTGAGGATTCCGCGGAGGCCGAGGAGGTAAATCCGCAGGGAATCATTGAGAACTCTCAGGTAGGAGGAAGACTCTACACCTTTCGAAACCGTTGGACGTTCAGAAATTGGGCTTTCAGCATAATTTCCAAAGGTCTGGGGTGGAGTTGGATAGAAGGGCCCCCTCCACCAACCAGTTTCCATCTACTTACAACGGAGGAGCTAGTCTTATATGCAAATGATCTATTAAAAAAGAATGCAATCAAAGAGGTAAAACACTTGAAATTTCAAGGTCGCTTGTTCAGCGTGCCAAAGAAAGACTCAGACAAGCAAAGAGTAATCCTGGACCTGTCTCATCTGAATTCTTACATTCGATGCGACAAGTTCCACATGCTAACCGTCTCTCAGGTGCGGACTTTACTTCCCCATGGGGCCGTCACCACCTCTATAGATTTTACAGATGCTTACTATCACGTTCCGATAGCAAGGCATTTTCGTCCGTTTCTAGGCTTCAAACTAGGCAACCAAGCTTATGCATTCAAAGTAATGCCATTCGGACTCAACAAAGCACCCTGGATATTCACCAAACTGGCAGAGACGGTAATCCAAGAATTACGAACCCAAGGAATTCAAATAGTAGCTTACCTAGACGACTGGCTCATTTGGTCAAACAGCGTCGAGAACTGCCTCACGGCGACAAACAAAGTGATAAAATTCCTACAACAGTTGGGGTTCCAGATCAACTTCGAGAAATCTCGCCTAGTCCCAAAGACCAAGTTTCAATGGCTGGGATTACAATGGGATCTGCGTTCCCACATACTACGTCTCCCAACAGCCAAGAGGACAGAAATTGCAAAGAACACAAGACGTTTTCTCAAGGACAAATTGACGTCCAGGAGAAATCAAGAGAGAATCCTGGGTGCCCTCCAGTTTGCCTCGGTAACAGATATAGTACTGAAGGCCAGACTGAAAGATATAAACAGAGTATGGCGCTCCAGGGCAAACGAGAAATATAGAGAAAAAAGAGCTCGACTTCCACCAATCCTGAGGAAAAGACTTCAGCCATGGACAAAGGTAAAAAATCTGGCAAAATCCTTTCCTTTACAATATCCACCTCCAAAACTGGTCATTCACACAGACGCCTCCTTAACAGGCTGGGGGGATACTCCCAGTACAGGAAAGTCCAAGGACTATGGTCGACAGTATTCCGTCAACTCCATATCAATGTCTTAGAGGCCATGGCGGTATTCCTAACCCTAAAACGACTGGCTCCAGCCAGGAACCAACATATCAGATTGGTTCTAGACAGCGAAGTCATAGTCCACTGCATAAACAGAGGGGGCTCCAAGTCAAATCACATTAACCATGTGATGTTAGCAATATTTTCCATGGCAGCATCAAATCAGTGGCATATGTCAGCAGTCCATCTAGCGGGAGTACGAAATGTGGTGGCGGACTCACTTTCGAGGACGACTCCACCGCTGGAGTCGGAGTGGTCACTGGACCAGAAATCATTCAAATGGATCCTGTCTCAGGTCCCGGGTCTCCAGATAGACCTGTTTGCAACAGAGTCCAACCACAAACTAGAGTGCTACGTAGCCCTCAACCTGGACCCTCGGGCTTACGCCACAGACACAATGTCATTGGACTGGAACACTTGGGAGAGAATATATTTATTCCCACCAATAAATCTGTTGATGAAAGTTTTAGACAAACTCAGAACTTTCAAGGGCCGGGTTGCTCTAGTAGCCCCCAACTGGCCCAAGAGCAACTGGTTTCCCCTGCTGGTGGAACTGGGTTTCCACCCTCGACAGATACCCAATCCAATACTAACACAAGTAGTACAAACTCGCAATGTGTTAGCTTCCTCAAAAATTCAGTGCCCTAACTTTATGGACTTCATGAAATTTGCAGCTCAGAGAGGTGCAGATATTGATCCTCAAAATACCCTATTTTTAGAATCGGATAAAAGGGAATCCACCCTTCAACAGTATGATTCGGCTGTTAAGAAACTTGCAAAGTTTTTAAGGGACTCAAAGGTTGAGATGATGACTATGAATCTGACAGTAACCTTCTTTAGAATTCTACTTGAATCAGGCCTAGCGGCCAGTACTATTACTACAATTAAATCAGCCTTGAAAAAGATTTTCCATATTGGTTTTAATATTGACCTTACAGATTCATACTTCTCATCAATCCCGAGAGCCTGCGCCAGATTGAAACCATCAACTCGCCCTAGCTCAGTTTCCTGGTTTCTGAATGATGTCCTTAAGTTGGCTTCTGATACTCTTAACGAGTCTTGTAGTTACATTCCATTATTAAGGAAAACTTTGTTCCTAATGAGCCTATCTTCTGGCGCCAGAATTTCAGAACTTTCAGCCTTGACTAGAGATCCAGGTCATATTGAATTTCTCTCGTCAGGGGAAGTCCTACTTTCCCCTGCCAGAAGGTTCTTAGCGAAAAATGAGGACCCCCAGAACAGATGGTCACCCTGGAAGATTGTTCCACTTCCTCAGGATCCATCTTTATGTCCAGTAAACACTCTCAAAGCCTATTTAAATAGAACTTCCATTAAGTCCTCAGGGCCCTTATTTATTAGAGAAAATGGAGGAACCATCACCCTGAAAGGAATCAGACAGCAGATTCTGTATTTCATTAAACAGGCTAACCCTGAATCATTCCCTCACGTTCATGATATACGAGCCGTAGCTAAATCTATTGATTACTTTCACCACATGAACTTTGATGAACTTACGAAATATACAGGCTGGAAGTTTCCAACAGTTTTTAAACGCCACTACTTAAAACCTTTGGAAGCCCTAAAATTTGCTACAGTGGCAGCAGGGAATGTGGTTCCTCCTGAAAGTAATAATTCATAATCAGGTCTTCCTTTATCCTACTTCCTTCTACCTGCCTTACTTATTGTCCTTACTTTAGTTTTGGTTTTGTTTTACACCTGAGATACACCCTTCAGGTGCACTCTTATTTTATCATGTCTGTAAATAGCCTTACTCTCCCACGAGTTGAATTTTGTTTGTTTTTCCTTTCAGGATCGTAAATTACAATTTGACCTCACAACTTATTATTGTACATTACATTTTCCTTGTCCTTCCATGGTTTGGAAGTTTTTTTATGTATTTGTTACTTATCCTCTATCCTTCCTTATAAGGAATGGTTCATTCACTGGGTTTCAGTATCCCTATTTACTTTTGTATTAAAAACATGTTTTTTGATATTTTGTCTTTAATTTACTTTCCCCTCAGGTGTTAGTTCCAAGTTTGGGGACCATTTCTCTTGTACTATTTCACGGAGCGGCACAGGTGGAGCCCAGAAAAGGGATTTTGACGAAGGAAAAATCTATTTCTGGGCGAGAGACCTGTGCCGCCCGGTGAACCCTCCCTCTACTTCCCTCCCAGAATGGGCCCAAACTTAGGTGCTATGAGGAGTGACGTAGTTGGCGTGGGTTGAGATGGTGGTAGTAGCATTCAGTGGTGGGTGTTGAACGGCACCTCGTTGTAATGGGGATATTGAAGAGGAGATATCTAAATGGCGCGAGACCTCTGGTTGTGATTTATCACGCCCCAGTATTATACCGACACCTTATATAGGTGAGCGAGCTGGGTTCAACCCTGGCATTCCTATGCAACTTTTTTCTCTGGTAATTCATAGCAGCTATATACCTTAGAAATTATGCAAAAGGAGCATTTCACTGGGCGGCACAGGTCTCTCGCCCAGAAATAGATTTTTCCTTCGTCAAAATCCCTTTATTCCACTTTTGGATACAAGAAAATTTAAATTTCATGTTTTAAATGTTTTATTAAAGAAAATAATTTGTTTTATTGCTCAAAAGTTTTTTTTTTTTTTTTGTATAGTTGCGCAAGCGCTCTCGATCCTGTACGCGACCCTTTTCTGGCCCGAGTACAGTACTTATTCATTATTTTTCCTTAAAAAACCATGGAAAAATGCACATTTTGGTATCCAATATAGCCAACTGTATAGTAATTCCATCATTTTTTCTGATTTCCCTAGGAATAGATGATTAGTTTTCTTATATACGATATGGCAATTGTAAATACAGTAAATGTTTGCTGCATATATGTTCTTATTTCTTTGTCTGCTCATTTATATATTTACAATCTTTATGTTTTGATTACACTTAAAGATCCATCAAGTATCAGGGGCAATAACTAAATACTGTATTCCAAAAGCATAAAATTTGACCAGAAAATACAGATGACAATATATCATGCTAGCCATGTTTTGATCATGTGTGTGCATTTGGTACATGTAGCATATATTGTGTATGGAGAGCGATATTTTTAGATTTGAGGGGTAACCCTGAAATATGATGATTATGTTTTTATGATCCCCAGTGGTAAGTAAAATTACTGCCAAAAGCCCATACTTATGTACCGAAAAATGAAAAATCATGAAAAAATCATTGAAAAACAATATTTCCAATCTTTCAACATCCAAAAATCTCGAGAAAGTATGGAAAATCTATTTGAGTGCTTATAATACTGTAGTTTGCAGAGGTGATTAAAGAGACAGTAGTAACCCTTTAAAGAGTGGGAGTGATGCAACTCTGTAATAAAGATTCTATTTGTTTATTCTACAATTGCTAATTATGTCATTATGTCCTATATATATGGTGGTTTCTGACTATTTTTTCTCTTAGTAGAACCACTAGTTGACTAAAGTCCACCATGCAATAACCAATTATAGCCAAACTTTGCTCATGAAGTGACCTGTTATTTTCAGTTATTTACGACTGCTTTGTCCATTTTTGTTTCTTTTTGGCGTATACTGTGCAATGGTAAAATTTAACAATGGACTCCTGCAAGTTCAGACAGCCGGAGGGAAGTTCTGCAAGGAAGCAAAAAAAGTTGAGGAATAACGTGACAAAAAAAATTGTGATGTTATAAGAAAAGAAAGCAATAAAGACGAGGCAAAAACAAGAAAAATAAGTAAAGTTTAAGAAGAAGAACGTACTATTGCTGAAGACGGAGACTTTCAGTCCCAGAATGGCAACACTTTCAAAGTACAACTTGCTTTTTGGTGACTAGAGTATCATTGGGGAAAGGGAAGGCACCCACCACTGCTGGATAAAAAAAAAAAAACCTTTTCCAATGATTTGATGCCCTGAGGACACCTCAGCAGTGAAGCAATTAGCCGGCAAAGGTGCAAAAATGAAATCAAGACTAAAATTGTAGTGGTGCCTAGAAGCAACCTCATGGTAAGATTTAAGAAGAGACTAGCGTGAACACTTTGGGAGTGGAAGCCATTCCAAGCAACAGGCCTTTGAACTGGTATACTACTTTCCTAAAGACAGAGCAGAGAAAACCTCCTGTAGGATCAGAGGGGAGTTGATTCCCAAGGCATGTATCCTTCAGGTCCACAAGAATGAAGAGGTCTTTTTTCTTAGGGTGGACTGCACGGTCCTTCTGTCTCCATCTTGAATGGTGTCTCAGGAGCAACTTGTTCAATAGAGAGAGATCGATGACTGGTCTCCAATCAAGTTGTGTTGATATTGGAAGGTAGGTCTGGAACATCATCAGTGTGTGATTGAGGGGAGGGTGCAGTTCCATCCCGAAGGACCCCACCTACCAGTTCTCTGCTCTGTGACAGTGTTGCTTTCTCATTATATAGACGGTCATACCACAACTCAGAACAGATGTAGGAAGGTAATGTTAACTTCAGCTTAATCATCTCTCTTTCATTCCCCCTACCCCTTGCCTGTAAGGATCAGGTTAGGAGCAAGAGGGTGGAGAGTGATCTGCACCTTTCTAGGGGAGGAAGGGAATGGGTATGCAAAATTGAACCTATAGGTCACAGGAGTGTTCTTCAGCACCAGCTTAAAGGTGCAATGGGCATCTCAGAATGATTGCCTTTGAAGGGCCTGGACCCATGAAGGTAACTTGTTGATGGAAGAGAGAGTCCTGTCTCACCTTCTTTCACTTATCTCTCATGACGTCCGCTTCGTTCTACAGGAACAGGTCTGCCGTCTCTAACATCAGTACTTTCCGTAACGAATGTGCCTCCTCAAGTCTCATCTGCAAGGCAGGGAAGGAGGCTATGGTATTCCTTCTCTTCAGAGTTTCGTTGGCCCACTATTTAGCCGACTGGTGCGCAAGAAGGTCCTGGTCTTTGTGCTTGACAGGGCAAATCCTTGTACTTCATTTCAAGGCTTGTTAAGTCCTGAGTTGTGGCAAAGTATTTGACTGCAACTGTCCCATGTTCAAACCATGATATTGATTGAAGGCTGGCAATGGATGCAACTTCAAAGGCAACAGACTCAGGTGCCGAGAATGTCATGCACTTATGCTTAAGACTCTACTTTGGGGTTTGTGCCATTAGCATAAACTCTACTAATTCGATTAGTTAGAGAGAGGGTCTGCAGAGAGAATAGGATACAGGAACTTATTTAATCAGCTAGAGTGTAGGGATTTATGTTGACTAGAAATCTAGGAAATGGCCATTATTAAAGACATGTGAGTAAATTCTGACTGTAGCAACCCAAGGGCAGACTTGATCCTTATGGGACGTCAAAACGCTGATCAATGGATGCTATTCCTCCCATGATGAGAGCTATGGTTGCCTGCCTAATGTCATTGAACTCATGAATGAGTATCAATACCTTGACAAACATAGCCTCCATCTCGAGATTCTCCATTTTTGATGATCCGGAAATGGGAGTTGGGTTGACAATGACCAGGGAGCATATTTACAATATGCAACCCAGCTTTTGGGCTAGCGAAGACAACACCGCCCACCTCGTTCTTGACTGGACCTCTGTTTTCCCAACGTTTGGCTGCCCCCGCCCCCTCTCGTTTTCTCTCTTTCAGCTGCTATGATACACGAATTTCTGGGTATTTGATGGAACATGCGTGTTATGCCCTCTCTCTCTCTCTCTCTCTCTCTCTCTCTCTCTCTCTCTCTCTCTCTCTCTCTCTCTCTCTCTCTCTCTCTCTCGCTGTTTGTGTGAACTTCTAATTATGTGTGTAATTAATATCACGTCCCTCAAATGGTCGTTGCTCCACCATGGCTCACTTTGCTCACATATAAACATTATCTCATTGTCCCTTTGGTCTGGCAAGTGGTACATGGATGTCCTGCCCATGCTATCCATGAACAGAGAAGCAATGAGATAATGTTTATTTGTGAGTGAAGAAGTCAAGGTGGAGCAAAGGCTATTAGAGGGACATGATATACATTACACGTATACTCCACAGAGAGAGAGAGAGAGAGAGAGAGAGAGAGAGAGAGAGAGAGAGAGAGAGAGAGAGAGAGAGAGAGAGAGAGAGAGAGAGAGAGAGAGCATAACTCCTATACTATCAGCAACCGTAGCTGTCAAGTATCTTAGAGGAAGAAAATGAGAGCTCGGGTAACTCTGCGTCAATGACCTTATATGTCAGGATGCATGAAAACTCCAAATTAATCAATCAACCATCCCCACCAGTCCAAAAACCAGACTGTACCTTGTTAATAAGTGTCCTAAGGCTCCTCTCCCATGAAGGAGGAAGTCTCAATGTATACCTCATGGAAATCCTTCTCAGTGTACGGTATTCATGTACTGGACTAAGAAAGGAAATGGGGCAATTCTCTGTAGAGAAAGGAACAACTTCTTTAAGGTCTAACTCCTCAGAAGCTCAGGTGCTCCTGGCTCCTGTACTCTCAGAATCTGATGAAGCTGGGTGCTGCAGCTTCTGATGGGTAAGTATAAGAATGTGGCACTGAGGACTTTAGGACCATCATGTGAAGGCTTGTTGCAGGTGAAGAGTCTTGCTACTAATAGTATGTACATGTTGAGGCATCTCGATGATTGTAAGAACATTCATAGAGGTCCTGTAAAGTCACTTTCTTTGACTCATGTGAGGACAAGTGGGAAGGTCTGGATGCGTGGGAGGATCAGGTAAGACTGACCTTGGAGAGCAGGAAGATCTCAATACTTAGAAGGATCTTTGCACATGAGAAGCTCTTTATGCATCAGTGTAGAATGTTTAAAAGAAGCCAGTGCTAGGACAAGTGGGAAGATCTCAATGCTTGGGAGGATCTCGTAATGTAGCTTGTCCTTAGTGCATAGGAAAATCTTGATGCATTGAAGGATCTCAGCATATCAGAAGATCTTGAAGTGTGAGCACAGAAAGTTAAGAAGAAGCAGAGGACAGGTGTCCTGTGACTCAATTGTTACAAAAATGTGAAAAGCGGGCAGGAAGAATCCGTTTACATGTTGTCTGATTTTGCACTATTCGTGCATGGTCTTGGTGAGACTGGTCAGCTACAGACGGGTGATAAAAATGTCTATGAAGAAACAGTCTGTTGCGTCATCCTGGTCTCATAGCAGGAAGAAATCTTGCACACACAACTCTCAGTCTCGTAATGACTGTAGTGCCCTTGCAAACACAGCTACAGCAGTTCATACCATGAACGTACCCTGCTTCCCTCTCTTTATGAGAGAGAGAGAGAGAGAGAGAGAGAGAGAGAGAGAGAGAGAGAGAGAGAGAGAGAGAGAGAGAGAGAGAGAGAGAGAGAGATGGAAAGGAGGATCGATGCAATCCTTCTTTCCACCTTCACGACTGAAGGTGCTTGTGTTCAGCTCCCTAATAGAGTTGTATGAGACTATTTTTCCTGTCGTTGGAAAAATAGTATGGGACCCAGCACTGGTAATATGTGTGTAAACACCAATACCGAGTACCCAGAACCTCTATAGAGTAGTGCGTGCTGATATTTCTTCCTTCTATGGGATAACATTTGGTACTTATTCCTAGATGGGAATTACGATACTTAATACCATATCATGTACTTCACATGTATGCAAAGAGAGAAAGGTTGTGTCAATGTCTACATAGCTCCATACGATTGTTCTACTTGAGTTTTTCAATGATGTCTTTTACTCATTCTCTCAATTAGATTAAGCTGAGGAAAAGAAAACCTTAAAGTTTGCCTTCTTCGGGATCATGCAGGCCAAGATGATGATCCAAGAAAAGAGAGACCAGAGGGCTCTTCAAAGAGACAGCACTCCATGGTGAGATGCCTTTAACACCTTTCTAGTATCGGGAAGACACAAAAGGAAGATGGGTGGCACCACTCCCCTTAAAACTTGGCAGCAGCAATATACTTGATTAAATTTTACACTCCCCTTAAAACTTGGCAGCAGCAATATACTTGATTAAATTTTACTTTAAGGACTGTTTTTCTGATACCATACAGTAGGGAAACTCTACTCTCTACATGACCTCCACAGTCATTTTATCATGTATGTTTGAGAGCATTCAATATTTCATACCACATATTGATTGTTTATTGTTAAATCGTCACTATCGAAGTACTCACAGAACAAGAAAGTCTAGTTTCCTCTTGAAAGCCTTAATATCTTCAATCTTTTGGGAGTCTCGTGGAAGCCTAATAGTCTCGGAGCTGCATACTTAAAGGTTCTAGAGTTTACAATAGACATAAATCTAGGTTCCAATAATTTAAAACCATCTGTAACTATTCTCGTATGAACACGATTTGTTGGCTGCACAATACGTAGCAATTCTCTTAGATATTTTAGACGTCCAGTTCTGATAACTTATGGGTTATTGTACATATTTTAAACTCAATTCTTGCTTAATAGGCAGCCAACATAAATCAATTAGTATAGAAGGGATCCTTTCTCGAGAAGGGACACCTTTTATCAGTTTTGCTCCTCTGTTTATTATGTTTTGTAATTTCTTAAGCTGTACTTTGGTAAATTGTAGTAGATGGGGTAACAGTAGTCAATCCTTCCATCGACAGAGCAAAGGAATGTCTAATGAATGCCAAATTCCTTAGGTTTACATTATTGTCATCTTCATCATAAGGCCACACTAGAGAGGGAATAAACAGTAAACAAAAATGCGGTCCAAAAGGAAGAAGTATGTGGATATTGGCAGGTTCACACAGATAACTGTCACACAGCTACAGTTATCGGGAAACAATTGCATATTCTTGTGTTCTTCCTTAATATCACTCGAACATGATGATCTGTCAACATATGTATCTAAAAAAAAGCAAAAGATTAAAGCAGCCAGATGGAGACGCTAAGATGTACATCTGTACTGTTCAGCGGCTGAAAACTGAGAGCTCAAGGGTCTGTTGGTTGGGTTGCTGAAATCATACTCTTATAAAAGGACGAAAGTTTGTATACGTACTGGAACAAATTACACAACCCTATAAAACTGTGCATAAACAGACATACTAGGTGTGAAAGACTACCTTAATTACATAATTCAAATGTAAAAAGTAAAATGGCTAACTTATTAAAAAGGGGACTGACTAGCACAGCTTAATAATTTACCAATATTTTTATCATTACATTTTAACCCAATAGTGTATAAAAAGTATTACCTTTGGATGAGATATATGATGAAATCACTTTGTATATAGCAGGAACAGGCACAGCTAGATTTATATGTGGAAATGTGGCTTTGTTTGAAAGGTCTTTGGTGTTACAAACTATCAATCCAACAACCTGGAGACCTGAAAAAGAAGTTGCAGTATATTAGATGATAATGACAGTGATGATAACCCAACCACCTATTGACTTGAAAACCAATTAAAGGCTACTATACTGGAAAACAAATTATGGTATGTATAATTAATATTGCTTTTAACATTGAAACATGCAAGGATTCATATGCAAGTACTGTAGTTTATACAGCAACTAACTGCAAAGGTAAGTTTCTACAAAACTTACCTTAAATGCAAAAAAAGAAAACAAGAGATTGAATTACTGCCTGAAGATATGAACAGATAAATAAAAATATGTCTTTAGACACATGAGTTATAACAATTGAAGTAAAGATGTACAATGTTCTGAGGTACAAAATGTTAAATTATCTTAAATTCATGAGCAATGACGTTAAAATATGTTTAGGATGACCATTCCATAGTTTTAAAGTTATGCTAGGAAATATTTCTGGACAACACGATCACTAGAGTTATACCGTATTGTGTTCAGTGAGTGCACTGTGCAATCATTATGTTTTCTATTAACATAACTTGGGTTTTGTGAATGACAAACCTCACAGTAATTTTTTCTAAAACAATCAGCTATAAGATCCTGGGATTCAGAGATTGCCAGACACTTGAACACACAAAAAGCACATTGCATATCTTTAAGTCCAAGTTCCTTGGTTCTAAACCAGTAAACTTTTTTTTCAAATTTACATTTGAGCCTCCAACTTCAAAAAGTCTCTATTAATCATTGATTGCGTGTGGGCTTTAATCTACTTAAACTAATCATCTCCAACTTCACCTCAAGCTCATCTCTATGGGGTAACAAATTCTACGAGATATCCCTTAGCAACTTATCAAAACCTTTGAATCCTGAACAAATTGAGAGCCTAGTTTCTTTTATAGAAAACTGCCTGATAATATTGTAGGCCTTTCAAAACACTCAAATGTTCACGCCTTCCTCTGAATACATGGCATCAACTGCCTAATGCATGGTACAGGTTAGACAGTACCAGCTGCAGGGAGTTATGATGCCTTGGTTCATGGGTTGAAAGAGAGATGTAGTGTTCAGTGGCAAGAAAATGACAGTCACGTTTGGGTTTATGTCATTCAGATATGTGGAATTTCCAAGTGCATTATTGACTGTCATCAGGACCTTAAAATAAAGATGTTTTGCCTTATATTATTCTTTGATTGCTTGTACATAATATCCAGTGAAACATTCTTCAAATAAAACAACGGTGAACCATACTTTCAAAATGGTCATTCAAAAGACAGAACGTACGACTTTGGAATATTTTAGAGTGCCCCAGGGTTAAGGGCATCAGTAGTGAAGACTGAGCAACCTGTCCCTGATGTATCACACTCAAGTAAGATTTACATGAAATCTCAAGCAGACTGTAATGGGATTTTGCATGATCTTTTAGGCTTGAATTGGTCACAACTGTTTAGTAGTGTTGATCCTGCTGTCCTTTTTGAATGAGAATCTAGTAAATATAGTTGATAGGCGTATCCTTCCTCATGTGTTAAGGTACTGAGTGAAGGACAAACCATGGTTCAATGATGATTGTAGACATGTTTATTTGGAGAAGCAGGAGGCCTATCATCTATGGAAGGGTAACAGACCAGATTTGACCTGGAATAACTATACTCAGCCATGAGCTTTTGCTAAGAGAATTAAACCATAAAAGAAAGCCTTTCTGGTACAACCCAGGAACATAAGAGGTGGACTACCCTTAAATCTGCACTCTTTGGTGTAGATACAACAGTTCCTCCTTTACTTGAACCAGATGGCTCAGTCACATCACTGTCCAAAGGGAAAGGCAACCCTTTTGGCTGATTTTTTTGACAGTAAACAGAGTAATGAGAAACTTGAACTCCCTCATTCCGGTTTTCCTGAGGCTAAACTAGCTTGTTTAGCTTTTTGATTTCGGAAATTAAAGCTCTGTTGATGGACCTTGATTCTTATGGAGGTGTAGATCCAAATGGTATTTTTCCTTTGTTTTTTTATAGGCTGCAGATTTCTTAGCTCCAAAGTTATCTGTTATTTTGTGCAACTTAGCAAGAAGAGGAGGTTTTAGCACTTGGAGAATTGGTAATGTTACTCCACTATGTGAATGTGTTTGTGGCAGCTCAAGTCCAACTGATTACCGCCCAATTTCCATAACTCCCATATTATCTAAAGTTTTTGAAAGTCTTCGAGAAAAACAAACTAATAGGTTTGCTGAAGGTAATCATTTTCCCCTAGTTTGCAATTTGGTTTTGGCCTTGGAGCATATGATGACCTTCTTACAATCTCCATTGCTGTATAGAAATCTCTTGATTGTGGTCAGGAAGGTAGTATGATCGGCCTTGATTTTAGGGCTGCCTTTGACCGTGCTAATCATGAGGTCCTTGTTTTCAAACTCAAAGAGTTGGGAGTGAGTGGGTCATTTCTTAGCCTTATTATTGAATTTCTAAATAATAGATCTCAAAGAGTTGTTGTTGATGGGCACCATAGTGAGTATAGGAATGTGATATCTGGTGTCCCACGGGGTAGTGTTCTTGGCTCATTACTTTTCATATTATATATACATGAAATGTGGTTTGGCCTAGAAAACAAGGTTGTTGCATATGCAGATCATGCTACTCTCTTTGCATCAATTCCATCTCCTGAATGTAGGTCTGGGGATGCTGAATCCCTTAATAGAGATCTAGCTAAAATTAGTGCATGGTGCAAATTATGGGGTATGAAGTTGAATCCAAACAAAACTCAATGATTGTAAGTAGGTTAAGGACAGTGGTTCCTCAACATCCAGATCTCAGCATGGATAATGTTTCTTTAACTTCTATGACTGTTAAAATTTTATGCGTGATTCTCAACAGCAAATTCACTTTTGAGAAACACTTATGCCTGTGTCTTCTTCAATTGCACAAAAAATTGGCTTATTGAGAAAGTCTTTTGAGATTTTCGGTGAACAATCTATTTTGGAAAAAATTTTAATTCTTTCATTCTACCTTGTTTCAAGTATTGTTCTCCTGTCTGCTCTTCAGCTGCTGATTCTCATCTTAATTTGTTGGACAGGAACTTACGGTCTACTAAATTTCTTATTCCTCATCTAGATATTAATCTTTGGCACTGTCGTTCAATTAGTTCATTATGCATGTTGCATACAATTTTTCATAATTCTGACCATCCTTCACATTCAGATCTTCCTGGATAGTCTCATCCTGTTTGTAATACTAGCCATGCAGTTAATTCTGATAGCCAGGCCTTCTCTATCATGAGGCTCAATACTACACAGTATTCTAGAAGTTTTATTTCAGCTGTGACCAAGTTGTGGAATGATCTTCCTAATCGGGTAGTTGAATCAGTAGAACTTCAAAAGTTCAAACTTGCAGCAAATGTTTTTATGTTGAATAGGCTGACATAAGTCTTTTTATAGATTATAAATGACATACAGTATCTGTTTTAATGTTGTTACTGTTTTTAAAATAATTTATTGCTAATTTTTTCTTATTGTTTATTTATTTCCTTATTTCCTTTCCTCACTCGGCTATTTTTCTCTGTTGGAGCCCTTGGGCTTATAGCATCTTGCTTTTCCAACTAGGGTTGTAGCTTGGCTAGTAATGATAATAATAGACAACAGTGTCTTCTGTTTGATGTTGCCAGTGACATTACCCACTAATATTAATGTTAGCTTATTTTTGGTTACTATATACCCTGACATTGTTTTAGGTCTTGAAATAAATGAACGATCAGGAATTTGCTTCCAAAAACAGACTGATCTCGAAGATAGGTTGTGGAGAAAATCCATCTTCTTTGAATATCTATTTTTTTTTTCAAAATTCTCTGGAAATCATTTGGCATCAACACTTTCTCCAAGAATTTTGATGCTGTGCAAGCAGATTCACCTTTTAAGTATATTAAACCATCCATGAATTGTGGAAAATGTCCTTTTCCTCTAGATATTTTCTACTTACATTCTCAAACAAAAACTTAATCTTCTCTTGGATCAACATTTAGATCGTAGAAATCTACTCATGTGTTTGCCTTTTGATCCAAGAGGATAAAAAGCACTCAATTTCATCATAAAAATTTCCCCTCTTCACATTAATTGTACAAGTTTTAGATGATGGTGCCTTTTCACCAACAAAGTAAACAATGCCGTCTTTGTAATGGCGAGTTGTAGACAATGTTTTTCAGGGCAGGCTTAAGGGACATGCAATATTATTGTTATTATCTCTACCAAAGGTGATTATGTTTTCAAGTCGGTTTATTTATGCATTTATTTATTTACTGTATGTGTGTCTGTGGACAAGAATACATCAAAACTACCCAACGGAATTTGACTAAATATTCACCACAGATAGATCTTAGGTTATGAACAACCCCAATAAATTTTGGATGTTCCAGATCCGGGTTCTTGATCCAGATTTGCATTTTCACAGTTTTAAAGATTATATCAAAACAAATTGATGGATTTGGATGAAATTCCGCTACAGCTAGATCTTAAGCCATGGACAACTCCATTAACTTTTGGAGATGATCCGGTACCAGATCTGGATTCTAGATACGGATTTGCAGTTTTTATTTATTTGACACTGCCTGTGGGTAGGATTACGTCAAAACTACACAACAGATTTCTGGGGCGACCTGTGACAGCCGGTGAAAGAAGTCCTTCTTTACACTTTTCTAATATAAATCTTCCAAATATACCAGAGAGAGATAAAAGCATGGAATACAGAGGTTACTACCCTCGCGCGATCACCTTGTGGGTGTCGTGTATACAACAGAGGTGTGTGAAAACCACTATTCACAGGCTGTCTTCCATTTAGATAATCCCTTCATCAAAGGGAAGGGCCGTGACAGGCCCTAGAGAACACAGTTGGACTACCCCACCGACACCTACCACGCGCGCCCTCTAGGTCATCCTTCTGTTTTGGACTTGCCCGCAAAGTCGTAATTTTTTTGTGCTCGGTGTTTTTGAAAGTGATTGTCGTTAATTCAACATGACTGACGCTGCTACTTCACCTTTACCAATGTTAAGTACCATAGTTTGTTTTGACAGTTTTTTTCAGTACCGGGCATTTGTTCTCTTTCCAGTAATGTGGATTTTAATTTTGGAAGCGGCTTGGCCTTCCTCGGTGACGGCAGCCATTTTGGTTTTGTTCGCTTCGGTAGTTTTTCAAGTTAATATTGCCCATCTGGTACTCTGTCATCTAGGTTATATCACATACGTTTTATGACCATTTTTATTATCATTATTTCATTATTGTTTTTACTATGGTATTTATTTTGCTAGCAAGTCCAATTTGGACGAACGAAGAATAACGTTCTGGCCTTTGTTATAGTTTAAGTACACGCCTCAGGAAGGTGCTCGTTTTAGACTATATCTTTATATTTATTTGTTACGTTGTCGTTATTCTTCGTTCTTGGTTATTACAATTTTATCATTATTCTTATCATATTATTGTGTGATTTTGGTTCTTTATAATGTAACCATGAGAGCGTGAGCATAGAGTGCTCGTTTTCTGTTACTACAGTTACGAGTTACCCTTTCTCTCGTTTTCTTTCTTAAGCTCGAGTAAGGAGAGGTGGATTTCCCGTTTTCCGTTTTATACGATCACGAGTTATTCCTGCCTCCTCTTATTCTCCGGGTTTATGATATTAAGTTTGATGATATTCACGTTTTATTGATGTGGTTACTGTTAATATAGCTAGCACTATTAATAGGTTCCGTTAGTGTATGAGTCATTATTTTGGGATCGCTTTATGCCGCCACCCGTAGCTCCGCCTTGAGTTATACTCCGCTATAATGGATACTCATTGGGTGAGAACTAGTCAGATATTTGGAGTGCAACGGTGAAACCCGGCACTCAGACTCTGGCTTCGGCCTTATGCACACGAACCTTTTTTCATGATTAATCACAATTTCATTATTAAGGTCCCTTTTCATCGAATCTACGGCTTCACTGGAGATAACACAGACGTTCAGCATTGAGGTTAATATTATCTTACCGCTGATGTTCACGATTTCACTATGACGGACCTTTGTCACCGGATCTCCGGTGTCAACAGAGATCACTCAGACGTTCAGAACCGGGCTTAACATTATTTTACCGATGAGGTTTATAGTTACATGTTACGTGGTTACTGGTTTTTAGTATATTAATTTGTTAGCTAACATATTAGTCACACATAATTAATGTTATTTATTTCTATTGATTCATCTGTTCACTGACCAGAGTCTCAAGGAACATCCAGACTTATGTCTTCTTTCTTTTACAGAAAGTCCGCTGCGCTGCCAAGGGCTGCTCTGCTGCTTTTAATGATCCCCTGGGCCATGATCTATGCCGGTCCCATGCACATTGCGCCATATCCTTCTCTCGGGAACCGGGACAATCCCCCTACATGGTATGGTTCCCGGAGTCATGCACGCTCTGCTACGAGCTGTCATCCCTACTCCTGAGCGATGATGTAAGTTGGTTCTAGTTTGTTCCTGTTAATATCCTTTGCGATGAACTAATTGGTCTTTATATATATACATCACTTATTGCTTCATCATTAATCTCCTCACCTCTTTCAGGCTGATGATGAATCTCTCCGGGAGGTAAGAGCTGCTCTCCGTCCGTGGGTGTCAGGCTTTGGGAGGAATGCTCCGTCTGGCGCACCCTATCTCCTTGATGGAGACATGGCTTCTCGCCTATTCCCGGGCTCTACTACTGCGGCAGTTCCACCGGAGACAGCGGCCCCGTTAATTGCGGCGGTTAGAGCAACCATTCCAACGGAGGAAGAAGTTTTATTGACGGAGGACGCGTCCATTCTAGATTTGGACGTCGAACCCATGGATGAGCAGGTAGGTGGTGATGAGTTGGTGGACCCCCTTTCATCCCTCACTCCTTCCTCTACTACTTCCTTTCACGGCTTTGATAAGCCTACGGCTTCTCCTCGGGATCCTTCCGTTCCTGTACGACCCAAAGTGAAGCCACTACGTATCTTTAAGCCTTCAGCTTTGCCATTATCAGTGTCACCGGTCCCGGGACCCTCAAAGGATCCTGATGTTCATATTACTTTACCTAAAACCGTGACTACTAAAAAGACGAAGTCCGCAAAGTCCAGGGCTTCGTCAGCGGATCGTGCTCGGGAGCCCTCCTTATCCGCCGACATGATCAGGGATATTGTTAAAGAGCAGATACAACAGCAGATACAACAACATTCTAGGGCAAACCAAGGAGCTATGACAGAGCTCAAAGATATGGTGGCGAATCTGATCCGTTCAGGAACTCAGATGCCTCCTCCTTCAGCCCCAGACGCATCGAAGTTACCCCCCTTCGATAAAAACAACCCTTGGAGGTTTGCCTTACATGCTCCATATATAGATGGTGCCATAACTCTGGAGGGCATAGGCACCCTCCCTCTAGAGGACCTAGAAGTTTACCCTCCGGGACTAGAATTCCCATTCAACGGCTTCGTCCGTTTGAAAGAACATGCCTTGGTTAGGTTAGACAAGGTACCGAAGGAAACGGTAATTTTTCCTAAAGAGCAGGCCCAAGATCTCTGGGCCAGGACGTTGTCGGACTGGGGGTGCACTAATTCCAAGCTCACCCCACACAAAGGAGCCTACACCATATTTACAACTGCTCCCGTTATTACCTTACCTGTTACGGATAAAGTGGCAGGTCTTACTTTTCAAGCTGTCAAAGAAGGTTCTGCCATGCCGGCTCTTAAAGAGACGGACCCCACCTCCATGCTCATCCCGAGTACCTCTACTATCTGGGACGATGCCCCCTCTACTTTCACAGTAGGGAAGTTAGACCCAGACTGCGCCTCTAATCTGTTTTCCGAGAAGCTTCCCAAATTACTGGAAAATCTTCTCAAGACTGAGTTTGAGGCACGGAATAGGTTAGCTAAGTCTCTCCACTCCATTACCTCCATGGAGTCTCTAGCCTCACTTTATCCGACTGAGACCTTGTTTCGGGTATTCACGAAGAACCTGTCTCTGTCCTTCCAAATCGACCTATACGAGTTTTGTTCGGCTCGGGTTAGTTGCAGGAAATACGTTCTATCTGAGGCCTCGATCAGACATGAACCGAACAGGCTGATAGCTTCCCCCTGCTGGGGTAAGACCCTTTTTTCTCAGGAGGAGGTGAACAAGGTTCTACAAGACGCTGCGAGAGCAAACCAAAATTTGCAAGCGAGGTGGGGCCTCACTGCCAAAAGGAAGGTCGAAGCCCATAAGCAAACCTTCTTCAAGAAGAAACAGAGATTTACCCCTTACAAGACGAACCGAGGTCACTACCATCAATCGTCTGTTACCCACTCGTCATCACAGTCTCCCGCTGCTTCGACGACTCTACAACCGAATCCCCCTCAACAGGTGGTCTACCTCACTGCTCCCCCAGGTACACAACCCAACCCTGTTTGGATGCCCTCACCCGCATACAACCCTAGCTACGAACCCTCAGGTTCCTTTCGTGGACACCAGAGAGGTAGCTACAGGGGTAGAGGACAGTTCCGTCAACGAGGCGGACCTAGGACAAGGGGTGCTCGAGAAGGGAAAGGACCTAGATTCACTCCCCCGCAATGATATAGTCCCGGTAGCAATCAAACGGGTTCGATCGCTGAAGTTCCAAGGCCGCCTGTTCACAGTTCCGAAGAAAGGCTCGTCGGCATTGAGAGTGGTCCTGGACTTGTCAAAGCTAAATTCTTACATCCTCTGCGACAGGTTCCGGATGCTGACTATCTCTCAGGTACGGACCTTACTTCCCCGTGGGGCCGTCACCACCTCTATCGATCTTACCGACGCCTATTATCACGTACCAATAGCTCGAAACTTCTCTCCTTACCTAGGTTTCCGTCTAGGCAGGAAAGCCTTTGCGTTCAAAGTCATGCCCTTCGGCCACAACATTGCACCCAGGATATTCACGAAACTGGGAGAGACAGTGTTAGAACAACTCAGGAACCAAGGGATTCAGATCGTTGCTTATCTGGACGATTGGCTCATTTGAGCTTGGTCGGCCCTGGAATGCAACAGAGCTACGAAGAAAGTACTTCGTTTTCTCGCCAACCTGGGATTTCAGGTCAATCTCCAAAAGTCCCGCCTACTACCATCAGACCACTTCGAATGGTTAGGCATTCAGTGGGACCTTTCAAAGCACAAGCTGTCTCTACCTCCCAAAAAGGTAAGAGAAATAGCTTCCAAGATCAAGAATTTTCTCAAACACAAACAGGTGTCCAGAAGAGCCTTAGAAAGAATCCTCAGCCTTCTCCAATTCGCTTCAGTAACAGATCGCCTATTGAAAGCCAAACTCAAAGACATCAATCGAGTTTGGAGAAAGAGAGCTACAGTACCTTTAAGAGACAAGGTCTCGAAGTCCCCTCTGTCTTGAAAATGAGGCTACAGCCATGGTCCGAACCGAAGAACCTCTCCAAATCGGTTCCTCTTCAATTCCCACCTCCACAAGTGACAATTCATACAGACGCGTCTCTGAGTGGATGGAGGGGTTACTCCGAACATCAGATGTTTCAGGGCTCTTGGTCACCCGCCATGAAACGCTTCCATATCAATGTTCTCGAAGCCATGGCAGTGTTCTTGACCCTGAAGAGACTCTCTCCTCCGAGGTCGACCCACATCAGAGTAGTGTCAGACAGCACAGCCGTAGTACACTGCATCAACAGAGGAGGATCCAAGTCGCCCAACCTGAATAAGATCCTGGTCACTATCTTCGCCTTGGCAACAGAAAAGAACTGGTTCCTGTCAGCAACTCACCTAGCGGGAGTCCAGAATGTGATAGCGGAGTCACTATCCAGGACGAAACCACTGGAATCAGAATGGTCTCTGGACATAATTTCATTCCGGTGGATACTCAGACTGGTTCCGGGCCTCCAGGTAGATCTATTCACAACTCAGATGAATCACAAACTTCCTTATTATGTGACACCAAACATGGACCCTCGGGCTTATGTCATAGACGCATTAACCTGGATTGGAACCATTGGAGGAAGATTTACCTATTTCCACCAGTGAATCTTCTAATGAAAGTATTGCACAAACTACGCTCCTTCCGGGGGGCAGTGGCTTTAGTAGCACCTCACTGGCCAAAGAGCAGTTGGTTTCCTCTCCTCCTCGAGTTGAAACTCCGTCCCTTCCGGATTCCATTCCCCAAACTGACCCAAGTAATCCAAACACAGACTGTGTCAGATTCCTCAAGGATAGCCAAAACCCTAACTTTGTGGACTTCATGAAGTTTGCAGCTCGTAGAGACGCAAACATTGACCCGGAAAACGTTCTCTTCATCGAAGCGGACAAAAGAGACTCGACAATTCGTAAATATGATTCGGCCGTTAAGAAACTAGCAGATTTCCTAAAGAATTCAGACCATACTCGTATGTCTCCAAATTTAGCCATCTCGTTCTTTAGGTTCCTATTTGACAAGGGCCTGGCAGCTAGCACTATAACCACCATCAAGTTAGCTTTGAAGAAGATCTTCCTTGTTGGGTTTAACATTAACCTGGCGGATTCCTATTTCTCATCTATTCCAAAAGCGTGTGCTAGGCTTCGACCTTTGGATCGGCCACAAAAAGTCTCTTGGTCTCTGAACGATGTCCTCAAACTTGCGTCAGACACGGACAATGAGTCCTGCTCTTATATCACTCTGCTTAGGAAGACTTATTTCTAACAGCTATGGCCTCAGGTGCTAGGATCTCAGAACTAGCAGCTCTCTCACGTAACCCGGAAAACATAGATTTCCTCCCTACAGGCGAAGTACTACTTTCTCCAGACAGAGCTTTCCTAGCTAAAAATGAGGACCCGCAAAATAGGTGGTCCCCTTGGAAGATTATCTCTCTTCCCCAGGATCCTTCGCTGTGTTCAGTCACTACTCTCAGGGCCTTTTTAGCTAGATCTGCCACCCGCTCGTCTGGTCCCTTATTTATCAGGGAACAAGGGGGTACTATGTCCATTCAAGGTATCAGACAACAAATCCTCTACTTCATTAAACATGCTAACCCGGAATCATTTCCCCATGCTCATGATATACGGTCAATAGCTACCTCCATCAATTACTTCCAGAACATGGACTTTGATGACCTTAAAAAATATACGGGTTGGAAATCTCCTATGGTTTTCAAACGCCACTATCTAAAGAACTTACAGGCCCTTAAATACCCTACGGTTGCAGCGGGGAGTCTTATCTCTCCCCATTAATCTCTGATTATTCCTTTATTCCATCTCTTCTCTCCTCCCTCCTACCCGCCACTCACACCACGTCGCCACTCTCTTGGGTGGTTCGTTAGCCCTAAGTTATTTACCATGTTTAATTCCTATGATTTAACTGTTATTGTATTTACCATTCCTTTAATGTTTAGATATGCTTAGACATGTAAGATTGATGCCTTTTGCGTCTGGACACTCAGATGATTCCTTGTCTTCATTTTTATTTAGCCTTACGTCCCCTATGTCCTTTGGCTAGTTTGTAATTTTATGTTTACTTACAGTATTATATTATTGTCTTACATGGTGTTTGTATTCTCCTCATTATGTTATTATTGTATAGGGCTTGGAAGGCATTCTCCGGTACATTTTCACCGGCCGTCACAGGTCGCCCCAGAAAAGGGATTTTGACGAAGGAAAAATCTATTTCTGGGAAGAGACCTGTGACGCCCGGTGAAACCCTTCCCGGTTATTTTGTACGGACCCACCCTTTTTTCCTTGCCAAGCCATATGTTCTTGCAGAAGGATGACCTAGAGGGCGCGCGTGGTAGGTGTCGGTGGGGTAGTCCAACTGTGTTCTCTAGGGCCTGTCACGGCCCTTCCCTTTGATGAAGGGATTATCTAAACGGAAGACAGCCTGTGAGTAGTGGTTTTCACACGCCCCTGTTGTATACACGACACCCACAAGGTGATCGCGCGAGGGTAGTAACCTCTGCATTCCATGCTTTTATCTTTCTCTAGTATATTTGGAAGATTTATATTAGAAAAGTGTAAAGAAGGACTTCTTTCACCGGGCATCACAGGTCTCTTCCCAGAAATAGATTTTTCCTTCGTCAAAATCCCTTTTTGATGAAATTTTCACCACAGACAGATCTTAGATCATGGACGACCCCATTAAATTTTGGGGATGATACGGATCTGGATTCCAGAACTGAATTTGCATTTTTCACAATTTTAAAGATCATGTCATAACAAATTGACAGATTTTGACAAAATTTCCACCACAGATAGATCTTAGGCCATGAACAACTCCATTAACCTTTGGAGATGATCCATTACCGAATCCTTATTTTTTTTATTTATTTGTCTGTGTATCTGTGGACAGGATTACTTCAAAACTACGCAACGGATATTGACAAAATTTTCACCAAAGATAGAATTTAGATCATAGACAACCCCATTAAATTTTGGAAATGATCCGGATTTGCATTTTTCTCAATTTTAAAGGTTACTTAAAAACAAATTGATGGATCTTGATAAAATTTTCTTTTCACCACAGATAGATCTTAGGTCATGAACGACCCCATTAAATTTTGGAGATGATCTGGGTTGGATTCTAATTCAGGATTTGCATTTTAAAAGTAATGTCAAAACAAATTGATGAATTTTGACGAAATTTCCACCATTGATAGATCTTAGGACAAGGACAACTCCATTAACCTTTGGCAGAGGTCAGAAATCTCTGATTGCTTTTGTTATAATTATTATTATTATTATTATTATTATTATTATTATTATTATTATCATCATCATTATTAGCTACTGTAACCTAAATCCCTAGTTGAAAAAGCAAGATGCTATAAGCCCAAGGGCTCCAACAGGGAAAAATACCCCAGTAACAACTTTAAAAAAGACCTTTCTAAACTATAAAGAAAGATTTATGTCAGCCAGTTCAACATAAAAATGCTTACTGCAAGTTTGAACTTTTAAAGTTCCACCGATTCAACTGCCAGATTAGGAATATCCTTCCCCAACTTGGTCATAGCTGGTGTAAAACTTCTAGAATACTGTGCAGTATTAAGCCTTATGATGGAGAAGGCATGACTATCAGAGTTAACTACATACTTAGTATTATGAGCAAATTGGCACTGTCTGGGAAGATCTAAATACAAAGGATGGGCAGAATTATGAAGTCTTATGCAACATACATAAAAAACTGACTGAACAACAGGGCAAGAGATTAATGTCTAGATCAGGAATGAGAAATTTAATAGACTGCAAATTCTTATCCAACAAATTAAAATGAGATTCAGAACCTGAAGACCAGCCAGAAGAATACTCAAAACAAGGACAAATGTAAGAATGAAAACACTTCTTCAGAATAAGTGTTTCATTGAGTTTGGGAAACATATCAATGCTGAGATCTGGATGTTGAGGAGTTACTGTCTTTGACTTACAATCATACTTTGAGTTTTGTTAGGGTTCAACGTCATGCCCCATAATTTGCACTATGCACTAATTTTTGACAGATCTCTATCAAGTGATCATCATCAATCTATATTGTATTCACTACTTTTACTTTTTTAGGGGGCATGGCTAAAAATTCAAAATTATAAATGCATATGAATAACACACCACAACACTTGTAAACAACTAACTGTATGTATAATGTCAGTACCAAACAGGTGGGAAGCTGCTCCCGAATTGTCATTGTGAATCTTATTCTTTTTTATCATCTACAGTAGTAAATGTTGTTTTGTGCTTTTAATGAGTTATTTTTACTTATTTATATTTTATTTATACCCGTTACAGATTAAACATTAAGCAAGTCATACTGTAAACAAAAATTCACAAATGAATTGTTTTGGAAACATGAACAATATTGTGCACCTTCAAAAAGATCTGATATGGCAAAACAGATGTAGTGTGTCTTTCTTTATATATTTAATATTTGCTGTATGGTACCAGTAGTATTTTCATATTGAATGTATGCACTTTCTTATTTTATAAAAAAAGAAAAACTTGTTCAATTTGTTTTTAGCTATTTTTATAGTAAGTATTGGAGGGATCCTTTAAAGTCACCTAAAACAGAATATTGTGGATCTTATATTTGCATTCAATTTTGTGAGGACGAGCAAAATAAAGTTTGAAATAACAAAAGATGAAAAGCAAAGTATGTAGTTAATTTACAAATCTCAAAGATTACATATGATAAAGTGGACTCATGCCAAGAAAAATCATTAGGAATCTTTGATTTTCTTTGGGCACTAAATTGATGAATGTTAATAACTGAAGGATAAAAGCTACAACCTCAATAATTCATGATATAGACTGGGCCTTGCTAGTAAGACAGTGGGATGTACTTCAAATTTGCATAAGAAAATCCAAGAGGTGACAATGTGTACCACTGTCATGATGCATAATATCAGATACTTCAGGTAGGTATTTACAGTATGTCCAGAGGCCAAGGGATGCTTCAAGATGATGAACAATCTGGGAAATCTGGTTCCTCTCCCTCTTATTCTAAATGAGACAAATTCTGCTACATGAGGATATAATAAGTTTGAGTTCATCTTACTGTATTTCAATAGTATTACCCTACATTCATCGATGTATACATTTGGCAAGTGGAGCTTGGTTGACAAGGATCAAAATTAGAGGACTATTAGTGAGTTTGTAAGACTAGACCTCCAACCTAATACATCAGGAATTACAACTAAACTAAATGGCCTCCACAGGCTGCTCCCTTGAAATCTCACTCTCCATTTGTCAGGCAGTCCAGTGACAGCCTGTGATGTGCTGCTTATATTAGAGAAAATTTTCACACTTGTAATCAAGACTTTAGATAGTGGTGTGATTATATGAAGTTTTAGCTTATTCTTCAAGGTGTGCCATCTAAAATAAGATTTTGTGTAGTCTTTAATAAATCTTGACACACAAAATATATGCTTCTCCTGTTTCAGAAATTTTTTTATAAGTACAGTATAGATTTGATTATATGGATTTCCCAAATCAAGTATTACTAGATCTATTATAAATAGGATCAGAGACCCTTTTGCTGGTCAAGGTTTGGACAAAAATTGTGATTGATATAAACTTATTTACATTAAAATCTGACTTTAAGCCATTCCTTGCAAGCATTATGTTAGCAGGAAATATTTACATCTAAAATGGTACATGATTACAGTATAAGTGTTCCTGCAAACCTGGTAAACACTTTAAATATGTTTTATTTATAGGGACAAAACCATTTGCACCCTATGAATAGAAAGCTTATAATATGCATTATTAGATGTTAGTTTCTTTTTAAAAGCTAAAGTGCCGTCGCTCCTTGAATAAACAAAAATATCACTGACATCGTCTTGTGTTTGTTGTAAGTCTGTTTTTATGTCATCCATGGGACATTGTGTTTGCATGACCAGAATAGAGCTGTGAGACGCTGAATAACGGTTCTTACAATATTCCCCTCCCAAAAAGAGACTTGGGTGACAGGGAGTTCTATGGGTAGTATGGTATTAACTTAGAGTATAGCAATTGGCTTCTGTTTTCTAGAAAATATGAATATGCCATATTAAAATGTCAAAATACGGTGGAAAGTTTTTTAAAGAAATCCACAGAAATACTTTATGCTGAATCTATATTAGAAATCTTCAAGCATTTTCACTTTTGTCAGTCACAAATTCTATAAATAATGATACCAAAGAATTATCAAAGGACTTGTCTCATTGTGGTTTTCTATATTCTCTTTATGTAAATACCTTGAAAACAAAGCTTGACCAATGGTTAGCTATGCTATATTTCACGCCAAAAATTTGCTCAATTTGCCACACCATAATAGTGACTATAAGTTTTTAGCTATATGTTATTCATTTTAATATTTGTCAGACTTTTTGTTTCTCAAATTTCTAGCATTTGACTTTAGCCAACATTGTCACTGATGTGGCAGGTATCCTTGATTTTTAATTTGTTTAAATCAATGGTAAACCAAACATTCATTTTTAGAAAAAAAAAAAAAAATATTTTCAAGGTACAGTATTATGGAAAACTAAGCTTTCTTGCATAAGAATAGTACAGCTATGTTGTGCCCTAAAGTTGAGTTCTATATTATCACATGCCTAGTCAATATTAATTAATTACCATCTATATATTGCTAAACTCTAGAAACAATCATTAGAAAATCTATTTACAACTAAAACATTAATAAAACTGTAAGTTACGCCTCTAACACATTAAAATTCCCTCAAAACAAAGGAAAAGGGGAAATATCATTAAACGACCTCCTATTATCTTCAACATAACTTGGAAACAACATACAATAAAATTAACCATCAAATCTAAACTTTTAACACCTCTATAAAGAAATACTGTACTTTTATTAAAATAACTTCTATTTCCTCAATCTCAAAAGTTACTAAAAAACTGTAATACATATTTGGTATTTATATCTATATATCAATTCTAGACATTGAAAACAATCTACATTGTACAGAAAAAAAAAAAATTAATAAAATAATTTACATATTTGGAATGCAGAGGAAAGAAAAATGACAAATTTAAAGCAATTTGCATTTATACTAACGATACAAACCTTGAGCTTTTTATTTAGGAATATATTTTCAGCGAAAGCTGGAAGACTAACCATAAAACTTTTAGCGAGGTATCACTACCACACCGTTAGTTGGTAGGGGGGTAGTACCGGTGTTGTGTTGTCACTTTTGATTGCAAGGACTTGCAAGGGGATATGTGTTGACGGGCCAAATTTGTATAATGAGCTCAAGGTTTGTATCGTTAGGAAAAATACATATTACTTTAAATTTGTCATTTGTTCGGACACTAAATACAAATCTTCTTGCTCTTCGTTAAGGAAGACTTACCCTTAAGGTGAGTGGAAGTCCTAACCAACTATCTGGCTTTTGACTCAGGGTTTTCCCACCTTTGTGTTAACACACATATAAGGGAGAAAACCCCAACACCTTGCTAAAACCTACGTGCAATAGCATACTTTAGCGGACTGAGCAATCTGTGTGATTGTGTAATAATAGTATTGACTGGTCTAGGTAAGAATTCTCAGAAATGTAGGAATCTTTGAACCAACCATAGACGTTACCCAATCTCACCTCGCCAAGGGATATGGGGACGCAGCAAGTATAAATCTTTATACCAGGTTACACAAGGGAAATGGTCTTACCTGCAGACTGAGGAGGCCACTTTGCAGAGTGCTATAGGTGCTGATACCAAGGAGAGGGAAGATGAAATAACAAAAGAGCCAGGCATTCTTATCATTCATCAAAGCCTTAATCCCAGGTAACCTCTACCCTTCACCATCTGCTTCTTGTCCATCAAGGAGCCTGAGGTGTTTAAACCACTTGTTGTGCAGCTATCACAGGGCCAATGGAGAATGTCTCCATGTTCCTGTGGGTCACGTCTTGCAGGTAGAGGGGTGGTGAAGGTCATTTGACACTTTCACACACCGCTTGTAGGACCTGCATCACAGAGTAGTTCTTCTTGAACGCTAGGGACGTACTTATGCCTCTAACATCATGAGCTCTAGGTCTCCTCGTCTGAGGAGAAGGCTCATGATCCAATGCATGGCCTATGACCTTGTAAATCCATACAGAGATTGTGTTTTTGGTGATTCTTCTCTTGACCTTACGCATGCTGAGGAAGACTGCTGCCACTCAGGGGCGATCTCCAACAGTTCTCTTAAGGTAGCCCCTAAAGCTCCTCACTGGACAAAGTAGCTGTTGATCTGGATCATAGGTTACATTACAAAGACTCCCAATCCAGAAAGACCTGAATCTAGGATCTGCTACTCCCAGATTTTGAGTCTTAGCAATAAGCTCAGGAATGAAGCCGAGCATTACCTGTCCCCATCCCCTTGAATGGGAAACGTTGTAGGAAAGACCATGGAGTTCGCTAACTCTCTTAGCTGAGGCCAACGCGAGCAGGAAAACAGTCTTCAGAGTCAGGTAGAGATCTGATGCCTGGGATAATGGACACTAACCACGTTCCATGGAGGTGGTCTAACTTACGACTTTAGACAGATAAGCTCGGAACTTTGTATGAGGAGAGGCAACTCCAACAAGGAAGAAATATTAACTTTTTTTCAGTCTAAAGGCGAGGCTCAAGGCTGAGTGATAGCATTTCATCACCAAAAGCTTCTAATCCCAAAGTTATACAAGGAATTCCACTATTGTTGGAATAGTGGCATCGAGGGGAGAGATACCCCTTCCATGACACCAACCATAGAAGTCACTCAACTTACCCTGGTAAATGGCAGCTGAAGATTGCCAGAGGTAATCAGACATCCGTTTTGCAACTTGTTGCAAAAAAACTCTCTGTGAATACATACGGATCCTACGGCCTTGTGGAAGATGTTCACGTGTGGTTGTCTGAGCAGATCATGTCATGTAGGGAGTTCTCTTGGGACTTCCATCAGCAGCTGAAGAAGATCCGGGAACCGTTCTGCATGATGCCATAGCAGAACTATGAGGGTCATTGTTAGATTGGAAGATGATCTTGCCTTGTTGAACACCCTTCTCATCAGGCAGAACGGGGAAAGGTGTACACGACGATGTTGTCCCACTGTTGTTGGAATACCTGGGGAAAGGTAGAGAGGGAGTCTGTTGTTCAGTTATGCCATGAAAAGGGCCACTGTGGGGGAACCCCACAAAGTCGGGACTTTGTTGGCTACTAGATAATTCAAAGACCACTCAGAACCCACTATCTGCGTCACTCAGCTCAGGTTGTCCGTGAGCACATTAATTCTGCCTATAATGAAGCAAGAAGACACACCAAATTGTCTTCTGCCCATCTTAGCATCTACACTGCTAGATGGCAAAGGTGCTGCAAATAGGTATCGCCTTGCTTGTTTACATAAGCCACTACCACGGTGTCGTCACTCATCAACACCACTGAGTGACAAGCCAGGAACTGATGGAACTGGTGCAGGGCTAAGAAGGCTGCTCTCATCTCAAGAAGATATATATGCTGAAACCTTTCAAACTCTGACCAGAGACCGGAGGCGGTGTGACACAGCTTATGGGCCCCACATCCTTCTTTTGACGCATCTCAAAAGAGCATCACTTCCGGGGTTCCATTTTGGAAAAATATTCTTGTGGTTTATTTTTGACATATTTAATAAAGAAATTTAAAGGCTAATCTTTGTGTAGAGGGCAAACAAGTATCCAAGTGTATGAATCCATAAACCACAAACAATTATCTATGTCTATGAAGAAAACGATTTGCCAAACTTAAAGGATATGGCATGAATTATCGATGATATGAGGATTACCTGCTGAAGAATAACATACCACTGGCCAACTCTCATTGCTGTGTACACTTGTTACAGCTACTGAATACCCCTATATCATACTTTATTACTAAGTGAAGAATAAACATTGTAGATTATCAAGAAAAAACTTTAACACTAAAATGATTTTGGAATTTAGATTGCATACCATCAGTAGATTTTTTCAAAGCACTGCAGCTAATGGAAATATTGTTTAATTGTTATGTTGTTGTGGATTAAAGCCAACAGTTTTTGTTGGCACTGGCCATTCCCTTGGTCGGACTGTAGATAATAATTGTTACCACGGAGACAAATCCTTAAAGGATGAGGTAAACTCCACATCCAAAGTATGCACAGAAACATGCAAATATGTGAACCTACCAAGTGGTGTTATAAAGATTTTTGTTAAAATGCAAAAGTTATTTCAGATTTTATTCCACTTCACCAATTTACATAATTTATTTTTCACTTTTATCGGAGAGTTCGATAAGTTCCTATTTAAAACTCGCAACCAAAAATACAGTCTAATAGAGGAAAGGAATAATAAATAGAACAAAAATATATACAGAAAATTGATTAAAAAGATTTACGTGTAATAAAGGTGAGAAAAGGAATGAATAAACAAATGAGACCGAGTTTGGAATATAAGCAAATGAAAATCACAATAAAAAAAAACTATATGTGAAGCTATTCACAGGGAAAACCTGAAGATTTTCAAATAAGAAATATGAAAACTCATAAAACAAATGTAAGAAAATGAACAAATGAATGGAATGAGATTGAAAACTTTGAGATAAATAGAAGAAATTTGTGGAAATTATAAAGGAACTGCCACAGAAAGGGGATTACAAGGCCTCCAAAATACCCACACACTCACACACACACACATATAAATATATATATATATATATATATATATATATATATACATATATATATATATATATATATATATACATGGAGTGAAGAAAGCTCTGGGTGATAAGAGGATAGATGTGAGAGAGGCAAGAGAGCGTGCTAGAAATAGGAATGAATGGCGAGCGATTGTGACGCAGTTCCGGTAGGCCCTGCTGCTTCCTCTGGTGCCTTAGATGACCGCGGAGGTAGCAGCAGTAGGGGATTCAGCATTATGAAGCTTCATCTGTGGTGGATAACGGGGGAGGGTGGGCTGTGGCACCCTAGCAGTACCAGCTGAACTTGGTTGAGTCCCTTGTCAGGCTGGGAGGAATGTAGAGAGTAGAGGTCCCCTTTTTGTTTTTGTTTCATTTGTTGATGTCGGCTACCCCCCAAGATTAGGGAAAGTGCCTTGGTATATGTATGTATGTATATACATCAGACCATTTCACTTGTGTTTTTCTGCACTCGGACACTGCACAATGGGACGGCATAATTATTTTAGTTACATATAAATACTATAAAAGAAAACGGACACACGTGCCCGACTCCAGCCACACCTGGACTGAGGCACTGCCGTCTCAATACAGAAGGCCTGGGCATGCCGGCCGTGTAAGGGCTATGACGTAATAGCCTGTGTCGGTTGGTCCAAGCCGCAAGCGTTCAAACTCAGTCTGCAATCTGTCTTCATCCGAGCAATAGCCTGTGGCGATGCTCCCTTTGTGATTTGTGTTTTATCCTCTAATATTGGATTTCATACTGGGTATTAGGCAAGGTAAAAGTTACACATAGTTTTCTTATTGGATTTACGGTAGTAAAATAAAAATTTAGTGTTTTATAGCTGCTTTACCAGTCGGTTTATATACAAAAGCCGGTAATTCCAGCTTGGTATGTTTGAATATCTTGGGCAAATACCGTAAACTAAACTTATTGCATTGCTACTTAACATGTTGTATAGTCATTAATAACAAGATCTGCCATGAGAGCAACAGGATGTAAGGCAGTTTTACACTGCAATGAAGTTTTAAACTGGGATGTGATAAAATTTAAATTTACCGTCACTGTTTTGTATCTCGTGAGGCCGTACGAGAACGCGATAGTGTTTTTAATAATATAAAGGCAAAAAGCATGGGCAACAAATTCCTTATCATAATTCAACTCAATTTATTTTGTTCGATCTGTTACTAGTATTTTAAAGTTTTGATGAGGAATGTTTTCTCAAAAATTATAAAACAATAACATTCTCTGCCATAAAAGCAACAGGACGTAAAAAGGGTGACGAGATTCAGAAAATTTAGATAAGGGACGCCTATATCAATAGCGTAGAAAAAAATTCTCCGTTGGGGGAGGGGGGGGAGCTGCGTTTGAAATGGCACTCTCGCAATTTCTGCGTATCTGACAGCAAATTGCAGCATAGAAAAAAAAAAATGCAATTTTGGACGATTTTCATATGACCAATAGAAATTTTTACACAGCGACTATCAACACCGGTAGGCCTACTTGATTAATATACCAAAAACATACTGACGATGTTGATTCTTTGCTATAAACTCGATCACAATATCTATCAAGTTAAGGCTATCGCTTTTCTAAGCATACTATGGCTTTTTCTTACGATTTAGTATAGCTATAATTTGCTCGTTGGTTCCAATTTTATCGTTAAATCTTTAACGCCTTTCACATTTTTAACTTCGTTTAATTGATAGTTCACAAAAGACAATTATCTAATGTTTTAATTGATATTCAGTAATACTGCATTGGTTATAAATAAATCAAGGTTTCTAAAGTGCTTTTGTATTAGCAAAATACAGACATACACACACGTACATATATATATGTATATATGTATATTACTTAGGCATCTTACTCACTGTATATAATGAATAGGCAATGTCTTGGCGGCGTTCAAAACTGGAAGATAGCTTTTCTCCAGACGAACTGTCCTGCAGATAGTTTTCAGAACAACATCTAATTTCTGATGGAGCGTGTAAGCTTCACGATTTAGTCTACTTAGAATATGACATGACTTTCGTCAAGAACCAATGTCAATCTGACTGCAAAAAGTGGAAATGTAAACTTCAGCGAAACAGTGGAGGGGATGCAAGATCGGCCATGAAGTTCTGTGAAGCCTTGTGAAATTAATTCACGTACATGTATTTAAAAATCAATCGTAAATTTCATTTTTACATTTTCAAGAATCTAAAACTTTCATTTTTCAATTTTTGTCAATTAGTTTTGGATTTTCCAAATATTTTGGCATCAACATTTTCACCATCATAGCCTATATTATAAAATGTAATTCAATCAGCCAGTGTAGTCTTGAAGAATCGAAACACGTGTCGACACCAAATAATATATAGAGAAACTTTAATACAATATCCTGTTATTCTGAAAATTGTCTGCAAGACAATTTTTACCAAAGAGAAGCTATCTTCCAGTTATGAAATCCACCAAGACATTGTCTATAAATTCTAAACGTAGAATAACATACCCAAGTAGTAATATATATACATATATATATATATATATATATATATATATATATATATATATATATATATATATATATATATAGATAGATATATATATATATATTGGTGATGGGACGAGTACTCTGAATCGAGAATCGAAAATATCGGAACTTTTTCTGGTATCAGAAACAGAGAATTTACATTTAATTTCCTATTCTTTAAACAATTCTTTGGAATTTGTATGTTTGCAACTTAAATTTATATTACAGGTAATGATAAAAAGTAAATATTTTGTTTGGTGACTTTAAAGTATCAGCATAATCTATAGATCTTCATATCTAGAGTAACATTATTTTTAAAGAAGTTGAGAACATTTGCAGAAAAAAAAGTGCAACGCTAAATGGATGTGTGAAAAATGAACAAGAACAGGACGAAATTGATACTTTAACAAGTTCAGCCACGTGTAGAGTTGCAAACTTGGCTTCTGTCTCGCGTAATTTTTTTATGATTTATTAAATACTGAAGCTTTAGAATTTTAACGTCATGCATGAAGATTAGTTTATAAGGACTATCACATGTCAAAAATATCCATATAACATTTACCGCTTCGTTCCAACCAAAAACGACTAGGGAAAATATAGCTAACGCCTAAAAAATGACGTGATAACCCAAGAAGCAAAGCCGGGAACAAAATTATTTTAATAGAACATGAAATGTTCATATATATTTCTTTGAAGAAAATAGAATACTTTGCAGAGGGACTTTTTGCCGGAAATTATTTGTCTGCACCTCCCTCTCCCCCCCTCTTCTGTTGGAAGCCAACGATTGGTTATTTAGTGTTGTTGGAGGGACTATTTACTCGAAGAAAAGAAATCGACTGAAAGGTCAAACCAGTGAATTCCTGTCATTACATTAAAATCTAAGAATTTTGGGATTTGAATATGAATAAATACCTTCATGAAATTTACTTCAATATCTTCTTTTTTAATCGTTTACCATTGTCATTTCATTATATTTTATAAGAATCTTTTTTCCTTTTAGCTGTAACAAAACCATTTATATTCCTTAAAGATGGATAACTGATAAAAGTACTTTGTCCGAAAAGTATTTGTTTCTTAAACCAGCTTCAGTGTCTGAAAATAATCACAAATTCATTGCATGTACTGTACAGTATCGGAATCGGGATTCGTATCGGAATTGTTATAAAATTTAGTATCGTCCCATCATATATATATATATATATATATAATATATATATATATATATATATATATATACAAAAATTTATATAACAATTTATGTAGCAAGATTCATTATATTCAGAAAAGCACCATACCTGGTGTTAGAAGAACGTAGGTAGTCGATACTGTTGAAGGAACATGAAAAAAAAATTAATGAGGGTAATTATGTTAGCAATAGAGAACTCGGTAAAGACGCAGGCCGTGACGTCATTATTCTGAGACCCAGGCCTTCTATATTGAGACGGCAGTGACTGAGGCCAGAATTTCAACGGACCCTCGGGCAGGTACTTCAAGTGACGTCACTGCACAAAAGACCTCATTACTGGTTGGCTGTTGAGTAGACCTTGTATTCTCTCGATCTTGATTTTAGACATCTTTCAGTTCATATACGTTATGTTGTCAGCTAAAGCTACAGATCAGGTGACGAAATTGAATGACCTCTTAATCCGTACCTACGATCGAACATAGATTTAAGCAAAGTAAAAGTTTATATTGTGTGTAATATTTATGACACGTTCTAAAGAAACAAAGATTTCTTTTAAACCTGTTCTATGTGTGTATAGTAATGCACCTCAGAGAGAGAGAGAGAGAGAGAGAGAGAGAGAGAGAGAGAGAGAGAGAGAGAGAGAGAGAGAATGTATTCACATAACTAATAATAAGAGCTTTAAACAAAATGTATGAAAACCATATAAAATTAATTGTAAATAAATAAGCATGACATTAAAAGGAAAAATATGTTTACGATCTGTAATTTATTTATCGAAATGGAAGAAAAATAAGTCGCTAATGTGTTTGTTATGTGCAGTGGCTTTGTGCGTCTATTCTAAATATACCAGAAAATACTGTTCATTGTTTTGTTTTTTTACTCGAATATGTATTTATTGATATAAAATCAGTTGTAAAAAAATAATTATTAGACTTAAAGGAAAAATATGTTACGATCTTTTATTTCATTACTGAAATGAAAGAAATATAAATCGCTAATGTGTATGATATGCAGATGTTGTAGCACTGTGCGTTCGTACATACCGCGCAGTACAGTTCATTGTGATTTTCAACTTGAATATGAACTTATTGATATAATATTTTCAAATAAATAATCATTTGACTAAAAGAAAAAATATGTTATGATCTTTTATTTCCTTACCGAAATGAGAGAAAAATAAATCGCTAATGTGTTTGATATGTATATGTCGTAGCATTGTGCGTTCATACATATAATAGTTTTGCTTAGTGTGTTTTTTAACTTAAAATGTACTTAATGATATAAAATTCATTGTAAATGAATAATCATGATATTAAAAGGAAAAATAAAAGAGAGAGAGAGAGAGAGAGAGAGAGAGAGAGAGAGAGAGAGAGAGAGAGAGAGAGAGAGAGAGAGAGAGGGGGGGATGAGGATGGGGAGGCAGGCGACAGCCAACAGTGGTGACAAGAATGATGCGTCATAGTGTGAATGTACATGGGTAATAACTTATTTTATTATAGAATAAATACAAGTAGAGTAAGAAAGTGTGTTTTATTGCTTCTGTGATCTTCAAATATATCAATAATGCATTTGTTCAAGTTTCATACTATCAAAATCCCAAAATAGACAGACTTTTCCAATGGCCAGGAACGTAACTCCCTCTATTACCAGTATTTCTTATGGAGAAATATGTTCTGTTTAAACGGTTTCCGTTAACACGACCTCTCCAGGAACAAAACCCTCGTGTTATCGGGGAGTTAACTGTGTGTGTGTGTGTGTGTGTGTGTGCATATATATATATAACGGATTTTGAGCGAAGCGAAAAATCTATTTTTGGGTGAGATGGCCATGTCGTTGTCATGGAAGTTCCTTAAAGTAGCTTCCTAAGGGATATATGTACTACAGTGATATTCCCAGAGAATTTTACCTTTAGGTATCCAGAATTCTAACTCCTGGCGCGAATATCCTTAAAATTTCTCCCAAGGATATCGCATAATATCAGCGGACGCATTCTTGACACGCCTCCATAGCAATCTGCACCCCAAACAGCGTTTTGGCTTCGAGGAGGATGTGGCAAAATAAAAGGGAGCCGTCCAAAGGCTCTCCCCGCTCTCGTAATACTATTGGGAATACAACAGCGCCATTCCCACGATGGCGGACATTCCTTGTAGCATTGAGCGTGGTGTTACAGATACAGTACCATGGGAGGAATACTGTGAAGATCTTTTCTTTTAGAAGAGATGGGTGGGTCCATCAGGACGACATGGCCATCTCACCCAAAAATAGATTTTTCGCTTCGCTCAAAATCCGTTTTTTGGGCTCAAGCCATGTCGTCGTGATGGAAGCATACCAGAGCATTAGTGTATCTGTGGATTTTTAATCAGTGCCTTAACCTTATATCAACCTTTTCTATGGTCATGGGGGCCACATGAGACAAGGGACGTTACCGTTATTCGTCACCATCACTAATCATAACCAATGTTAGTGCTTCCTGCCTCCTACAGGGAAGAGTCATTCTAGACAGTAGAAAAGGGATCTTGAGGTTAACATACATAGTATGACCAAACATAAGTACACACTGAATATACAAATAGTCTCATAGTTGTATATTTTGCTAAAATAACATCAGTGTCTCTTATATCTACTATTTGATGCATACAAATATATGAGGGATACTTACTTGGGTAAGTTGAAGAACTCTGGCATGTATACATACAATTGCGTGGCGAAGGTGGACGCACTACATTCTAATAGACATTTATTACTAATAAATGACTAAAAGATGTTCAGTAAAACGAATGTAGTATGACAATGGGATTATACCTGTAACAAGTACAGAGACTATATTTCCTTGAAGGAAGAAATGATAAGTGCCACTCTCAGACTGAAGAAAATTATAAAACAATTTCTCTTCATAATTCCTGTACTGGTTACTTCTATCTGCAATGTGTACTTCGTACACCGGCACTAGTGCTATCTGTGTAATTCCACACCTGGGATTTTGAACAGAGCCAGTGTTATCATGGTAACACTTAATTAAAAGAAGTCACACCTAAGAAGGGTGACCTCTTCTCCCTTTAATTGACAGTCCCAGCCAATTAACTGTTCATCGTAGAATTAGACGGCAGATTAAATATCCTACCTGCCGTCACCACATATTGCTTCAGATCATGGATTTGTCTAGCATAGTGTATATAGAACACCCTGGATGATTCTCCTCCGTTACATGTGCGAGGACATGTGAGGTCCCAAACCATAAACTGTTTACCACAGTAATTAGGGAGCAGGTTTTAATACACTACCTGCCGCCACTACGAAGTGTTTCAGTTCATGCACTTGTTTTGCATAGTGTTTGTAAAACACTCTGGATGATTTCCATCCAGTGTATGAACGAAGGAGCTCAAAGTCCATATACTGAAAGAAGTTCAGTGATGAAGCAATCTTTCTCGGATCATGACCTGCGGGAGTACTGTCCGGATCCGCTCTACGAATAAAGTAGGTGAGCTTCGCCCTTAGTTGATTTAGGGATAAATTTGATCCAGAAGTTTCTCCTTTAAAGAGCTGTCCTCCCCTGAAGTCTGAAGTTCTACGAAGATAGACCTTTAGACACTCTACAGGACATAGAGAGACATCTTCCTTCAGAGGGCAGATTCTCCAGGGACCCCACCTCTTAGTGGGTAGCTCGTTTTTAGCGAGAAAGGATGGATCAGGAAATAGATTCAGTTCTCCCACTTCCGTGAACTGAATGTGACCCTCATCTCTGGATAGGGCCACTATTTCACTAACTCTAGCCCCGGAGGCGATAGCGAACAGAAAAATAACCTTTTGGGTTAGGTCCTTAAGAGAACAATCTTCATTGTTCACAGATGAGGCATAATGTAAGACCTTGTCCAAAGACCAAGAGATGGGCTTTGGTGGTACCGCGGGCTATTGCCTAGCACATGCCTTTGGAATCTTATTAAAGATTTCATTCGCCAGATCCACTTGAAATGCATATAGGAGAGGCCTAGTCAAGGCTGACGTGCACGTATTTATCGTATTGGCCGCCAGACCTTGGCTATGAAGGTGGACAAAGAAGGACAGACAGAAGTTCATTGAAATTTCTTTCGGTCCTTTTGCTTTGACAAACGCAACCCACTTTTTCCAGGAAGACTCATATTGTCTTCTAGTTGACTTGACCTTGTATTCTTCTAAGAATTCTATATTGCCTTTTGAGATCCCAAACCTTTTTCTAACCGCTAGAGCGAGAAATCATGAAATGAAGGGTTTGGGTTCTCTGTGATAAAACGAAGGCATTTAATTTCTGAATCTTCGGAAATATACCTAGGGTCAGAGCTAGGACCAGCCTCATCTAGTCTATCAGCCCCACTAGAGGATCCTCGCATGGGGCTATATAGCGAGGTAGTTTCTTGAAGATGCTCGTGATGAAGAGGTCAAATTGCAGTTCCGAGACTTGTTCCCATCTGGGAGGGAATATGTCTGCGCCCATGGACCATTCCAACTCTATCGGTTTGTATTGAAATAGAGTATCCACCGTCACATCGTGGATCAGTTGTAAATGAATTGCTGGTAGGTGCCGTCCCTTTGAGAGAGGGATAGGTAACTTCACCAAGACTGAATGAGACATTCGAATGTGACGCCTTATTATCCCTTCGGTGTCCCAGATCAGTCGTAGAGAGTCTGATCTGTGTGGAGGGGGCTTCCCCACCCATGAAAGGACCAGCAGAGTCTTGGGACTTTCGTGCTCTAATTTCTGTTAGAGAAGTGATTAAAGAGGGACCGATCTCAGTCTTTTTTTATCTCTTCAAGCATTTGATGCGTGTTTTCTCCAAGCTCTTAACGCATCTTTCTGGTGTACCCTTAGCACCAGGTCTGTCACTATAGCGAACTGGGGAAAGTTTGGCGCTTTTTCCTGTTGGCGTTTTGGAATTCTGACTGAATACCTGAGTCTCTTGACAGACCTCACGAGCTCCTTTTATATTTCCAAAGGAGAGGAGAGTTGATGTGACTGAGGGCTTCGATGGTTTTTTAAACATCGAAACCCCTGAGCTGAAGAAAGTCAAGACTTCTAGAAGCTTATCTTGCATCCGTGATGTCCCAGGAACCGGGTCATCTCTTTGAATGCACATTGGCCGGACACTTCGGGTGCTGCCCACTCCAGTCTCTTGATCAGGTATATTAATACTTGAACTATTTCTAGGCTTGAATTTGACGTGACTAAGTTCGTCAATCCTTTGAAGATACTTAGGACTGTGAGTTCGACACGTATCTTCCTTAGGATGAATGTTACTCTCTGTAACATGAATTCTAGACAGGAGGAAGGGGGGTGGTTGACTGGAAGGTTCCGAAGGACACCTTTCAGGTCTGACAAGACTACGAACACCCTTAATTGGAACAA
This sequence comes from Palaemon carinicauda, assembly GCF_036898095.1. NCBI lineage: Eukaryota > Metazoa > Arthropoda > Malacostraca > Decapoda > Palaemonidae > Palaemon > Palaemon carinicauda. The sequence goes on along the minus strand of NC_090725.1, from coordinate 119,024,007 downwards.
GGTCCATATGTTCAGAAGGATTAACATTCAGAACTTGCTGTTTTTTATGAACTTGTTGAGTGACGACAAGTTCAGAATGGCTCATTGATATCTTGAGTCCTTCTCGTGAACACGAAGCAGCCTTCCCTGGAACTCGATGAGCTAAAGTTTTCTTACTACCTGTATGCTCTATAGCTCTCAGGTATATTCCTCCAGGAGGGTTTTGAACTGTAGGAGAAGGTAAGGAAATGACGGTAGGGACATTTCTGTTTCCCATCAATGGCTCATCTTGAATAGGCTTTGGACCGAAGGATCGAAGGTCCTGCGATCCTGAGGGAAAGTTCCTCCTAGCCGAAGCGTCTTTATGCTTCGAGTAGTCAGTAGGCTTAGACTTTTGACCATCTGCCTGTAGCACCGTGGTCACTGGAATAGTGGGATGTTGTTGAGCAGCCAGGATATTTCCAGTATTTCCGATCTTCTTTTTAGGTTGGGGACCCAAAACCACAGAAGATTTTCTCTTTGAAGGAATGCCCCATTTTTGGAGAAAACCTATGTTTTTCATGGAGGCGTTCTTAATTACTTCCTTAGTGACCTCGTGTGGGAAGAGGTCTTTACCCCAGATGTTGGAAGATAATAGCTTCCTTGTTTCGTGTTTTACTGTTGCATCAGCAAACACAAACTCTCTACATGCTCTCCTAGCCTTCATAAAGGCATAAAGGTCCTTCACCAAGATAGCCATATGCATTTTGGCTATGACCATGAGCATGTCTGGGGTACTTTCGTAGGTTGAACACAACTCTATGTAGTTTTGTAGAGAAAGGGATGTCGCAAGTCTCTCCTTTGACTTCTGTTCATTACACAAGAGCAACTCGGACAATTTAGGGAGACATACCTTGAATTGTCGACTTGCGACGTCCTTGTCTAATTTTCCTACTGAAAATGTCAAATGGACTTCCTTCCAATCTTTTTCCTGTCCGGGAAAAGCTGGTGACAAAGGCTTGCACTCATCGAGTGTGGGACATGGCTTACCCGCCTCTACCGCTTTGGCAACAGAAGTAAATGCCTTCCCCATAAAGGGGAATTAGAGTGAAGTAGGAGCAAGAAAGGAAGGGTGTCCATTATTCAGTGAGAATACCTTCAACTCTGAATAACCCGCTTTTCGTAGACTATCTGAAAGGATAGTCTGTGCCTTATCATGGTCGAGAATCAAAACCTCCTTTGGTTCCGTTCCTTTCTTTGACTTTGGTTCGTACTTCAGTCGAACCCAACAATTAGGGAAAGCATCAAAGCTTGGCCAAAATTGAATTTTGTCCAAAGGAACAGCATCTATTTTCTCTGAGATGCAGAGATTGCTATTTGCAATCGGCATCTGCTCCGCGAACCTCCAGGGATTGGTTATGGAGCATGTTGGTAGGTCTTGATTCATGGGTCGTTTGACTGACCCCTGGGAAGCGACAAGATAAACTCTACCAGGATCTATCTTGCGGTTTACTTCCTACTTTTCGTTTTGTCTACGAAAGCTCTCTATTTGATTCTTCAACTGGATCCATAATTGTACCACATTATCCAAATTAGGGGTAGAAGACAAAGATGTCGACATCGATGGCTCTAAAGCCGGCACAGGCGGAGGCAATTCCGACGCAACATTTTCCTCTTCTACCTTGGGGCATTTCTTGCCCTTAATCCCAAAGGTTTTCTGGCCGTCAGGGGATGTAGTTAGCTCCTGAGGCACTACTGTTTCCTCACTTGCTTCCGGAAATAGTAGCTTACGCATCCCATCATTAGGTAGGAAAGGTCCCGGAAAGATCTTTTGAAAGCCTCTCACCCAGTTGCATAATTTATATTGAGCTGTATCCCTAGTCTCTGTAGACTTGGGATTTTCAAAACCTTCGGACATTAATGAATGTCCGACATATATTGCAAACCTGTGGGTTCCAATAATGTAGGGATCCGGAAATAATATTGCAGGGGGCATGAAACCTGCAAGTATTATGACCGTAAAAATACTTACTCTTGGCCTTGCAGAGGACTGCAGCACAAGGTATCTGGTGTTCCTCCTTTAAAGAAAGGAAAACCAAATAAGTATACAATGGATTATCTCCTTGACAATCAACATGCACATGTCCTTTACAATAGAGTAGCTTAGGATAATAAGCTATAAAGGGACAGTAGGAGATACATACTTGTGTACCCCTGTGAGCAAATGCTGTTGCCTCCCCTCAGTATTAACTACATGGAGATTTCTCTATAGAGTAACTCCAAGTAGAAGGACTCTTACCCCTAGGGGTAGAGAAGTATCAAATCACTGTCCCAAAATTATGTTAATACTGTGGGGTCAGGATGACTGATTCTAGATCAGAATATTGAAGAAAACTATTCATTCAATATATGAACGGTACCAGCAGAATGCTCGTACAAGGGTACCCAAGGTATGTCAGAAAATACTACTGTATCATGGTACTGTAGTTTTCTAATTGCAGTAAGTCTATATTGCAATTTACTGGCTACTGTACATCATGTATTGTAGTCTAGTCATTATCCTGCCTTCATAGTAGCATATGACAGTATGGTCCATCTAGCATGAAGCCAGCTGGACTACGAAAATAAAGACATATATTTGTATATCCCACTCAGCCTATTTGCTGTAGACTTCCTACTATATTAAAATATAGAGTTTCCTGATCAGGGAGACTCAAGGAAAAAAGGCTCCACCCTTTAAGGGTTAGGAGTGTATTACTCCTGCCTTTAAGTGTTTAATATTGTAGGGTAATCCTAAAACTGATTTCTAATCAGGATATTGAAAAAATCATATTCATTCAATATAGGATTGGGCTCAGCAAATGCCTGTGTTGGATATCCAAAATATATTGGAAATAACTACTAGTATAAACTATATAGCAGTTTTCTATCTGCAGTATATTCTATACTGCAGATATACTGGCTACCTGTATAATATATACAGTAGTTCATCCGGCATGTAGCCGGCATAGCTAGGTCTTGCCGGCATACCCGGCATGCTAGCTAGAGAGAGAGAGAGAGAGAGATAGCATGGAAAAAAGGCTACTCCTTACTGTGAATGTATACAGTAATTAAGGATGTAAAAGTCTAATTTGACTGCCTTTTTCCAGAAAGAAGGTTCTAATAGAAGGGGAGAATGTACCAGTCAGGCTTCCATGCAGCTACAGTACTATTGTCGACAAGGTACCGCCTATACACTGCCGGCCGGCAAGTCCAGCAGTACCAGTACAGTCGGCGTTCTGCCAACTGAGTCAGCACTATCTGTGCCGGCCTGGCCAGCAGTACCCCGGCAACAGGACCTGTAGCAGCAGTCCAAGGGAGGACTGAAGAACCTTGGGAACAGAAGGGACTTCCCTCTCACGGCCATCATGGTCGCCGGCAGCCATCTTGGCTGCTGGCTGGGCCGGCAGTTGCCGACAGATGATGTGGTTGGCGGCAGTATGCTCTGCCGTCAGCCAAAGATATGGCTAGAGAGGGAGTCTGGCTGGCTCCGGCAACCTACCAGCAAAGGTAAGGTTGCAAGATGCCGGCCTAAAGAAAGACAATGGCTCAGCCATCAAAAGTGGACAGAGGGGTAGGGAACAGGGTCCTGTAACGAGTGTGAAAGGAACTGGCAAAAATTGTCAGTCCTACCACCTGAAAAGAAACTCTGTTTCGGTATCGGCAGAATCCCAGGGAACAGGAGAGACTCAGTTCTCCATCCCAGATATTGCCGACACAGTTAAGGGGGTGGCAGCACTGCTGCCTCTTCTCAACAAAGAAGAAACAGAGTTCCAGTGCCACGTATCCTAGGCTAAAGAAAATTACTCTTCAGCCCAGAGTACTGTGGCATAGGACTAGTCTTTTAGTCGCAAGGAGAAGATGGTATCCTACCATAACTTGAAGTTCGGCTAATGAGGGCTAACCTCCATTGCCGGCCACCTAGCCGGCAGGGGAATGATGGTATCCTACAACCCATTCACCCTGCCGGCAGGTCGCTGACATAAGACTAAATACTCTGAGATTCTGACTAAATCCCAAAACCTGATGGTATACCACAACCAACGGTTAAGGGAAGAGGCAGGACAAACCCTAAGTTAGCCATGTCTGAATAAAATTCAAGGCACAGCTATTAGGGTTGTAGCCTGAGGCTACACTCAGAGGAAAGAGATTACCCTTAAGTCTCCGAAGAGACGTGTAATGTTTCATAACATTTTAGGAGGTATCAGTCTCCACTGAATGAAAACAATACACGAGGTTAACCGGGGAAAGTCTGAACGTATAGTAAAACGTCTAGGTAAGGTTACCTAAGCTATAGGAGATCTCGGTTACCTAAATCACCGAAACTCTAACTATACGATCGACAGAGAAAAGGGGGAAACAAAAATTATGCACATTATCGAAGCTTTACAAGAATAATTGCCTAAATAGCTAAATAATTAAAACTATTAAATAAAGCTTTTAAAAACTGGAAGTCGTTCTGCTATCTAAATAACACATGCCTAACGAACGACGGCACTATGGAGCCTCCAGTAACTGGCCTAGCTCTTAAACACAATAAAATACTCTAATTTCATTGTGAAACAGGAGCTAAAATATACTCATAGTAAAGACCCGATACTCAACTTTCCAGAGGCGGAAGAAGATGGAGAAAGCATAATAATAATCCTGTATAACGATCGAAAAGTTAGATCACCAGGAAATATCACCGAGCGAGATCGCTACAAAAAAAGGAATGTCCGCCATCGTGAGAATGGCGCTGTTGTATTCCCAATAGTATTAGCAGATTGCTATTGAGGCGTGTCAAGAATGCGTCCGCTGATATTATGCGATATCCTTGGGAGAAATTTTAAGGATATTCGCGCCAGGAGTTAGAATTCTGGATACCTAAAGGTAAAATTCTCTGGGAATATCACTGTAGTACATATATCCCTTAGGAAGCTACTTTAAGGAACTTCCATCACAACGACATGGCTTGAGCCCAAATATATATATATATATATATATATATATATATATATATATATGTATATATATATATATATATATATATACATATACATATACATGCATACATACATATATACCTACATATATACCTACATAAAAACATACACACACAGACACACACACACACACACACATATATATATATATATATATATATATATATATATATATATATATATATATATATATATATATATATATATATATATATATATACATATACATATACATGCATACATACATATATACCTACATAAAAACATACACACACAGACACACACACACACATATATATATATATATATATATATATATAATATATATATATATATATATATATATATATATATATATATATATAATATATATCATATATATGCATGAATAAATTCATATGAATAATATTTGGGGTTTAGTTTACTATATGTTGATCCGAACTCATTGATATAAAGGAGTAAAATTAAAAGGAAAACCTGAACAATATGTAATAAATGAGAGAAAAGTATGAGAACTATGTACCAACCAAAAGACTAATACCTTCCCCTAAAATGACAGTCAATAGGACTGAAAGACAACGCCTCTCATCCCCTTTCTGAAAGTCAAACCACAGGAATCAAAACATTACAGACAAGATTTTTAAATAAACGTAACTACCCATTAAACGTTAACCACAAAATAAGGTCATTAAACAAAACTTTGTGATCCAATTATTGATCAATAAAGAAAAACTCCAAAATTAAATCATGATTGTTTAAATACTAGGTAGCCATAAAACCTAGACAGCAGCAAAGCAACTGTACGCCATAACTGTTATGTAGAAATAATACAAACTAATATAGGTAAGGGTACAAAACCTACCTGCATAATCAAACAATAAAGTGATCTAAAACAACAAACAAAACACTGTATGGTAATCAATTAACACTAATTAAAAGAAAAAATCACCAGAGAATTGCGAACAATGTGCCGTTCTGGCAACATGAACATTTTGAGGTGATGATTTTGGTGGGGATATGGGGGGTTGCCAGGCAAAAGAACCATTCAGTAGCCTCTTCCCTAGATTGGGGATCCTACATTGGAAATCCCCTGAGGTGATATGTTAGGAAATTTTCCTTTGTTAAAACATTAAAACCTAATACTTTTAGATATAAGTAATGTGACCAAGAGGTAAGCTTTGTTAAAATAGTAATGCGGTCGGTTTTAGTTATTGTTTAGGCTCTTTATAAAATGTAGACTCTTTCACCTAGGTCATATAACATCTTGGGGGATATAAAGACAAAGACAGTAAACTTGCCTAGCTCTGGGTGATATGCTACAACAGGACCACCGCTGTTTCCTTCATATACAGAACATGTTGTTTGGAACATCACAGGAACTAAGTGGTCTTCTCCACCAAAAAGAGATGCTATTTTTCCAAAGTCCTTTTCATCAGTGTTCTTCGTACCAACTTCTATGGAATGCATATTAACAAATCTAGATGTAATACTTGAATTTCCATCCTGAGTTTTCCTTTGATTGGTGTTAGTGCAAACATTTCTTTCACCATCACTCATGCCAACTGATTTAGGAAAACTTAGACAGTTTGCCTCAACACTAATAATCTTTGAAATAATGCCATGGGAAAAGCTTGGAGCTGGAAAGCGGTGAGGATTAAAGATGCCATGGCCTGCTACGAAAATGGAAGACCCTGAAATAATAAAAAGTAAAGAAACGTTACTAGAATTGATGCAAAATGTTCTGTAAAAGGTTTTGTTTCAAACTATTTCACTGCATTCCTAATAAATTTTGACACTAAAAGTATTCAGCTCATACACATCACTATATACAGCATAAGGCCCAACCCCCCCAAAAAAATAAAGATAGAAAATAAAAAGATCCACACATCATTCCATGCGTAATGAGAATCACTTCAACTAAGATGACATAACTGACAAAGAAAATTTTTCACATTTTCCATATTTCGTGAGTACAAATTCAAACTAGCATCTATAAATAAATCATACAAATTCTACTTATTATCTACATTCATAAATAATTACATTGGATTTAATTTTTGCAACAATGATTACTTTGTCTAGTGATGTTGCAAATATGCATGTATTTTGGTAATTCCCATCAACTCCAAACTCAATAAATACTTCTGGAAGAAAATACCATTCATTAGGAAGAATCTGACTCTTTCTCCTTCACTAAACAGCTAGGATTTTCAATCTTCCTGGTATAAACCATGGAAGAAGGATATCCCCTCAAATTCTTCAAAGGCAATAGTAATTCTGCACTAACATACTACTGTATACAAAATGTATTACCTCTGGTAAAATTATCATTTAACACAAGATGGATCTAAGCTCTTCTTATCTAGAAGCTTCAGTAGCCAACTGTTACAGTAATTCTATTTCTAAAATATGGATCTTTACTGTAAACGTTGAGAAATTTGGCAAAGGTTTAGGCTTTAGATATAGAAGGGTTGGAGGATAGAAGGATTCAACCACTTAAACTAAATGCTGGCTTCAGTAAGTTTTTTTTTTTTTTTTTTTTTTTTGGTAATCTTTGATTTATGTCCTTTCCCCTGGGCAAGGTAGAGTTCCGAATAGTTGATACATCATTAGCCTGGGTATTTGAAATTTTTTATCGAACATATCTTAGCTAAACAAAACAGATAGTTAGTTTAGTAGCCAATTCTTTACTCCACCCTAGTCTGAAAATGTCAAATTATTAGGTACATTCCCATGAAGCTTGACTGCATTTGAAAATGTCAAATTATTAGGTACATTCCCATGAAGCTTGACTGCATTGTATTAGATGTACCGAATACGTGCCATGTGTATCTGAAATTTATTTGTCACCAACAGAAAACTTAATTGCCCTTTCCACATTGTATCAACCATGTATAATTATACAAAATTTATTATTTGGTCCCAATTTCATCCATTTACATGGCAAGCATTAAAGAAACAGAGAAACTAGAAATCATTATTTGGACCACCCTAGATACTCATTAACAGCCGATTCCACCATGTATACTATTTTCAAATGTTACATAATACAGTAGTATTTCATGACACTATAACATACTAATAGGGAAAAGTTCTGTACTTTATCACAGACAGGCTGTTATATCGAGAATGTTTCCCAAAGCATAAAATCAAACAAAGAAATGTAAAGGACTTATATACACAGTATATGCAATAACTGGGGTACTATCAAAATAAGCAGCTGAGATGAACACACTTTCATATTTTACCCTTAGATGACATAATTAATGAAACCTACAAAAACAAAGGTCACTGCAAGCATGGACCAAATTAAAACCTACTGAATACAGAGCCACTGTAAACCCAGCCACTGAGGGGGAGGCAAGCCAGCCTCAACTTGGTGCCGGTCCCAAGCCCGGGTAAATGGGGAGGGATGGCGGCAGGAAAGGCAGCCAGCCATGAAAAATTAGCCAAAACAATATGGCCAGTGGAAATTGTGAGATTAGAATTAATGCTAGGGCATATATATGATGAAGTGTGGGACAGAGGTAGATGGAGAACGCTGGTCAGAAACATCGACCCCACATAATGTGGGAAAAGATGCAGACAAAGAAGAAGAAAGAAGAAGAATACAGAGCCATTGCAACTTTCCAAGCTATTAAAATCAAACAAAATCATAAAAATATATATACCACTACATTTGTCATAGAATATGCAAATAGATTCAAATACCATATATTGCTGCATATAAGACGACCCTAGATAAGACGAGGCCAAAAATTAAGTCAAATTTTGATTCATCTCATATCTGTAGTATAACATGACCGCTATACTACAAAACCATCTGTGTATGGGTTAGGTTTTGGTTATGTAAAGAAATTTTGCATCACTTGCTGAATCCTTCGATATTCAAGACAAATGAAATAAAACCAATTATCTATCATGTTTTTCTTACATACAACGCCCAAAAAGGAAACCACTGTTTTGTTTACATTTCATGGCCAATTGCAACTAACAAATACATTCACACATTCGTTTGATAACTAATGATACTAATTGCTTTTAGTAAACTGTGGGGGTCTATATCATGTTGGTATTCCTGCAATATCTATTATAAGATGTTTTGAACAAAAAATGGAAAGGTCTGAATGGAAAATGTAAAAACAAAAAATTACAAAGAATGAGAAAATAGATACACTGTATGAAGTTATCTGCAATTCTTTTATGAGTGTATTGAGCCATGTTCACCCACAATGGTATGGGAAAGAGAGTTCCCCTAAAATATTTTTTCAAGCTAATTTTTTAAGTGTTTCATTCATTGGATGGTAGATTGGGTGTCCAGGACTAAGAAAAATTGGAGGTTTTATTGGAGGTGTTCCACTTACTGCTGTTATGTATGCAAGACACAGCAAATTCATTTATAAAAAGGTGAAATTTTTCAAATGCACCCTAAGGCTCAAAAGTCTGCGTATGATCATTTTGGGAATAAACTTGGAGCAGTCGCAGATGAAAATATGCTAAACATTGAAGTCTCTTTGAATGGTACCAAGCTCCCATGGGTCCATAAGTCATATTTAGGTATTGGGTTTATAATCAAAGTATTTACCGGGACAGTGATAAACTTCAAAGTGATTTCTAATTATTGCTTTCAGTGCTCTGGAAATAAAGAAACACCTCATAAATCTTCAAAAACTTTGAAAGTACATCAGCAGTTATGGAAACACAAGAGGCAAAGTGGATGTGGTCTCAATCAGAGAATATTGGTTTTCGTTTATGAAACACTAGTAGGTGATAAAGAACTGAATGCATGTAAAGCTGTGTGTGAAATGAATAATACCCGTAAAGAAATTTATAAGAGAAGATGGAAAAATTTGTAAATCACATCAAGAAAAAGATGGGATATTGGTTGATAAGAATAAAGACAAGTGAAATTACAACAAAAATATGGAAAACTTATAAACAAGAGCTTACTTGTAAGAAAAGATCTGCTTATACAAAAGCTTATTGAATATATTCAAAAATTTTATACAAATGTAAATATCACGAGGAAGGCAGTTTGGGCTATATATTTCAATCTGACATTATGAGAAAAGTAGTCTTCTAATATCATTTTTGAGACGAAGTATGGATATTCAGAAATTTTTTTCAGTTCTGGATAACGAAAGAGAAAAAATGCAAACACCATAGGATAAAAGAAAGAAAAAACAGAAATCAGCAAATATTATAAGGAAGGCATTTACTGAAGCAAAATCTTGCCATAAAGGGGGAGTTTGCCTCTCCTGACACCCTAACCATGAGTAATACCCCTATAGAGAGAGGGGGGGTGACTTGGGAGACTTGCTTACGGTATTTTGCAGAAGAGCGTCTGAGATAAGAGGTCTAGACATTCTTATAGTAATTTAAAAGTAGTTTTCAATTAATGTATCGCCAATAATGGATATAGAAATTCATAACGATAATATTTTGTTTTTCTTCATATTCTTGTTGCAAAACTTTGATTGCTGATATCTCATAACTATACTTACTGATATTCAAAATGATTTTTCTCTGCTATTTATGAAATGATTTTAAATCAAAAGGCATTGTTGAAAAGAGGAATATAAATTTAATATTTTGTATTAAAGATTTTCATTTAAAGATAATTCTGAATTTTCAATATTCTTATATGTGTTATATACAGGTAGTCGTCAACTTACGACCGAGATATGGACTGAGAGGCGCATCGTAACTCGATCCGTAGGTATGTCGAACTTAAAAAGTAAAGTTTCTGTAGATTTATGCAGTGTCATGATTCGGTAATCATATAAGTCACATTTTATCAATATTTTCTTACTGTATATCATTGTTTCATTTTCTTGGTTCATACTATATCATATTGATTTTTTTAAGTAATAGATCTCAGAGTTATTGTTGAGGGGTACCATAGCGAGTATAGGAATGTGATATCTTGTGTTCCACAGGGTAGTGTTCTTGGCCCATTACTTTTCATACTATATACACATGACATGTTGTTTGGCTTAGAAAACAAGGTTGTTGCATATGCAGATGATGCTACTCTCTTTGCTTCAATTCCATCCTCTAAATGTAGATCTGGGGTTGCTGAATCCTTGAATAGAGATCTAGCTAAAATTACTGCATGGTGCAAAATATGGGGTATGAAGTTGAATCCTAACAAAACTTAAAATATGATTGTAAGTAGGTCAAGGAGAGTGGCTCCTCAACATCCAGATCTCAGTATTGATAATGTTTCTTTAACTTTATATGACTCTTTTAAAATTTTACGTGTGATTCTCGACAGCAAATTTACTTTTGAGAAACACATTAGGTCTGTGTCTTCTTCCATTGCACAAAAAATTGGCTTATTGAGAAAGTCTTTTGAGATTTTCGGTGATCAATCTATTCTGAAGAAGTGTTTTTAATTATTTCATTGTACCTTGTTTTGAGTATGGTCCTCCTGTTTGGTCTTCAGCTGCTGATTCTCATCTTAATTTGTTGGACAGAAACTTACGGTCTATTAAATTTCTTATTCCTGATCTAAATATTAATCTTTGGCATCGTCATTCAATTAAGTTCATTAGCCTATGCATGTTACATAAGATTTTTCATAATTCTGACCATCCTTTATATTCAGATCTTCCTGGACAATTCCATCCTGTTCGTAGTACTAGGCAGGCAGTTAATTCTAATATCCAGGCCTTTTCCATAATGAGACTCAATACTACTCAGTATTCTAGAAGTTTTACTCCAGTTGTGACCAAGTTGTGGAACGATCTTCCTAATCAGGTAGTTGAATCTTCTATAGTACGAGATTCAACTCAACCTTAAATAAAATGTGAAAAGTAATTCAAATAAAACTATTGAGATTAGTATGCTAACTGGGAAATGATAGATCAATTAATAATATTTTCTTTTAGGATATATAAAATATCATTCGGTAGTATGCCTTGATCAGGTGACTTAGAAAGCATAGCCAATGGAAAAGACAAATTTTTTCTTTTTTTTATTTACAAATATGATACTAAAATGTGAATATTACATGCATTATTATTGGATACAGTTAAGTGGAACGCCACTATACATATATATATATATATATATATATATATATATATATATATATATATATATATATATATATATATATAGATCATTCCACAACTTGGTCACAGCTGGAATAAAACTTCTAGAGTACTGTATAGTATTGAGCCTCATGATGGAGAAGGCCTGGCTATTAGAATTAACTGCCTGCCTAGTATTATGAACAGGATAGAATTGTCCAGGGAGATCTGAATGTAAAGGATGGTCAGAGTTATGAAAAATTTTATGCAACATGCATAATGAACTACCAGTAATTGAAAAAAGGTGCCAGAGATTAATATCTATATCAGGAATAAGAAATTTAATAGACCATAAGTTTCTGTCCAACATATTAAGATGAGAACCAGCAGCTGAACAGCAGACAGGAGAACAATACTCAAAACAAAGTAGAATGAAAGAATTAAAACACTTCTTCAGAATAGATTGCTCACCGAAAATCTCAAAAGACTTTCTCAATAAGCCAATTTTTTGTGCAATTGAAGAAGACACAGACCTAATGTGTTTATCAAAAGTAAATTTGCTGATGAGAATCACAACAAAAATTTTAAAAGTCATACAAATTTAAAGAAACATTATCAATACTGAGATCTGGATGTTGAGGAGCCACCGTCCTTGACCTACATACAATCATACTTTGAGATTTGTTAGGATTCAACTTCATGCCACATAATTTGCACCATGCATTAATTTTAGCTAAATCTCTATTAAGGGATTCACCAACCCCAGATCTACATTCAGGGGATGGAATTGATGCAAAGAGAGTAGCATCATCTGCATATGCAACAAGCTTGTTTTCTGGGCCAAACCACATGTCATGTGTATATAGTATGAAAAGTAATGGGCTAAGAACACTACCCTGTGGAACACCGGATATCACATTCCTATACTCACTATGGTGCCCATCAACAACAATTCTTTGAGATCTATTACTTAAAAAATCAATAATAATGCTAAGAAACGACCCACCCACTCCTAACTGTTTGAGTTTGAAAACAAGGGCCTCATGATTAATATGGTCAAAGGCAGCACTAAAATCAAGGCCAATCATACGAACTTCCTGACCATGGTCATTTCACTTTGCATACCAACTTATTTGCTTGTGTTTACTTTCACTAAAGTGTCCACTGCACTATCAACCTAAGAATCCCCCACAGTCAATCACCTAGCAGTTTCAAATCGCTATCGCCACTTATCTTTAATAGGCTTAAATACAGGATTCTTTAATTTTTTGTTTGGCAATCTTCATCTTTAACTAAATTTCTAGAACATGAACCCCACTGGGAGCAGGGCACCGCTACTATACAATAAAAAGAATTTTTAGTGATGGACTGGAGATAATCACATTAAACAATACAAAACATTAAAAAAATCCCTCTGCAAATGCAACCTAAACAATATAAGTGAAAATAAATAAATCTGAAAAAAAAAATAATTTGTTTTCTTACTTTCATATGCATTTTCCACATCCCCCCTACACGCTCCTCAATCCATCTCAAAAAAAATCTTCATGACAAGCAACAGTGCCCTACACCAAGATCTATACAGCAAAGTTAGAACAAATTACATTGGGTACATCATTTGACAGGTCAGTAATACAAAAAAAAATGTGATAGGAATAGCCGTTAAACTATCAGACATAATGGAGAACAGTACTTAAAAAACTAAGTATTAGATTATCACCCTTCCCTTCCATCAATGCTTCAATAACATATAATATAATAAATTAGAGTTATTATTACAGGAAACATTACAGTATTACAGGCATACACAGTCATGAAACGATCCAGGACAAAAGAAAAACGTATACAAAACTTATTGATTTTGGACTATTACAGGATAATAAAAATTTACTAAATCTAATATAATTTTGTCACGGTAGAGGAAAATTTATAACCAATAATAAAATAATTAAACCATGACTAGAAAAAATAGTAATTACTGTATAAAAACTTGATATAAAAAAGATTCTGCTCAGTGATTAATCCAGTGGGAGATAAACAGTTCTTATTATGAGTCTCAAAATTCTGTCTTGGGACATGCGGCGTGATTCAGCAATCTGTTGGTGAGCCATATTAATCTCTCGCAGCACTGGAGACAGGCTAAGCTAGTGACTCTCCAAGTACAAACTGGGTGTCTTTAATAGATCGATAACCTCGCATAACAATTGGAATTTGCGGGTTATCGACATTCTCTGATGTGAACCAGAGACAGAATCTGTAGACTCAAAAGAAGACAATAAAAATCCCGAAAAACCAGGCAATAACTCATGGCAAAGCTCTGTTAAAGAAAAGCCAAATGGAGCTATCGGGTCCAGATCAAATACACACAACTATACCACCTCAGTCTCGAGTTCCGGCTGGTGTTTTAATCTGCCATCAGAATGTCGGAAAGGGTTTGAATTTTGAGGTGACTCAGGAGTGGAGGAAAGTTCCCTCTCTGTAGTATCTGTCTGGTCAGTGAGACGAGACCTCCACTCCATGACTCGAGGCTGAACTAAAGGTAGGTCAGGAATAGGACCTTTTGACTTAGTGCATGGGCGACTAAAATTCACTAGAGGTGGAATTATCAAGCAACAGTCAGTTGTCGCAATCGGGTGGAAAAAGCCAAGAAAGTCATAATCAGGATATATGGACACTGCTCAGTTAGAAACAGGGCTTTCTAAACTAGCAGGTCTTGACCAGTCGGGACTAGAACAATTGGAGCCAGCAGAAAGTGGTTCCAACAATGGAATGCTGAAAACTTCCCAGAATTTCCAACTCCCTGGAGGATGAACGGCACCTTCCTCTCAGAAAGAGGAGGCTAAGAATCGGGGTGTTGGAAATTCAGGCAAAGGAGAGTGTGCCACCAATTTGGGAGTCAAAATAGGGGTTTCACTCATTTCAGTGGGGCTGTTCTCCCACAGTTGGAGGACCACACGATCTCGAATAGAATCAAGCTTCATTACAGGAGTTTCATCAAAATATTCTTGAGGATATAACCAAGCATCCAACCAGAGCTCTTTTCCCCTCAAAAGTCCTAGCTGGCTTAAGAATGGGCTTAGACTAACTAATAGTTCTTGTAGGACGGTAACTTTTCTTTTGTCCTCGGGACTTGTTACAGTCCCGAGACAAAAGTCATGATATGACTAATGCAGCTACCCCATAAGAATCACCATCGATACTATAACCAGAACTCTCAGAGACTTCAGAGGAAGTCAGCCTATTATTCACAAGTCCTGGACTATTCTGAGTCTCAGTTACAGGATCAGGACCCCTCGGATACCAGAGAAAGTGCCTCCTTAGATAGACTGGAGGTTCAAGTCAGGCCTTTGACTGGATATGATGAGCTTTTATCAGTTCACCATCAGGCATTCTCTGCAGCTCATAGGTGACCTTATTCTTGTGTACCTTAGTAACATGGAACACCCCCTCAAACCCAGGGATGAGCTTGTTTGACAGAAGGTGTCCCAACTGGTGCATCTTTTTAAGAACCAGAGAACCCTCCTTAAACGATTTGTACCGAGGATGTCCTTCAGCCCATGGGTCTCTTGTTTGTGCTGACAGCAACTTATCTCACTACTTATCTTTAATAGGTTTCAATACAGGATTTTTTAATTCTTTGTTTGGCAATCTTCATCTTAAACTAAATTTCTAGAACATGAAGCCCGAAGGTTTTTGCAAAGTCTTTGCAAAGTACGTCACGGCAACTGACCACATGAAAACTGCTTGGAGGGTTGCCACGACAAAAGTCTCCAGGGCTCAAAAGGCCAAAGGGGGTTTGCCTTATTATTTTAGTGTCTCTAGGGGAAGACTCTGTCAATGCATACACTGAGGGGTTAGCCTGAGGAGGTTGTGACGTAGAATACTCTGGTCCGTAGAACCTTACTTCTTTAAAGTAATGGGGGGAGGATCTTGTTGGAACTACTGGAAGCAAAGAGTTGTTAGATCCACAGACATGATTGTCAATTCAATCTAGGGCCAACTAGCAAGACCCAACCATGACAGCTCCAGAGAAAGTCTCAACTCTTGAGGGGCACCTAAGTACCAATCAAAAACTCAGCACCTACATGAAGCTGGTAGCTTCTCACAAACGAGAGCAAGAACCTCCAAAAATACACACCTCGACTCCAGGCTGCATACTTCCATTGTTATTGGACCCAGATCTAGTACATTCAAGGCAAGCGAATCCTGAGTTTCCTCACCTCTTGCGAGAGATGATGGCTCAGCAGTTTGCTCAGGAGCTTTACTCCCATCATTACGCATGAGAGCATTCTGTCCTAAGTAGAGAAATTACAATATAATTAGGGGCTGTATAAGGACCAAGCTGTTTGTCATCTAAACCTCTCTGGCACCAATAAACTAGAGATAAAAGATGTAATAAGTACCCCTAACTATTTTGATCGTGATGGAGAGTAAGCCACAAACAAGTGGCATGAGCAAGGGGTTGTGCCACCTCAGCCATCAAACCATGGCTGCCTGCTGTGCTTAAGCTTGTAAATATGTCCAAGGGCCATGAGGTGCTATTTTCTCAATAAAAGATAACAAAGTATCCAAAACAGAGAAAAGAGTAGCACTCTCTTGTCCAGGCAGAAAAGGTAAAGGAGGAAACCCAACATCTGGCCAACGGCAAGAGTGCATGGGAACATACATCTCCGGCTAGCCTAGCTACCGGGATAGTCAAGCCAGCCACCTGGCTCTTGGCCCAACAAGACCATAGTAAATGGACAGGGATGGGAGAAAGGGCCATGGTTATGAACAAAGGGCTGGAAGCATTGGGACATGATAAATGAAAATTGCATGGCCCAGCAAAGGTTTGTGCATCCCCACCTAGGCTGGCTACCACGGTAATCTTGCCCCCGGGGGACCATGGTCCCGATGGGAGGTGTCCACCTCACCTGAGAGATGTTGTTATCAAGAACTCTTATTATTGCAGCTTTGATTGGCCTTCCTGGAAATACTTGATTTCTTTTTGTTCTTCTTAGAAGGGCCTGAATCAAAATCAAATAGAGAGGAGAAAGAGGAATAGTTGGAAGAGGAGGAAGAGTGAAGATGGCTATGTGTTGTTAAGAGAAGATTTACCACAGCTGAATAATTTACTGTATTTTACAACAGCACAAATGTTTGTTTAATTTTCCTTAATGTACTGCATATTGCTCTCCTTCAAGTGGAACAATCAACAAACAGCAGCATACAACATATCTTCCCTAAACTTATCTAACACTTCTATCTTTTCTTCCTTGGCCATCACCTTCAAATGCTGAGGTAGATTTGGTGGATGGTGTAAATGATATCTTAGGCGACATGGCAAAAGATGAAAAAAAAAATCACAAATTTTTAAGTAATTTGTATTTTTCCTAACATACTTACCTAGAACTACTTTCTTAGGAGTTACTGATAACTCTTTCCCAACCGACCAGAATTTTGTGTAGTTTACCCTATTCCCATTTTCTATGGGGTGACATCAGGCGGAGTGATACGCGCCCTGAGGCGACCTGGGGTCGGAGAGCGTACTAGCTCAGGTCGTGCTCCTCAGTAAGTTTCGTCGGAAAGATTCTCCTCAGCCCTGCAGGGCCCTCAGGGAAGGATGGGTGGGCCATAACCCGAAAGTAGTTCTAGGTAATTACGTTAGGAAAAATACAAATTACTTAAAAATTTGTGATTTGTTCCAACACAGAGTACTTACCTAGAACTACTTTCTTAGGAGACTTAAACTTTAGGAGGTGGGAGTGTCCTGCAGGGACTAGAGACCGAAGGTTGGAAGCACGAGGGAAAAAAAGGAACCTAGATAGGGGACTAGGTTCCGACGACCACTACTAGAAAACTGAATGAAAATAGGGGAAACTACCCAAAAAACTATCTTAGTGTCTAAGTGGCTTACCTCTGTACAAACACTTCTGAGACGTATTCCTTGCTGAAGACGTATTCCTTGCTGAAGACGTGTATCCTGGCCGCCAGGGCCTTTTGAGTCACTTCCACGCAGGGGATTAAGGGCCAGGGGAAGGATGATAAGGGGAAAGGTAAGGGATGAACATGTGTCCCTTGGCTTACCGCCCCCGGTTTCCCCGGGGCCATGACCTTAAATCTTTTGAAGGGCCGAAATGACCAGGCCAAGGGCGAACCCATCCAAGGATTTCCTAGAACAGTCCTTCAGGTAATGCTCCGTGAACGTGGACTGTCTGGACCAGGTACCCACTTTCAGGATTTGGCCCACGGCCATGTTCTTTTCAAATGCTAGGGAGGTGCTAAGACCCCTAATATCATGAGGCCTTGGCTTGCTTGAGAGAGGGGTTCCTGAAGCATCGTAAGCCCTCTTGATCACTTGGCGTAGCCAGAAGGAGATTGAATTCTTGGAGACTGGTTTCTTCACCCGTCCGGTCGAAACGAATAAACTCTTGATCTCAGGTCGGAGCCTGGATGTCCTTTCAAGGAATTTCCTTACTGCTCTGACCGGGCATAAGAGCAAGTCTTTAGGATTGTCTGACCGAGGGATCGCTGGGACCGAAAAGCCCTCGAACCGAGGATCCCAACAAGCTGGGTTCTGTGTTTTGGCCACAAAGTTAGGAACGAACTTAAACGAAGCCTCACACCACCCTTTTGAGTGTGAGACCTCGTACGATAGTCCGTGTAACTCACTAACTCTCTTTGCGAAGCCAGGGCCAAGAGGAAGACTGTTTTGAGGGTGAGCTCATTATCTAGGATGTCCTTACAGGGCTCGAAGGGCAGTTCTGATAGGGCTTTGAGTACTCTGGCTAGGTCCCACTGCGGTACCCTCATCTCCTGTGGGGGGCATGACTGCTCAAAACTCCTGATGAGCATCGAGATGTGTCGGGAGGCTCCCAAATCAATGCCCTTTAGGAGGAAGACTTGACCTAATGCTGCCCGTACTCCTTTTATGGCTGGGATGGAAAAGCCCACATCGTCTCTGAGGTACACCAGGAAGTCCGCTATGTCGTGGATCGAAGCCCCCAAGGGTTTGATATCCCGGGAAGTGCACCATTTTGAGAAGACTGCCCATTTTGCCTGGTATACTGCGATTGAGGAACGCCTTAAGTAACCCGACATCCTCGCCGCGGTCCTCAATGAGTATCCATCTTTCTTCAGTAGCCGCTCGATAACCTCCACGCATGAAGGCGGAGGGACCGAGGGTTTTCGTGAAACCTTTGGAAGTGGGGCTGACGGAGAAGGTCTGGCCTGTCCGGGAGCGGCCAAGGAGGAAGAAGGGCCAGTTCTTTTAGGTCTGCGAACCACTCCTTCTCCGGCCACCAAGGCGCGACCAAAGTCATCTGGAGGTTGGCTGTTGCTCTTACTCTGTGGAGGACTTGCCTTATCATCCCGAAGGTGGGGAAGGCGTACACATCGAGGCCGTCCCAAGGGTGTTGGAAGGCGTCCTCGAACGCCGCTGATGGATCTGGGACTGGAGAACAGAACACGGGGAGCTGGGCGTTCAGACGTGTGGCGAAAAGGTCCACTCCCTGAGAACCCCACTTCAGTATGACTGACCGAGCTATTCCCGGGTGTAGAGTCCACTCTGACCCTATCACCTAGCCTACTCTGCTGAGGCCGTCTGCCAGGACGTTCTTCTTTCTTGGGATGAACCTTGCTGTGAATTCGATCCCTTCTTCTGCAGCCCATCCAGTAGTTCTGTCGATAACGCGCATAGCTCCTTCGACTTTAGACCCCCTTTCTTCTTTACGTAGGCTACTACCGTGGCGTTGTCGCACATTAACGCCACTGTGTTCCCCCGGAGGAGGTGAACGAATTCCTGACTCCCCCTCAGCACAGCCATCATCTCTAGAACGTTTATGTGCCGCGTTGCTTCCTAGCGCGACCATTTTCCTTTTGTCGACTTGTCGAGTAGGTGAGCTCCCCAACCTTCCTTCGATGCATCCGTAAACAATAGCACTTCCGGAGGGTCGGGTGCGAAGGGCATCCCCTTCTCGGTGTTCGTCCTGTCGTGCCACCACTGCAAGACCACCTTCGCTTCTGGGGAGACCAGAACCACCTTGTGGGGATTTCTTCCTTGGGTCCAGTGTTCCTTCAGGTTCCATTGCACTGCCCGGAGTTTGAGTCTCCCTTGTGGCACTAACTTTTCCAACGACACTAGGTGGGCCAGCAACCTCTGCCAATCCTTGGCCCTCCTGGCTTGGTCCATCAGGAAGGGTTGCAGAACTCGCTCCAGGTTTTCCAACCTCTACAATGAGGGGAAGGCTCTCACTAGTTGGGTGTCCAGGACCATCCCTAAGTAGGTCATCCTGGTGGTGGGACTCAATTGGGACTTTTCTAAGTTGATTGTGATACCCAACTCCTTGCAGAGACGGAGCAACTTCGCGCCCTGCTCCTTCAGTTCTTCCCTTGAGGCTGAAAGAAGCAGCCAATCATCTAGGTATCGGATCAGACAGATGGCCTGCTCGTGTGCCCATACGGAGACCGTCGTGAAAACTCTTGTAAACACCTGAGGGGCCATCGACAGTGCGAAGCAAAGGGTCTTGAATTACCGGACTCGGGTATCCCATTTTATCCTGAGGAACTTCCTGCTGGAGGGGTGAACGGGGATTTGGAAGTAGGCGTCCTTAAGATCCAGGGATATCATGAAGTCCCCTTCCCTCAAGGCGGCCAACACTGTCCTCGCAGTGTTCATCTTGAAGTCGGTTTTCGCCACAAACTTGTTGACGGCCGACAGGTCTATTACTGTCCTCCACCCCCCTGTCGCCTTCTCCACCAGGAAGAGCCTGCTGTAGAACCCCGGGCCGGGATCTTCGACTGGTTCCAACGCTCCCTTGGAGATCATGGACGACACCTGCTCTTGCAACGCCACCCATTTCAAGGGGTCCTTGGGTATCAACCACTCGGCCTGAAGGGCTGGAATGAGAGGGGGAGGTTCTGCTAGGAAGGGTAGTCTGTAACCTTCCCTCAGGATTGTCACTATCCAGGGATCCACACCGTAATCCCGCCATGCTTGCCAAGAGTGTTTGAGGCATCCCCCTACTTGAGGCTCCTGTAGGAGTAGGGGGCCTCGCCTCCTATCTCCTTCTGGAGGAGCGGCCGGACCGACCTCTCCTTGAGTTTCCGAAGGACGGTCTAAAGTTTGACTGAGGTGTTGTGATACCTCTACGGGGGGGGGGGGGGGGGGGGGGCTGTGTTGCTTACAGCCAAGGATCCGAAGAAGCCTCTCTTCTAGGTTGGGCAGGGGATGAACGGGAAGGGTGAGGGACGTCCACGGAGGGTCTCCTGTGTGGTGGGCGTCTCATGGGAGGAGGTCTATGCTCTCCCACGTCTTTCATTTGCCTCACCCTCTCCATCGTCTCTTCCACTATCTTGAGGGGGAAGATAGACTCGTCCCAGACCGAGGTATTCCGCAACTTTCTCGCCTCCCGGTCAGGGAGTTTCCTCACTAACTTGCTGAGGACTGTATCCCTTTTCCTCAGGACCCAATTGGTAGCCTGGGAGAGAGATTGGTACGATAAAAACTTTAGGGCTTTGCCCCCTAAGCTAATCAGCTCTTTCAATAAGGCTTGGTTCTCTGGGAGGGACAGATCATGTGAAGACTGAAAGCCTACCAACCTGCAAGGCCCACCAGTCTAACCAGGAGGACACGTAAACCAAGTCTTGGGCCATCATGGAGGTCTCCGAAGGTGAAAAACACACCAGGGCCGTGGACGCTCTGCCTTCAGCGGCACCCTGGTTCAACGTGGTAATGGCTGTCACCACTGCGCGGGGCCCTCCACGACGACCTTCTGGCACGTAGAATCTCTTCTGCGTCCTTAGCCCCGGGAGCAGCTTCGAGGAACTTTGACTCCTGGGGGCGTCTGCCAGGCCGGCCAAGAATTTGTCTATATGCTCCATACCCAGCTTGACGTCAGGAGCTAAGGGTAGAGCTAAGGAGGGCTTCTGTTGCACTAGATTCTCCACCAGCCTGCTGAGTCCGGAGATCCAGGTCTGTTCCGTGGCGGGCTTGGGTTCATCCAGCCGATGGTGCCGTCTTATGAGGGCCAACACTTTTCGATAGGAGGAGATGTCATCCGATGAGAACTCTCCTCCTTCTACCAGGGCCTCCGTCACCAGTCCCTCCGCACGAGTATCTTCGGACGGGCGGACCCGCAGGGGCGAAGGTATCCATCATGGGATTACCTTGCCCTGCGGGGTTTCTCGTGTCCGTGGGGTTATCCCGGGCCGTCGGGCGCCCTTGGTGCTTAATGAAGTCAGCCAAGGTGCCCGCGGCTGGAGCCACGCCTTCCATCTGGTGGAGCACCTCCCTCCGCAAAGTAGATGTAGCGGAGGCCTTCGTGGACTTAGGCGCGTCACGGGGGGCTTGGATAGACCTCCCTTGACGGGGTTCTGGTCCGTAGGCGGAGAAGGAGGGGCGAGACGGTGAAGATGAGGCTCTAGGGAGCCAACCGGAAGCTGTGGTGACCTTAAACAGCTCGCTCCGGGGCACCGTGATGTTCACCCAATCTTTCGACTTACAGTGATCCCTCGTTTATCGCGGTAGATAGGTTCCAGACCCAACCGCGATAGGCGAAAATCCGCGAAGTAGTGACACCATATTTACGTGTTTATTTAACATGTATATTCAGACTTTTAAAACCTTCCCTTGTACGTAGTACTGTTAACAAACTACCCTTTAATGTACAGAACACTTAATGCATGTACTACAGTACCCTAAACTAAAACAGGCACAAATATTAAAGGCGATTTTATATCATGCATTTCCTAAACACGCCAAAAAGCACGATAAAAAATGGCAACCAATGTTTTGTTTACGTTTGTCTCTGATCATAATGAAGAAACAAACGCATTTAGCGTACACATCTGTGTATAGGTTAGTTTTTGCATCGATTATATTGATTATACAGTATGTTGATTCTGTTATTACCAATGTTTTACTTAATTTTTCTTAGGACTTCCAAATGAAATGTTTTTCTTTATGACGCCGCCTGGAACGGCGGCGTCATAAAGTACGCTCCATCTTCGATCGTAATAAACAAACAAAGGCATTTAACGCGCATGATGAAAGTGATAAATAATGATATTACAGTAAAAGCTTTTAGAAAATATGTTATTACAAATATTATTTACCGTATCTATATAAAATCATACATACATAGCAAAGCAGGAAAACAATTTACGAGAGAGAGAGAGAGAGAGAGAGAGAGAGAGAGGAGAGAGAGAGAGAGGAGAGAGAGAGAGAGAGAGAGAGAGATTGTTGTTTTACGTACGTAAATGTAAATTTTAAACAAAAAATAGCCCCATTTCATATAAAATAGGTTATTACAAATATTTTATTTTATCAGTAGTCTGTATAATACTGTAAAGTTCAGTACAGTATGTTGTTGTTAGTCGTGGCGATGAAATTCTCACGAAACAAAAACACGGCATTCGATTACAACAGCCGATTCATTCTCTCTCTCTCTCTCTCTCTCTCTCTCTCTCTCTCTCTCTCTCTCTCTCTCTCTCTCTCTCTCTCTCTCTCTCTCTCTCTCTCTCTCTCATTGTGTTATACAATACTTACATATAGATGAAGAAACTAAAATTAGTTTTCTTAGTGTCAATTAAATACGAAACGAAAAATTTATGCCGAGTTTACATCCATTTCAATCGTTGCTAAAAACACGGCATCCAATTTCATCAGCAAACCACTATTTTTTGGGAAACATCATTTTATTCTAGAAAATTGCTACTCTTTAAATAGTTTTCTGGGCTCGAACCTGTGCCGCCCAGTGAATAAGCTCCATTTAAGCACTTATTCTTAGGTAATTTACTGCTAAATATACCAGAGAAAAAATGTAAAGGAGTGCTAGGTTAACTAGCTCGCTCACCTATTGGTGTCGGTATAAAATTGGGCGTATATTCCAGAGGTCCCGCACTATTTAGATTAATCCACGACAGAGAACCCCAATAGAGGAGAGCCGTTCAACCTCACTCGGTACTACTACAATGCATCCGCTCAGAACCCAACTCCGTTTAGCACGACTTGTGCAGTAACCCGCATTTTTCTAGTGCTCTCGATTTTTGGATATTTTCTAGTGAATTATGGCTTCTTCGTCGGTTTCCCAGGAGACACCGTCTAAGTTAAGTACCAAGCTGGGTTTTACTGTGTTTTGAGCAACCTAGATCGTTTAATATTTATATTATAGGAGTTTATTCTCTTCGTTCATACCGATCTTGCTTGATTTCACTACAGTTGGTACTCCTGTTTTTGAGAGCTTTTAATTTTCACTTGCGGTGTTACTATGTGTATTATTTTTGTTATCAAATATTATTTGTTATTGTGAATATTCATTATTTAGCGTTTAGAATCCTCGTGGTTCAAATTTTGGGCCGATATCATTTACGTATCGCTATGGCTGCCGACCGTGCTAAGGCGGCAATGTTATTTTAGCCATCAGGTGTGTCTTTTGTGATTTAATTATTTATGTTGCATGCCTTGCCCAAAAATTTTCTATGTGTTTATTCATATATTTAACGCTATTATTATTTTTATAATGAATATTTGTGCCATTACTCCGTTTGATCTGTCTGGTTGGGGATCGTCAGTTGGTAGCCCTGCTGCCTCGTATCACGTGATCCTCCCCCACGCTCCCCCTCTAGCTAGGTGGGAGGCTAGGCTTCTCCCCCCTCCACTAAGGGACCGTTGCCTTCCCTCCTTTTAGAGGGGGTAGTTAAGTGTTTATGGACTTTGTCCTCCGGGTGGCCCGGCGGTTTAGTCTCTGTCTAGTCTGGTTGGCCACCGGTCAACAGAGTTGGATCCCGGTGCACCCTATTTTATATTCACTTTTCATTCTGGCTTATGTTATACGAAACCCTCCGGGTTTGATTGGCAGTTCTTAGTTACAGTTCCGCCCCCCTATTATTTTATAACATTTCCTATGATGATTATATATGACAGATCACTACCCCGGAGTCTCTAAAGGAATTGGTATTGAATATACCTTTATTTCCCGGCCCGGGGTCTACCCCACCCCGGGAAATCAGACACTATGTGTCTTAATTCCTTGTTATTGCATCCTTTTTTATGCTCCCGGCTTGACCGGAATGGATGGCTATACTTTAGTTTCAAGTTAGACTTATGTTTAGGCCCGGGACCCCCGGTCCCGCCCCTATGTAAGAATATTACAGTTAAGCTCTAACCTTGCGTTAGACCTATGTTAGGCCCGGGTCCTCCGGACCCGCCCCTATAAAAAAAAAAAAAAAAAAAAAAAAAAAAAAAAAATTATTTTATTTTTTACAGTCTAATCTTGTGTTAGACCTATGTTAGGCCCGGGTCCTCGGGACCCGCCCCTACTTAAAAGAATAGTACAGTTAAGCTCTATTCTTGTGTTAGACCTATGTTAGGCCACTTAAAGAATAGTACAGTTAAGCTCTAATCTTGTGTTAGACCTATGTTAGGCCCGGGTCCTCCAGACCCGCCCCTAATTAAGAGAATTACAGTTTCTCATATACTATTCTTTTTACAGATGGTGCATTGTCTGACGCCGGCCTGTGCAGCTGTTCTGCACCAGCCTTGTGGCCACTCCGTCTGCCGATCTCACGCCCCTTGTGGGGTTCAACTGGAAGACGTTGTGGTATGGCACCCGGATAACTGTGTGATTTGCTTCGACCTCATCACTACCCTTGGATCTGACTCGGTGAGTCCCGTTGGCTATATTGCCTTCTTATTTTATTTACTATTAGTAAGATATCTATGGTCTTGAAGGACCATTGGGAGTCTCCCTTTTATAATTCCCCCTATTATTTCAGGCATCCCCGGAGCAAAAGTCTGCGGCTCGGGCCACACTGAAGGTGTGGATTGGTGGGTTTGCCCGGAATGTAAAGTCTAAGCGGCCGTACGTCCTATCTGAGGACTACTGCACCATGGTTTACCCCAACGCCAAGTCTTCAGCTGCTGTGGCTAGGCATGTGGCAGCTCCCATCATTGCCCACATTGATGCCACTATAACGGGTCTCATCGACCCAGAGCAAGATCCATCGGACGCCCCCGGAGGTCTGGAGGACAATGTTGCCTCCATGAACCTGGACGTCGAACCAATGTTGCTAGACGAGCCGGATACAGGTAGGGTGGTAAGTGAGGCAGGTGTGTCCGGCGCTGAGATTCCTATCCTCAGCCCCGCTCTTTCTTCTTCTTCTGATCGCTCTTCCTTTCTTGGATTTTCTGGGGACCGTGATTCGTCTCAACGTTCATACCCGGTTCCCCCTAAGGATAAGTCTACTTCAAGGACCTTACCCAAAGCTCGCAAGCCTCACAAGACTTCTCATGGCTCTAAACATGGTACGAACCCGTCTTCAAAGACCTCTGGTTCCTCCTCTAAGTCTCACGACCCGGGAGTTCCTTCCGCCCCTCCTGCTGCTAGCCCGGGCCTTTCCGAATCAGCTATGCTTCGCATCGTGTCGGAGATGCAGGAAAAGTTGGTTTCGGAGATGCAGTCGAGGATGGACACGATGTTCTCTAACTTCGGTCAGAGAATTGGGGCTTTAGAGCAAGGAGCTCCGGAGAGAGTCCAAAGCTCTCTCATACCGGATGCCTCTAAGCTCCCGCCGTTTGCCAAGAACAACCCCTGGCGGATGGCTCTTCATTCCCCGTTCTCAGACGGAATGTTGACTCTGGAGGGCCTTGGCACTCGTCCTCTAGAGGACTTTGAATTCTTTCCTCCGGGTCTGGCATTTCCATTTCATGGTTATGCCAGACTTACCGAGGAAGCTTTAGTCCGATTAGACAAGGTCCCCAAAGAGACGGTCATCTTCCCGAAGGAGCAAGCCCAATCTGTTTGGGCCAGATTTTTGAATGACATCGGCTGCACTAACACCATGCTGACGCCTCATAAAAGCTCCTTTACGATGTTCTTAATGGACAAGACCACCTTGACTCCATGCGTCAATAAGGTGGCAGAGCTTGCCTTTCAATATGCTCTGGAGGAGAAGCCCTTGCCTCCCATCCGAGAGGTGGATCCAATCTCCCTCCTTCTTCCCTCAGGTATTGAGTGTTGGGACAACGTCCATACCACCTTTACCTCCGGCAAGCTTGCAGCAGACTGTGCCTCAGTCTTGTTTAGTGAGAAGCTTCCCCGTCTCCCGGAATCTCTCATTAAACAGGAATATGATTCCCGCCTACGTGTGGGCCGTACTCTAAACCTGGCCACATCCACGGAGTCGATAGCCTTGACTTACGATACGGAGAGTATTTTTAAGTCTCTCAACAAGGCTACGTTACAGTCGTTATATTATGACTTGTATGACTTTGCTACTGCTAAACGCAGATGTCGCAAGCATGTTCTAGCTGAGGCGACGATTAGGCATGAACCTAATAAACTCATCCGGTCCTCCTGTTGGGGTTCAAATCTCTTCCCCGAGGATCTCGTAGAGGAAGTCTTGGCGGAGGCCACTAGGGTTAATCAGAGCCTTAAAGCCCGTTGGGGTTTGACCCCTAAACGCAAGTATGACCCCGCAAATTATCAAGCCCGGGGTAGGAAGAAGCTTAGACCATATACCTCCACCCAGTTCAGGCAACAACAGAGTGCTTCATCCAACTTCCGGCTGCCTCTTCCTCCATCTTCTGTTGCCCCTGCACAGCCTTCCACCTCTCGGGCTCCTTCGGATGACTATGTCACCGTTCTGCTACCTAAGAGCCAGCTTTCTGGTGCCTCCGCCACTTCCCCTGCCTTTAACCAGTCCTACGAGGCTCATAGCTCTTCCCAGAGTTATGGTAGAGGTAGAGGCTACCACCGTGGCTCTAACCAGAACAAAGGCAGGGGAAGAGCCTTTCGCAGAGGAAAGAACTTCCGAGGCGGACGTGGAGGCAACTCCTCAAACCAATACTGAGGTGCAGCAGGTAGGGGGGAGGCTCTATGCCTTCTGCAACAAATGGAGGTTCAGTCCCTGGGCGTTCAGTATCATCTCCAAGGGACTAGGGTGGAGTTGGATTCAAGGACC
Source organism: Palaemon carinicauda (assembly GCF_036898095.1). Classification (NCBI taxonomy): domain Eukaryota; kingdom Metazoa; phylum Arthropoda; class Malacostraca; order Decapoda; family Palaemonidae; genus Palaemon; species Palaemon carinicauda. Next base: position 118,996,046 of record NC_090725.1, on the reverse strand, counting down.
TCCTCCTCCGAACAAATTTCGTCAACATTCCACTCCGGACCTGGTCGAATTTGTCCAGGATCTTTTACAAAAGAATGCCATACAAGAAACGAAACATCTGAAGTTTCAAGGTCGGCTGTTCAGTGTCCCGAAGAAGGATTCAGACAAGAGAAGAGTGATTCTAGATCTATCCCTTCTCAACTTGTCCATTCAATGCGACAAGTTTCGAATGCTTACCGTCTCGCAGGTGCGGACCTTACTTCCCCGTGGGGCCGTCACCACCTCTATCGATCTTACAGACGCCTACTATCACGTCCCGATAGCGAGACACTTCCGTCCGTACCTAGGCTTTCGCTTAGGGGACAAAAGTTACTCCTTCAAGGTGATGCCTTTCGGGCTCAACATTGCCCCAAGGATCTTCACAAAGCTAGCAGAAGTCGCTGTTCAGGAACTCAGGAATCAAGGGATTCAAGTAGTAGCCTATCTGGACGACTGGCTCATTTGGTCAGACAACTCCCAAAATTGCCTAAAAGCCACTCACAAAGTCATCCATTATCTTCAATCTCTAGGCTTCCAGATCAACTTCAAGAAGTCCCGTCTTCTTCCAAAATCGAAGTTCCAATGGCTCGGCCTGCAATGGGATCTTATATCTCATACTCTGTGTCTTCCCAGACCCAAGAGGTTAGAGATTGCAAGGAACACCAAACGCTTTCTCAAAGACAAAGTAAGTTCCAGACGGCTTCAAGAGAAGATTCTGGGGTCCCTTCAGTTTGCCTCAGTGACGGATCTTCTTCTGAAGGCAAAATTGAAAGATATCAATCGTGTCTGGCGTTCGAGGGCGAACCGGAAGCTCCGGGACAGGAAAGTCCGCCTTCCTCCCATTCTACGGGAAAGACTTCTTCCTTGGACAAGAGCAAACAGTCTGTCAAAGTCAGTTCCCCTTCGATTTCCGCCCCCGGAATTAATCATTCACACAGACGCATCCCTATCAGGTTGGGGCGGCTATTCTCAGCTCAAGAAAGTTCAAGGTCTTTGGACTCCCTTGTTCTGCCATTTTCACATCAATGTGCTAGAGGCCATGGCAGTTCTTCTAACCCTGAAACGTCTCGCTCTTCCCAAGAAACAACACCTTCGTCTGGTCCTCGACAGCGAAGTGGTGGTCCGCTGCCTCAACAGAGGCGGGTCAAAGTCAGGGCCTCTGAACCATGTTCTAGTAGCCATATTCTCCCTAGCAGCCTCGAACCGTTGGCATCTTTCAGCTGTCCACCTGGCGGGAGTCCGGAATGTAGTGGCAGACGCCCTGTCCCGGACCTCCCCTCTAGAATCGGAATGGTCACTCGATCTAAAGTCATTTCGGTGGATTCTCTCTCAGGTTCCCGGTCTCCAAGTGGACCTCTTCGCCACGGAATCCAACCACAAATTGAGAGTATATGTGGCTCCCAATCTAGACCCTCAGGCTTACGCCACAGACGCCATGTCACAGAATTGGGACAACTGGGAAAAGATTTATCTCTTTCCCCCGGTGAATCTTTTGCTGAAAGTTCTAGACAAACTGAGATCCTTCAAGGGACAAGTAGCCTTGGTCGCACCCAACTGGCCCAAGAGCAACTGGTATCCTCTCCTGCGGGAGTTGAGACTATACCCTCACCCGATACCCAATCCGGTTCTGTCTCAGATAGTACAAACACGCGTTGTGTACGCTTTCTCAAACATTCAGAGCGCCCTAACTTTATGGACTTTATGAAGTTTGCGGCTATGCATGGTGCCAATATTGATCCTCAAAACACCTTGTTCCTAGAATCAGATAAACGGGATTCCACCATCCGTCAGTATGACTCTGCAGTTAAAAAGTTGGCAAAATTTTTAATAGACTCAGACGTGAACTGTATGAACTTGAACCTTACAGTCACTTTCTTTAGATCTTTATTAGAATCAGGTCTGGCAGCCAATACTATCACCACTATTAAATCGGCTCTGAAAAAGATCTTCCTAGTGGGTTTTAACATAGACTTAACCGACTCTTTGTTAGCTTCAATTCCGAAAGCTTGTGCCAGACTGAAACCGGTTACTCGTCCTACCCCGGTGACCTGGTTCCTTAATGACGTACTCAAATTGGCTTCTGATACCATTAACAGTTCTTGTGATTACATGCCCCTTCTCAGGAAAACACTTTTCCTAGTGAGCTTGGCTTCCGGGGCAAGAATTTCTGAATTGGCAGCCTTGTCGAGAGACCCGGGTCATATTGACTTTCTGCCTTCAGGAGAGGTCCTTCTTTCTCCTAACAAATTCTTTTTGGCTAAGAATGAAGACCCTCAAAACAGATGGACCTCCTGGAAAATTGTTCCCCTCACGCAAGATCCGTCGCTGTGCCCTGTCACTACTCTTAGGTCTTATCTATCCCGGACCTCCTCTAACTCCTCGGGGCCTCTATTCGTTAGAGAACAAGGCGGTACCATTACTATTAAAGGGATCAGGCAACAAATTTTGTATTTTATTAAACAAGCTAACCCTGACTCTTTTCCTCTTGCACATGATATCAGGGCGGTTGCCACCTCGGTGAACTTCTTTCACCACATGAATTTTACAGACCTTTCCAGGTATACAGGGTGGAAATCACCGTCAGTGTTCAAGAAACACTACCTTAAACATTTGGAAGCCCTAAAATTTTCTACAGTAGCCGCAGGGAGCGTAGTTACTCCCGAGTAACTCACAGGTTAATGCCTTGACTCTTTATCTCTCCCTCTTACCTGCCTCATTTATACCCTATTGTATTCGTTGGTCTCCCACCTGAATACTGTTATTATATTTGTAAATTTTATGCTCCTGAGTATCTGTATATATTATCACTCACGGCATTATTATACCTACCTTATTGGATTTATGTTCATATTTAAGATACCCTTATAATTGTTTTTTGGTACTCATCTCTGATTAAAGCATCCTGTATTTCTCTTACGCTTATGTTTTTTCCTTTATTTTGCAAGTTTGGTGACATTTTTCTCTTGTATAGATTCACTGGGCGGCACAGGTTCGAGCCCAGAAAAGGGATTTTGACGTAGGAAAAATCTATTTCTGGGCGAAGGACCTGTGCCGCCCAGTGAACCCTCCCAGCTCCTCTCCCTTGGAGTCCCCAAACTTTGGGTGCTAAGGAGTTGGGTTCTGAGCGGATGCATTGTAGTAGTACCGAGTGAGGTTGAACGGCTCTCCTCTATTGGGGTTCTCTGTCGTGGATTAATCTAAATAGTGCGGGACCTCTGGAATATACGCCCAATTTTATACCGACACCAATAGGTGAGCGAGCTAGTTAACCTAGCACTCCTTTACATTTTTTCTCTGGTATATTTAGCAGTAAATTACCTAAGAATAAGTGCTTAAATGGAGCTTATTCACTGGGCGGCACAGGTCCTTCGCCCAGAAATAGATTTTTCCTACGTCAAAATCCCTTAATTGCACATTAAGAAAGCGTGTACTTTTGTTTTTAAATTTCGGGTGGTTTAAAAATCGAGTATTGTTGACTTCTTTTTGTTTTACTTTTTGCTGTGATCAGATCAGCTGACGTCTAGCTGCCGCTCTTGAGAGCGTACGAATACACTAACAAAGTATCGTTTATACCATTTCTTAACTTATTCAAACCGTCTATACAGTTGATATTATATAAGCACCAATGTGTTATAACCTATCAAATTTTTTTTGTTAATTACATTTAAAACAACACACACACACACACACACTCTCTCTCTCTCTCTCTCTCTCTCTCTCTCTCTCTCTCTCTCTCTCTCTGGGCTACTTTTCACTACCTCCCATTCCTTACCTCTCTCTATCTCTCTAACAAATGATATCTTTGTTGCTCCTCAAAGTTTCATTTATATTAAAAATCAATCATGATTCAATTTTCCTTACTTTCTCCAATCTCGCACCATCGGTCACATCGCTGTATTTTCGAAATTTCCGGAAAATCCAGGATATATGTATACTGTATACATGCGTTATGAAAAAAATCCGCGAAGTGGTGAATCCGCAATAGTCGAACCGCGAAGTAGCGAGGGATCATTGTACTCCTTTTAGCCTTCTTCTTGGATGGTCTGGACTCTTTCTTATTTTGTCTGAAACGGGAGCGGGACTTTTTCTTTTTCCGGGACTTCTCCCGCTTCCTCTTCGTGGACTTGGTTTCGTCCTCCGATGACGATGAATCCGAGGACGAGGAGGAGGAGAGGGAATCAGCCGAATCGCCTGAGACATCCAACTCAGCAGGGGGAATTCCATGTCGAATTTCCGGTGCCGCGGGCTGAAGAAATACGGGCGGGAGCGTTGACGAGGGCGCCAGGGGAGACCGAGGCACCTTCTTACGGGCGAACCAATGATCAAACTCCTCCTCTAGCCTGAAGGGTGACCTGAAGGGCGTCCTAGGGGGATCCCAAACGGCAGGGTCTGAAATAGACGAACTACCTTTCTCGGCGTTCCCCCCCCCCCTTAATGAAGTCAGCCAAGGTGCCCGCGGCTGGAGCCACGCCTTCCATCTGGTGGAGCACCTCCCTCCGCAGAGTAGATGTAGCGGAGGCCTTCGTGGACTTAGGCGCGTCACGGGGGGCTTGGATAGACCTCCCTTGACGGGGTTCTGGTCCGTAGGCGGAGGAGGGGTGAGACGGTGAAGATGAGGCTCTAGGGAGCCAACCGGAAGCTGTGGTGACCTTAAACAGCTCGCTCCGGGGCACCGTGATGTTCACCCAATCTTTCGACTTACAGTGATCCCTCGTTTATCGCGGTAGATAGGTTCCAGACCCAACCGCGATAGGCGAAAATCCGCGAAGTAGTGACACCATATTTACGTGTTTATTTAACATGTATATTCAGACTTTTAAAACCTTCCCTTGTACGTAGTACTGTACTGTTAACAAACTACCCTTTAATGTACAGAACACTTAATGCATGTACTACAGTACCCTAAACTAAAACAGGCACAAATATTAAAGGCGATTTTATATCATGCATTTCCTAAACACGCCAAAAAGCATGATAAAAAATGGCAACCAATGTTTTGTTTACGTTTGTCTCTGATCATAATGAAGAAACAAACGCATTTAGCGTACACATCTGTGTATAGGTTAGTTTTTGCATCGATTATATTGATTATACAGTATGTTGATTTTGTTATTACCAATGTTTTACTTAATTTTTCTTAGGACTTCCAAATGAAATGTTTTTCTTTATGACGCCGCCTGGAACGGCGGCGTCATAAAGTACGCTCCATCTTCGATCTAATAAACAAACGAAGGCATTTAACGCGCATGATGAAAGTGATAAATAATGATATTACAGTAAAAGCTTTTAGAAAATATGTTATTACAAATATTATTTACCGTATCTATATAAAATCATACATACGTAGCAAAGCAGGAAAACAATTTACGAGAGAGAGAGAGAGAGAGAGAGAGAGAGAGAGAGAGAGAGAGAGAGAGAGAGAGAGAGAGAGAGAGAGAGAGAGAGAGAGAGAGTTGTTTTACGTACGTAAATGTAAATTTTAAACAAAAAATAGCCCCATTTCATATAAAATAGGTTATTACAAATATTTTATTTTATCAGTAGTCTGTATAATACTGTAAAGTTCAGTACAGTATGTTGTTGTTAGTCGTGGCGATGAAATTCTCACGATACAAAAACACGGCATTCGATTACAACAGCCGATTCATTCTCTCTCTCTCTCTCTCTCTCTCTCTCTCTCTCTCTCTCTCTCTCTCTCTCTCTCTCTCTCTCCCTTTGTGTTATACAATACTTACATATAGATGAAGAAACTAAAATTAGTTTTCTTAGTGTCAATTAAATACGAAACGAAAAATTTATGCCGAGTTTACATCCATTTCAATCGTTGCTAAAAACACGGCATCCAATTTCATCAGCAAACCACTATTTTTTGGGAACATCATTTTATTCTAGAAAATTGCTACTCTTTAAATAGTTAATTGCACATTAAGAAAGCGTGTACTTTTGTTTTTAAATTTCGGGTGGTTTAAAAATCGAGTATTGTTGACTTCTTTTTGTTTTACTTTTTGCTGTTATCAGATCAGCTGACATCTAGCTGCCGCTCTTGAGAGCGTACGAATACACTAACAAAGTATCGTTTATACCATTTCTTAACTTATTCAAACCGTCTATACAGTTGATATTATATAAGCACCAATGTGTTATAACCTATCAAATTTTTTTTGTTTATTACATTTAAAACAACACACACACACACACACACACACACACACACACACACACACACACACTCTCTCTCTCTCTCTCTCTCTCTCTCTCTCTCTCTCTCTCTCTCTCTCTCTCTCTCTCTCTCTGGGCTACTTTTCGCTACCTCCCATTCCTTACCTCTCTCTATCTCTCTAACAAATGATATCTTTGTTGCTCCTCAAAGTTTCATTTATATTGAAAATCAATCATGATTCAATTTTCCTTACTTTCTCCAATCTCGCACCATCGGTCACATCGCGGTATTTTCGAAATTTCCGGAAAATCCAGGATATATGTATATACATGCGTTATGAAAAAAATCCGCGAAGTGGTGAATCCGCAATAGTCGAACCGCGAAGTAGCGATGGATCATTGTACTCCTTTTAGCCTTCTTCTTGGATGGTCTGGACTCTTTCTTATTTTGTCTGGAACGGGAGCGGGACTTTTTCTTTTTCCGGGACTTCTCCCGCTTCCTCTTCGTGGACTTGGTTTCGTCCTCCGATGACGATGAATCCGAGGACGAGGATGACGAGGAGGAGGAGAGGGAATCAGCCGAATCGCCTGAGACATCCAACTCAGCAGGGGGAATTCCATGTCGAATTTCCGGTGCCGCGGGCTGAAGAAATACGGGCGGGAACGTTGACGAGGGCGCCAGGGGAGACCGAGGCACCTTCTTACGGGCTAACCAATGATCAAACTCCTCCTCTAGCCTGAAGGGTGACCTGAAGGGCGTACTAGGGGGATCCCAAACGGCAGGGTCTGAAATAGACGAACTACCTTTCTCGGCGTCCCCCCCCCCCCCCGCGCGGCCGAAGCACCTGAAACACATACCCAAGATGCTGGGGAAGAGGTAGCACCCGACTTCCCCCACATAGGGTCTTCAGTAGAGATGGGCCCTGCGGGCACCAGGACCTCGTCTCCCACACACACTCCCGACACATTCCCGCACCTCCCTCAGGCCCCTCACATGCCTGTATCACACCAGAAACTTCCCCCACAGACAATTCAGACTCCTGGGGAAGGGCAATGGGCCGCTTCCCCGCAACGGACTTACCTCGTCCCCCACTCTGGGTAGGGGAAGAGGGAAGGGAGCCACGTTCCGACGAGGCATCTGGAGACACCAAAGAGGAAGACACGTTAGCTTTCTTGGGCGACTTCTTGGCCGCCTTCTTCTTCTTGTTCCATAAAGGACCCACTGGATCTCGCCCCGGGACTCGCACTCCGAGCATACCTTGCCCCTACATGACGAACACAGCGAGTGGGGGTCAACCTCGGGCTTCGAAAGGAAAGCCCCACAAGACTTACCAGCCACAGGCCCAGGGCAACGGCGGGGATGCTCCATAACGAAACACTAACACACCAAGAGACACAGGGACACAGAGGAAAGGGTAAGGATAAGGACACGGGGACCACGTGGTGGACACAAAGGGTCGGGGACACAAAGGGTCACACTGGGTAAGAGAGAGCGCGGCGAGATGTGAATCACGTCGCGACCAGAAACTTACTGAGGAGCACGACCTGAGCTAGCACGTTCTCCGACCCCGGGTCGCCTCAGGGCACGTATCACTCCGCCTGAGGTCACCCCATAGAAAATGGGAATAGGGTTAACTACACAAAATTCTGGTCGGTTGGGAAAGAGTTACCAGTAACTCCTAAGAAAGTAGTTCAAGGTAAGTACTCTGTGTTGGAACAAACAGGATTTAAAAGAGGGTTAGCATGTAAGATTTTAGCATCAGAAATACTGCAAACAATAAGGTTTGGAGGTGCAATAACCAATGCTGAAAAATATTCTAGAAAAGATTAACATAAACAGTTTTATTGCCTCCCCAATGAATAATGGAATCTGCAAAACTCAGACCAGATATCAATTCTTTATTATTACTTTAATACTTCTTTACTGTATTTTTCAGATGCATTTCAATTACCGTGCATAAACAATTAAGAGCTTTACGCATGTCCTTTCTTTTTGTGTATATCGCCAGGAGCTTTTTTCCGGAAGGGCACTTTGCTTTTGTTAAATAAACTCACTAAAGTGTACTACTATCATGTTACAGAGACTATGCACATCTATGTACAGAACAACACATGAAATGACAATGTATGGCAATCTCTCTTTTTCAAGCTTTCCTTGATACAATACATGAAATAAAGATTGCATACAATCGTCATTTTCCCTAGATAAGCATGGGTTATGAAACTTGAAAAACATGGGTGCACAGTGTAGTTATTTGTACAGAAGAAAATTCTTTGAAAACAAAGCTGTTGCTAAAAACGCATTACAAATAGCGCTAGTTTGATTGTCACTAGTTATTATTTGCTAGATCCTCACAGATATATTTTGTAAACAGCGGATATGGCTGAAATAAAATGCAAATTGTGTTTCAATGTTGATTGTTCATCATCATTTTAATGCCTTTTTTATTGCTTTCGAATGAATTCTAACATCTACCAACTACAGTTATGTTTTTTTTTACTGGTTTCCTAACTGACTAATCTCACTTTCCCACTATTGTGCTATCAAAAATATGCACACCCATTTGCACAGAACAAAAAGAAAATCACATCATAAACATCATCTCATAATATATTCAAAGTACACTATCTTAAAGAAATCTTTTCCGGTCATAAAACACCTAATTTCAATTTCTTCTAGCATGTAATATTCACTAAATGTTGCAAGAATAACCTCATTAAATACAATTATATCTCTCTTTATGTCAGTTAAACATACATATTGTTAAACACAAAAGTATAATTTACTTTTTGGTGTTTTACCCGATGTTACATTGGCTCCTATTTCGCATAATAACAATGAAGTGCTGTTTTGTAGAGAACTGTACTTCACAAAGGAATCTTATTAATGTAGATATCTATCAATCTATCTACCAAGGCACTTCCCCCAATTTTTGGGGTATAGTCAACGTAAAAAAGGGTGACTTTTCTTCTCTTAGTTCCTCCCAGCCTGATGAAGGATTCAGCCAAGTTTGGTTGGTACTGCTTGGTGCCACAGCTCACCCTCCAATGTTATCCACCACACATGAAATTTCTTATGCTGAATCCCCTACAGTTGCTACCTCAGAAATCACCAAGGTGACTGGAGGAAGCAACAGGACCTATCAGAACTAGATCACAATCCCTCACCATTCATTACTATTTCTAACACGCTCTTTTGCCTTTCTCACATCTATCCCCCTATTACCTACAGCTTTCCTCATTCCATCCATATACCCAATCCTTGGTCTTCCTCTTATACGTCTCCCATTAACTCTTGCATTCATCACCTTCTTCAGCAGATGGGCACTTTCCATTCTCTACATGGCCAAACCACCTCAACAGATTCATATCCACTCTAGCTCTTAATTCCTTTCTTACATCCGTTCTCCCCCTCACTACTTCGTTCCTAACACTATCTAATCGAGATATACCAGCCATACTCCTCAAACACTTCATCTCAAACACATTCAATTTCTGTCTCTCCGTCACTTTCATTCCTCTCAACTCAGATTCGTACATCAGAGTTGGTACAATCACTTGCTCATATAAAACTCTCTTTACATTCCTTCCTAACCCTCTACTCTTTACCACTCCCCATCACTTTACATCCTTCATTCACTCTCAGACATACATCTTTTTTCACTCCACCATTTGTAGCAATAAGAGATCCCAAGTACTTATATTGATCAACTTCCTCCTCAAGTAACTCTCCATACAACATGACATTCTATCTAGCACCACCCTCCCTTCTTGTGCATCTCATAACCTTGCTCTTACCCCCATTAACTCTTTAACTTTCTTATCTTACACACCCTTCCAAATTCAGTCACTAATCGACACAGTTTCTCCTCAAGTCTGCAACCAATACAGTATCATCTGCAAACAACAGCTGATTCACCTCCCATTCATGATCACTCTCATCTGTCAGTTTCAGTCCTTAACCAAGCACTTAAGCATTCACCTCTCTTACAACTCCATCATCTTCATCATCCTCATCATCATCAGCTGTTACTAGTCCACTGCAGAACAAAGGCCTCAAACATGTCCTTCCACTTGCATTTGTTTATGGTCTCTCTGTGCCGGTCTAAGCACTCAGACTTCCTTAGTTCGTCGATCCATTGTCTTCTCTTCCTTCTTCTGCTTCTTTTACAATCTCTAGGGACCAATTCTGTTATTCTTAATGTCCATCTATTATCTATCATTCTCATTATATGTCTTGCCCATGTCCTTTTCCTTTTTTACAAGTTGTTAGAATATCCTCTACTTTAGTTTGCTCTGGTCCCCTTGTTGCTCTTTTTCTGTCTCTTAGTGTTATTCCCATTATTATTCGGGCCAACAACTCCATCAACAAACAAATTGAATAATCATGGCAAACATAACTGTCTTAACCCAACTCTCACTGGAAACCACTCACTTCATTTCCTATCATAACACATGGTTTACTGCCAATGCACAAGTTCTTCACTGCTTACAACAACCTTCCACCAATTCCATATAACATCATCACATTCCATACCACTTCCCAATCAACTCTATCATATGCTTTCTCTAGATCCATAAATGCAATACACACCTCCTTACCTTTTGATAAATATTTTTCACATATCAGTATAACTGTAAAAATCTGATCCATACATCCCCTACCTCTTCTAAAACCACCTACACTTCTAAAATCACACCCTCTGTTTTATCCTTAATTCTATTAATCAACAGTCTACCATACACTTTTCCAACCAAACTCAACAAATTAATACCCCTAGAATTACAAAACTCATGCACATCTCTCTCTTACCTTTGTATAGCGGTACAATACACATACATACCCAGTCCACTGGCACCACTGACAACATAAAACATATATTAAACAATCTTACCAACCATTCATGTACAGTAACACCCCCTTCCTTCAACATCTTAGCCTTCACACCATCCGTACCAGGTACTTTTCTTGCTCACATTTCATCTAGTGCTCTCTTTATTTCCTCTTGTAATCCGTCTCTCTCATTCTCATCTCCTATCACTGACACCTCAACACCTGCAACAGCAATTATATCTGTTTCCCAATTTTCCTCAACATTCAGCAACCTTTCAAAATATTCAGCCCCCTTTTCCTTGCCTCATCTCCTCTCAACAACCTTCCACTTTCATCTTTCACTGTTTCTTCATTCCTCGATCTACCCTCCCTTACTCTCTTCACTTCTTTCCCAAACTTCTTACTCTTCATACAAACGACCCAATCCCTGACTCCACCTTCAGCCAGCCACGCTCTTTGCCTCAGCTATCTTATGTTTTACTTCCACATTTTTCTCTATATTTTTCGTAATTCTCTACACTTTTATTCCACAACCATTCTTCAAATGACCTCTTTTTTTTCTTCCACTTTCATCTTCACTCCTTCATTCCACCATTCACTACCCTTTCTCATGCTGCCTTCAATAATCTCTTGTCACACACATGAGTTGCAAGCCCCAAAAAAATTTTATTTTACTAACTTACATTTCTCCTCTGGTTTTTATAAAAGGACAACTGGTTGTCAATACATGTATAGAGAACATATACTGGAAGTCACTTTACAGGACGGAAATCTGACCTACATCGAAAAACAACTTATGTTGGATTCCCTAGAACCAATTAACAATATAGGGTGAGGTATTACTACATTCTTGTATTGGTAATTACTTACACGACTTTTTTTATTTTTTATTCTTATTCATAATTTTTTCATTCTTAAGTACCTTCAAATACATATGTATCATAGTTTTTTCATGAACATCCCCTAATGTTCGTATATGTTCGTATTGCTTCTGTTCCAGAAGTTCAGTTTAATAGACATTTACTCATAAAATTAAAAAATCTTAAAAATTTTCCAATCTTCTTTTGCCTTAATAAACAAATGATTTTAGTGAAGGAAGGAATATACTAAACCCAAAAAGGGGTTTACACAAAGGTGTACAAAAGGGGACATTTGATTCTCACTCCGAGTATGAAGATGGCGACTTGGTGCAAATTAGTAGCACTGTCTCCAGTATTAATACTGGTTCTCAGTGATGATGTGCTATTGGTTGCCAAATAATTTTCAAACATTGGTGCTTTCATTGGTTCAACTGAGCTTGAATCTCTGAGTCTTACTTCTACACACTGAGCCTGTGTCTTGCATGTTAAAACACTGGTCTTAGAACTGGGGAGACCATATTTCTTTGATATTTTATACATTACATAAACATTTCATTTTCCCATATCAGTATTGACCACAGAATCAAACTCAGACATATACAACCAAAATCTATAAAAAAAAATTACCCTTAGGTGGAAGGCAGGATGCTAATGGTAAAGCTTCAAGTAAAGTACCAGATGTCTGCACCAGAGCTATGTCCCACATACTTGAACCAGATTTTCCTCTATTATCTGAACTTCTTTGACGAAAGCCCTGAGGATATGTACGATATATAACCTGACCAGTCATACTGGTTCCTTCTGTAGTAATAACCACAACCTCCTGAAAAAGAAAGGTACAATACTATGAGACCAAACCTATTAATATTATAACTAAATCTCCATGATGTTTATAAGTGTATATTTTGATGTGATTGGGCAATTCAATCAAAGCTCCCATTTATAACGTCACTATACTTTTAACCTATGGCTTAACAGTTCCTTTGCATAAAATGCTCAAAATATACAAGCTAAAAAATAACATACACTTCATTTTCTGTCAAGCTAGTTTGAAAGCAATGATATTGATGGTTCTATTATATACCTTCACAACCTCAAATATTTCCTAACTTATTCAGCGCATTTTCCTTTTCTAACCTTGTCTAATGTAGCATAAACATGAATAAAATTGCTTCAAAATAAGTGTAAATAAGATCACTTTAGTTTATGCTTATTTTCCTAATAGAATTTTAATGAAAAAACTTGTTATTCCTATACTCACCTGATGTTCATACAATATTTCTCTGTTCTCAAAGCAGACATATTGACATTACCAATAAAAAAACTAAAATATTTTCCTTTTTCTTACCTTCAAGAGGCTCATGTCTCTTGCCTATCAGCACAACATCTGGTGGCTAATGGCAAAACTCAAGGTGTGGCTAGCCAGCAACTGCTTATCTTCAGTCTCGAAGTCAAGACTAATAACCTAACATCCTGACTTCATTAGTCGTTAGGGAGGATGGGCTTGCAAATGAACATCAGGTGAGTATAGAAATCACTAATTTTCAAAAAAGTTAATTTATTCCTATGAACCTCCCACACACTGATGGAAGTGGGTCCTGCAGGGGGAATAGTTAATTCAAGTTCTTAAAATAATATTTCTTTATTGCACTAGACTCACCTCTAGTTCCTCATTACCAAACTTACAATAATGTTACAAACAAATTCTTCAGATAGTGCTAATAAATCCTTTCTATTACTTATTACTTATCTATTAAAAGAAAACCAACCTTTACTACACATCACCTCCCGCAGCTACCATGACACCAGAAGCCAAGCAATCAACATTAACAAAACCAGATTTCTTTATGAAATCCCAAAATGGGATGCCACTGAGTTTGGCTTAAACCTTTCCAAAAGAAAGATTAATTCAAGTTCTTAAAATAATATTTCTTTATTGCACTAGACTCACCTCTAGTTCCTCATTACCAAACTTACAATAATGTTACAAACAAATTCTTCAGATAGTGCTAATAAATCCTTTCTATTACTTATTACTTATCTATTAAAAGCAAACCAACCTTTACTACACATCACCTCCCGCAGCTACCATGACACCAGAAGCCAAGCAATCAACATTAACAAAACCAGATTTCTTTATGAAATCCCAAAATGGGATGCCACTGAGTTTGGCTTAAACCTTTCCAAAAGAAAGATTAAAACAAAAGATTAACAAAATTTCTTCTCACAAATGTGTACTTTCCCTTTCAAGTCTTTCATTTGACTTGCAACTCCTTGTGACCCTCTATGACAAATATTTTAACCATAATGACATAGCACTTTAGAAAAGGGACAATTTGACATCCTAATAACACAAAATGAATTAAGAAAATTACACCTAATGTCTGAAGTTATGAACAAATAATACATAACAGCCCTCGCCAGATGAAGACATTTATTTTCTGATGTAATCTTATTTCTTTTTCCCAAGAAGAAATTTAAAAGTCATAGTAAATCTTTAAATATTAAAATAATTTTCAACTCTGAATGAAGGCAAAAGGAAATAAGATCAACTTATGTTCGCCAAAAACTACTTACAACAAGGAGAGTGTAGTTCACTAATACATTTAGTTGGTGCTACTACCAAAGGGGAAAGTTTTAGCTGTGATATCTTCAAAAAAATGTTTTTCAATTATTCAAAATCATAAACTATACAGTATTGTAAAGCTACACCTAGATTTAAAAGAATTCTATATTTAATGTAGTTTTTACAATAATAAAAGACCTAAATAGATTTGAAATAATACTTGATTGATTGAATTGAAGTTTTATGGCATCCTGACATTGAAGGTCATTGATGCCGATATAGTTTATCATAAATAAGGAAAAAATATTCAATTGAAACCATAAAAGTAAACATATCATTTATAAAAGTTAAACAGCTTTCAGAAGACTTGCTTCTGAAGTAAATCTAAAAATGCCGCTAGCATTGTACAACACATCATGTCCAAGAATCTTGGCAAGGATGAACCTACCATCCTCACCTTGAGCCTCGAACAGATATCTATTTCTTTCCATGCTATAAGTGGGGTATTCAGTCAACAAATGGCTCATTGTCAAGGTTATCAAATATTTGTCGCAATATGGTTGGTGTTGGCCACTTAGCAGAAACTCATGTGTCATCAGTGCGTGACAAATGCGGAGACGACGAAGAGTAGGCTCTCACTTTCAAGGGGATATAACATTTTTTATTCTCTCATCTTATTTTCAACTAAACTATCCAAATGCTGTTGCCAATTATTATAGAAGAAATTCTTAATTGTAGGTAAAAAAATCATTACAGGGAATGGTATACCTTCTTGATCGCAACTCAGCTGCAACATTCTTCGTCAGTGAATGTGCCTCCTCATATCCAGACACAGCTACATGCGCCGGAAGCCAGCAAAATTAAACTTATACCTTTCAAACCAACAATAATGAAAAGCCACTCTTAAATTAAAAACTTCTGTAGCTTAGAGGTCACGTCTTGCATTACTAAAAATGGTAAAATTGCCCTCCTCTTTCAACGCTTTTTTGTCAATAGCGGTTAGTATGCCATATAGTTCAGCAGTAAATATGGTAGATACTAAAGGAAGTGCACCTCTACAATTAAAAGAACTACCATATACTCCAAATCCAAAGCCAGCATCAGATTTGGAGTCATCAGTATATATAAAATGTTCTTCAACATGTTCCATAAAATGAGACCTGGCTTCTAATTCAGTCATGTTCTTTATTATACCAATAAAATATTTACAAAAAGATATCTCTGGTAATTTCCATGGAGGGGTTAGTGATATCCTAAATGGAAGAACGCTATTTCTTGCTATATCAAGACTGTTTATTTATTGTTTTACCCAAAAACCATAAGGTTGAGGATATTTTGGGTGTAACTCAAAATATCTATAATGTCTTACAAAGTTTGCAGTTGGATAGGCTAAAGAATTAGGAAGTCTTTGCAACCTAACCCAATAAAAACAATAAAAGACTTTCAGTAAATGTCTAAAGGTAATTCTCCAGCGTCAACAAGGAGACTTGGGATAGGCGAAATTCTAAATGCTCCTGCGAAGAATATAATACCAGCAAGGTGTATAGAACCTAATACCTTTAATTGGCTTAGGGTGGCTAAGGAGTATATTTCCCACCATAACTAATTTTTGAAAAAATTAAAGCATTGTATAATTTCAAAATACTTTTGCGGTCTGCTCCCCCCCCCCCCCACCCCCCATGATGTATGGGACAATACTTTTAAAAGATTTAGAGCTTCAAGACATTTAAGTTTTAATGCCTTTAAGTGAGGAACCCATATAAGCCTACAATCAAATATTAATCCTAAAAGTTTAGCTTCACTTACATATTGGATCTGTTGACCTTTGATGTATATATTTGGGTCTGGATGTATTGTACTCCCTGAATTTGACAGAAATGGACAACAACAGTTTTGCTTGACAAAATTTTAAATTCATTCATATCACCCATTCAATAATTTTGTCATCTGAATGTTGGTTTTTTCTCAACCATCGACATTTTAGATCCAGCAAATGATATGGAGAGATCATCAACAAATACTGTTGAGAGAATGATGGAGGATATCCCATTAATAACTGGTGCAAATAGGGTAACACTTTGCACACTACCCCAGGGAACTCCTACTTCCTGTCATTTCCTCTCTGATAGAGTTTTCCTAAATCTCATTTGAAAAAAAAAAATCTATGTGAAACAAATAATTGAATGAACAATGGTAGCTCTACTCTTAACCCCAATTCATGAATGGTTTTAAGTTTACCATATCTCAATGCAGTATCATATGCCTTTTTGCAATCAAAAAAGGAAATTTTCTGTTCTTCACTGGTCCTATTCTGGTGATCAGGAGCTGCTTCACATTTGCATGATGCATATGAGAAATGATCAACCAGGGCATTGCTAGCCTCAGCTGCTCAGATCACATACTGACTATTCACCTTCAACGTGGTGGTGTGTTGGGGGTAAATTTGTCTACTATCTTTTTCACTTTCCTCCATACAGAAGATGGTGGTGTTCTACTGTTGACTGAGGAAACAAAAGATACCCAAGACTGGCAGCTGGCTTCTTTCATTGCACAGCAGAACTTTGCTCTAGATATTTTGTATATAATTAAATTTTCCACAGTACGGCGTCTGTGCAATCAAGTTAAAGATCTTGTGGCTCTGTGCAGGGCAGTTTACTCTGAAGAACACCAGGGGACTGGTCGTCGTTTGAATAAACCTGTTGTTTTAGAAATTGAATTGACTCCTGCTGTATAAAGAGTTCCATTCAATAAGTCTATGGCATCATCAACACTTTCAAACTGTTCTGTATTCCCTTTAATTTCGCTTAGCTCATGAAATCTATCCAAATCAGCACTGTCAAGATTCTGTCGTGGCGATCCCCGTAAAGGTAGACCATTGTTAGTGTTTATAATGATTGGTGCCTGATCACTAGTATGCCAATCATCTAATGTCCTCCACTCGAAATTGAGAAGGCAATTAGCGCTTGCAATTGATAGGTCAATACATGACAGGGTACCTGTCTGAACACGAAAGTGCGTGGGCTCTCAAGTATGAAGGAGTCCTACATCTTCATTCTCCACAACTGCTGATATAATATTACCCACTGTGTTTGCTAAAACATCGCCCCATAAAGGATGTCTACCATTCAAATCTCCCAGTAAGTAGAAAAGTTGAGGGAGTTGTTAAATAACCTTTATTAAATTATCATATATCACCATTTGGAGGCAAATAAAGAAAACAAATTATGTATTTTCTCCCTATATCTATTTGTACAACCACTGCCTCCAGAGGGGTACAGATAGACAAAAATATTTGGGGAACATCTCGACGAATGTATATAAGACTTCAGCCATGGGTCCCTGCTCGTTGATTATATGGTGTCCTATAACTAACATACGCTCGAGGGCTAGGTGTATTAGCATTAAGCTTGCTCTCCAGTAAACATACAATTATAGGGGCGAGCTCATGAATGAGGAGCTCAAGTTCTTCATATTTGGCCATTAAACCCAGACAATTTCATTGCAAAATGAAGAAAAAAACAATGGTTTATTTTCTATAAGACACCTTGGATGAAGTCTTCCTATTGGTAATTTTTGGTCTAACATTATTTCCCAGAGGTTTCTTTGGAGAGGGTCTTGATATATTGGGTTTTACATTTGTCTCTTTCTTTGTGTCCTTTTGATCTAATTGTTGAGGGGGATGGTGGACCTCAAGTTGAATTTCTGATTTATTTAAATTGTCTTCTGGTTGATCAGAAACATCAACAGACAAAATATCATAATTATTTAGTGCCATAACTTTAATATTTCATATGGAAGTAGGTGAGAGAGATGCAGGTCTCTCTATTTTCCAATCAATAGGTGATGAGCTACCAGGTTTTTACACCTACCCCACTACAGGTGCACCAAGTGTGTTGGTTTTAAGTGGAACCTCAAATCAGGCAAGGACATAGCCTGAGAGAGGTTTTAATACACCGTAGCAAAGCCTCAGAAGGCAATATGCTTACCTCATCATGCAACACTTCATTATTAGATGATGTATTTCTTTTCTTGGAACTACTGGCAGTACTTGGTGGATCTGATGTGTCTGTAGTATATTTTCTCTTGGTTTTAATGCCTTTGCATAGCTGTTTGGTTTATTCAGTAGTCTTTTATCATGTCCCACACTTATGTGTTCTACACTGGATTAGTTGAGGGCAGCTTCTTCCAACTTATAAAGCTCCCAGCTCCTATCAGTGGATTTTTGGTTTGATCTGGAACAAATACTACAAATCTTTTCATTGTTGCAAACTTTAGAAGGGTGTCCAAATTTGAAACAACTGAAGCATTGTATTGGCTCCTGTTTGAAAAGTCGAACTTTAATTCTTTCATTTTCAATAACAATATGGAAAGGCATTTCAGCATCCTGGAAAGTAAGGATAATAATTGATGACCCAGGAACCTTATGCACTTGCCGCACTGCTGATGGAAACATGACCAGTATTTACTCTTCTGTAAATTCATACAGGTCTTTACTAAAGACTAATACCCTTCCGTAACTAAAATTTAGGTGGGGACTGACATCTAATATATCATCATCACTAATTGTCTTGAGGTTAGACAGTATTACCGATTGCGTGCATTATTTGGCACGGATGAGGAAGCTAATTTTTCAAAAGTGAGATATATCACCTAGTGCAATGAGTGTAATGATTCATACCTTTTTCTGAATTAGCTTGCAAATTTTAAAATAATTCCAAGTACTCCCTTTAGGATTGGTAACAAACCACATTGGTGGTTTATGCTTTCTCTGGGAAGGCATAGTTAAATCAACATCTTTTTCCAACAAGTCAACAGGTCTATACACATCCAAATTGTTCAGAATCTTATCACAAAGGCACCCACGACATTTAAGTTATTAATTATAATATTATTGATGTTACATTTACATTAAATGCTTAGTCATGATTATCATAAGATATCCATGAATGCCATTTTTAATTTTCAAGTTTCCTTCTTATTTTAATATCAATCCATAGCATTCAAATGATTTATATAGCTTATCATAATCAGTATCTATTGGAATTTGGGTAACATGAAGGATTCGAAGTTTACCAGTGTTACCCAACTTACTTGGTTTTGAAACATTAGTAGAGGGGTCCTTTTTTGTTCCTAGGTCTTAACAGAATTTTTCTTAATTAAATTAGCAGAGGTCATCAACGGTGTCTGGCGTTCGCCACCTGATCCAGGGGTACGGGGTACATCAAGTTTACTCATTCATTTTTTGAGGGGGTGGGAAGAGGTAATAATAATAATGAAAAACTAATGGGAAAAAATAAGTATAAGGGAAGAAAATAATGAGACATTATCAAATCCCAAAAAAGACCCCATTAACCTTTCATGTAATTTATTTCTCCACCAGTGACACCTGCATGAGCTGCTTCCTTAATGTCCACTCCCTACCCTACCACAAAGGGATGGTACCACTATGATTAGAGTGGCTCAAGTGTATGCCAAACACACTTGATGGGACTGAGAGCATTTCAAGAATACAATCATCCCCACTTTAATCATAGTGGCAGGCAAACCAAACTGAATGCTGATAGCCCTATCTCTATGAAACAGGCCAACCCTTGGAATCCGAAGGCTAAATTTTTTGTTCAAGAATAGTTCTGCATGCCAGTATGAGAATAATAACACTCCTAGGTGTCCAAACATTATCAGGTAGTTGGCAAGAGCACCATGGCTCCCACAATTGATTTTGAAAAAAAAAAATTCCAATCCCGGATACGATGTCCCCTAAAAATATCTAGGCAGTGAAAAGGGTAAGAGCATTTTGACATCAAGGTTGGAGACACCTGATATATATGAAGAAGAATGATGCAATTATAAGTAATAGAAATAGGATGAGAGAAATTTCGAGTCAAACTGAGGAAAATAATTCCCCAGTTCCAGAGCCCTCTCGCCCGTCGCCAGGCTTCAGCATGGGAACATGCCGTGCTGAAGCCCAATGACTTCATCAAGGCATTTTCTTTTTAATCTAATCCAAGATGTCATATACAGTATTAGGCATTTATATATAATGCTTAAAAGCTAAAATAGACAGATTCTATTCATAAAAAAGCAAAGGCCAAATTTGATATTATCATTCAAACTAGTCTTAGTTCCTATCACATTTATGGACTTTAAGCAATAAAAACAAACATTCCAAAAAATTTGATAAAGCATATTAGTAGCCTGTCTTCCAAAAAGTTTGATAAAGCATATTAGTAGCCTGTCTATTATAAACTAAAATTGACAATCTGGAGGGCCTCGTAAACCCTTTGTATCTGAGAATACGATGGATAGTCTCCATGTAGTTAGATGAAACAAAAGAGGGTTTGGATATACTGCTCTCAAAAGAGGTTGTTGGAGAAGATTGGTTTTGCACCACATCTTTTCAGAGTGACCAGCATCATCCTACTGTTCCTTTAAGCCCTGAACTTGTTCATACCTACAAAATTATGGAGAATTATGGAAAGGTATTAAAAAATAGATTCACCCAGTTCTGTAGCATGGCATTCACATTCCCTGCTAGTGGATCCAGAACTGCTGAACAAATCATTTCTATTTTCTTGTTTAGAGATGTTGCCAACATATCTACAGTTGGATATCCCATCAATTCCATATTTTTAGACATACTGTACTTCTGGAAGAAGATTCCCTTCAATAGGAAGAATCATGTTTGTTTTCCTTAACTGACCTGCTAGGATGTTTTATCTTCCTGGTATAATCCGAGGAAGAAAGACTATCCAGCTCATATTCTTCCTCATTATTAGCACTTCAGCTCAGCATACTATATAAAAAGAATGACTGAGTACTTCAAAAAATCATGTTCCAAATTCTAATTGTCAAAAGCATCTATTGTTTTCTGGCAGTCAACTATACTAGTACCAACCCCATCAAATGTTGCTTAACTTTGCTGATTGGACAAAAAGCATTATTTTCAATGTTGTATTGCCATTGACCCAAAATACCAACAGCCTGATTCCAGAGTACCCATCCATTCAAAATGAAGGCTGTCATATTGTTGAATAGGTAGGGCTTTCTACAGAACCAAACCCTCCAGATTCTTTGGAGACTACTTGATTTCGAACAACACTCACGCTCAGTCCTCAGGATGTTCTCAGACTAAATGATTGATCTAAGTAAGTCATCATTTTTCACTCTAATTTTCTTTTTTTTACTTGTCCTGTCCTCTCGGTACAGCAGATGAGAAAATAAAATAAAACTTCTTTAGTAGCCTGGGTATTTGGTAGTTTTGGTTATACATATATCAGCCAAAATAACATTTTAATTAACACAATCACCCATGTAACAAGCCTACCAACCACACCAAATGTTATTCAACTATGCTGATAGGATGAGAAGCTATGGTTACAATGTCGTATGGCTGTTGACCCAAAATATCAACAACCTGATCCCAGAATACACATCCATTCAAGACGAACGGTATAGTATTTCCTTTCTTCATCAGAACACATGGGTGTTAAGTCATGTCCGTGTACAAGTGACCAAGGTAACAATCATCATATCATAATAATAAACACAAGAGACAAATCCTTGGCCAAGAATATGAATCCTTCTACCACTCTTTGCAAACTACTGTAGGATCTTAGACAACATTCATGCTCAGGCCCCAAGATTTCCTCAGATTAAATGCTTGATCTCCGTAAGTTATCTTTTTCATTTTATTTTCTAATTATGTCCAACCCTCTTGGTATATTAGAGCAGAAAATGAAGTACAGTAGTTACAATTTCTTGAGTAGCCTGGCTATTTCCTTACTAAAAGATTTAAAACATCGGGAAGAATCCTCACTAAATTGACTTAGATGTACCCAACACCTGTATAAACAGGGAATAATTATCCAATATTTCATTATTTAGTCCTAATTTTATCTAGATACATGGTACATTAATGAAACCGAAGTACATTACATAAATGTCATTTGAATAAAATGATGTCAATCTAAGAAAAATGCTAATTTCATCTTAGCATTCATGCCAAGTTAATGTATTTCATTAAAAAATACCCATTAACTTTAAATATCTTCCAAAACTTATTGATAAACTTGTGATGTAAATTTTAGTAATTTCTCAGGATAATTTGTAATCACCTTGTTGATTTAGTCATTTACTGTATATCTGAAGAAATCTTAAATACGATCAAAATGGTAAATAAAGGAGATAATTACAAGTAATTTCTTTACCCAACAACATGTTAATCAAAACTGAATCCAATGCTGAATTATTCATTCATAAAAAAAAAAAAACTTTTACGTTAAAATCTGCCCCTCCCATTTGGTACCTTTAACACTTACTTCATGGGATGCGTGTATTAACGTATATGAGTCACCGTGGTTGACAGGTTGCATAGATTTACAAATGTGCCATTCACATGAACCACATGGCCAAAAATCATGTTTGACAACATAATTTGGGAATTGCAACTCGGCTCAACTAAAACAATGTTATTTTGGGTTTACTGCAAACTCTACTTTTTTGTTTTTAGAGTAACTTTTTTTCATTTAAAAACTGCTTGAAAGATAATCTCATATGAAAACTTTCTACATTGGCTATTCTCTTAGCATTGTTATTTTTCATATGTATTATATTAATACAGTATATAGAAGTTACTTTTAATGGTGACTATTTTCCATATGGAAGTTTTTCAGTTTTTCTAAAACTGAATGTACTGATTGCAGGCTATAAAAATCCCCAGCTCTTAATATTTGAATAAAAAATCAGTCGATAATAAAAGAAAAGTAGCAACAATTTTTCTCAGAAAAATTGATATTCTGAGAAATCAGACTTCAAAGTTTATTGTTGAGACTGACTGAACAGACTTTAGTATGTATAAGTACTGGCTTTTAGCAGTAATGTTCCTCACCACTGGGGATCATAAGGATATAAATATCATATTTCAGAGTTATTTACCGAGTGGCAATTCCCTTACTTCAAATCCAAAATACTGAGCAAATTTTACACTTTAGGCCTATTAAGTTATCATTTTGACACTTTATGCATCTATTTTCCAGCCCTTATAAGAATTCTAGCATTTTCATTATCACCAATGCTAAATTTCATGGTATATCTCCTAATTTATTCCTTGATTTTGCAAATATCTGACACCGTTTGTTATTTCACACCAAATTCATCGCAAACATGAGCCATAGACCATCCGCTTTCCGACTTGATAAGATGAAACTTTTGCACAATACTTAAACTCACTCTTTTATGCTTCTCTATACCTTTAGGATCCATGATGAATGAAATATCATACTAAGTTAGAAAAGCAGCCTTTAACTGGTGATGTGACAATGACTATCACCCCGCCCCCCATGCCACCCCCGTGACAGTGGATGCTTAGCGAAACATCAGTTGTGTTACACTGTGTTCAGGATTTTAAAATTTCAGACTATTTCAAATAAATCTTCAATACTTCAGACTTTGTCTGTTTTAATAGAAATCATTTTTTAAAAAATCACTTTGATTTAGAATAAGTACACTCAGCTAAGCTATTGCTCAGAGAGATTATGCTACAACTGAAAAGGAGTACAATCGAACCCTAAAAGACACCCTTGCTAATACAGCCTAGGAACATAAATGGTGGGCTACCCTTAAATCTACATTGTTTGGTGTAGACTTGAAAGTTCCTCATTTGCTGAAACCAGATGCTCTGTCACTCATTTTTTCAAAGGAAAAAACAATCCTTTTGGCTGACATGTTGGACAGTACGCAGAGTGATGAGAAACTCAATCTTCATCACTACTGTTTTCCTAAAACTAAAATAACTAGTTTAGCTTTTTAGTCCCATAAAATTAACACGCTATTGCTGGACCTAGATGCAAATGGAGGTGTAGACACAACTAGTATTTTTCCTTTGTTTTTATAAAGACAATTGATTTCTTAGCTCCTAGGTTGTCTGTTATTTTGGAAAGTTAGCATGTTGTTCTATTAAGTAAATCTGTTTGTAGCAGCTTTAAATGGAAGTAGGTGGGTCTTTTCTTAGCATCATTATTGAATTTTTAAGAAATAGATTGCAGAGAGTAGATGTTGATGAGCTCCATAGAGACTATAGGAATATAAAATCTGATGTTGCTCAGGATAGTGTTCTCAGCCCATTACTATTCATATTACATATATGCATGATATATTGTTTGCCCTAAAAAATAAAACTTGTTGCATTTGCAGATGATGCTACTCTCTTTGCATCAACTCCATCTCCTGAATGTAGATCTATGGTTGCTAAATCTCTTAAAAGACATCATAGAGATTCAGCTAGAATTAGAGCACGGTGTAAATTATAGGGGTTAAAGTTGAACACTAACAGACCTCAATATATGATGGCAAGTAAGTCAAAGGTAGTAGCTCCTCAACATCCAGATCTTTGAATGGTCTGTCTTTTCAACTATAGACAACTCATTTAAAATTCTAGGCATGATTCTTGGTTGCAAAATCACTTTTGAGATACATTATGTCTGTTTCTTCTTCAATTGCACAAAAAAAATTATTTTATTGGGTCTTTAAGATTTTCCAGAGGAAATGTTTTACTGTAATTTTTCTTTCTACCTTGTTTCGAATATTATTCTCTTCTCCGGTCTTCAGCTGCCGATTCTTATCTTATTTTGTTGAACAAAATCTTGCATTGAAGTCTACTGAATTTCTTATTCCCGATCTAGATATTAATCTATTGAACCTTCGTTCACTTGGTTCTTAATGTATGTTACATACGATTTTCCATAATTCTGATCATCCCTTACATTCTCATTTTCTTAGACTACCATCCTGTACATAGTACTAGGATATCCAGTTAATTCTAAAAGTCTTTCCTTCATATCATAAGGCTAAACAACTATACAGTATTCCTAAAGTTTTATTCCAGCTGTGGCCAGATGTTTAAATGATCTTCCTAATCTGGCAGTTGAATCAGTAAAATTTCAGAATAACAAACTTGATGTAAAGGCTCTAATAGTGAAATGGTTGACATGTCTTTCTTTTTTTGGTTTATGTGACAGATCTATCTTAAAAGTGTTACTGATCTCAAAATATCTTATTTTAATTATTCATTACTTCTTATATAGTTTATTTATTTCCTTACTTCCTTTCCTAACTGAGCTACTTTCCCTGTTAAAGTCATATAGCTTGTTTTATCCTGATTTTCTGATTAGGATTGTAGCTTAGCTAGTAATAATAATATTAGCAATGATATCAATAGGGAAGTTAATAGCCCCTCATAAACCCAAAATATGACCGATGTACCAACCGTGTGTCACACGATCGTACATAGTAACGACATTTCTTTTTTTGTATATATTATCCATTGTATCTTCACTCTCCCCTCGCACTGACAGCAACCAGCAACCGGTTCTGTTAACAGTTAACAGTAAGAAAAATGGACAGGTTGATACAGGTCGCTGTCAGTGCGAGGGGAGAGCGAAGATACAAAGGATAATACATACAAAAAAGAGAAATGTCGTTACTATGTACGATCGTGCATTATCACCATTTTCTGCCAGCCATTGCAGCCACTCTTGCTCCCAGCTACGCCTTCCTCAAGGGCAAGCCAAAAGACTTGAAATGGGGTCCCCTTCAAGAAGCGGCCTTCTGCAATACAAAGAATGCCCTATCAACCGCTGCTGCTCTCACTTTTCCCATCCCACATGCTCCTCTCCTTCTCTCCACCGATGCCAGCGATGTCGCTATTGGTGCAGTACTCAAAAAGGTGGTCAACGGCTCGCCCCGCCCATTGGCTTTCTTCAGCAGAAAACTGTCCAAGGCAGAATCGGGTTATTCTACCTTCGATCGTGAATTGCTGGCGGTGCACTTAACTGTCCGTCACTTTCCCCATTTCTTAGAAGGTACGCCCTTCGTCATTCACACAGACCACATGCCTCTGGTGCACGCCCTAACTAGACAGTCTGACGCCTGGTCCGCCCGTCAACGGCGACAACTCTCTGCCGTGGCTGAATACAATTGCACCCTTCAACACGTCCCTATAAAAATGAATCCCATTGCCGATGCCCTGTCAAGAAACACGTTGGCTGCCGTTCAACTGGGATTGGATTACAACGCCTTGGCTGAAGACCAACGACAGGATCCAGAGTATCAAGCATGTAGGACATCCAGCACATCCCTTCGTTGGGAAGACTACCCCCTCGACGACTCCAACACCACCCTCCTCAATGACGTCAGTACTGGTAGACCGCGACCTTAGATTCCTGCTCCCATGCACCGACAGATGTTTGATTTCATTCACGGCCTTTCACATCCCTTGTGCCGTTCTACTGCACAGCTGCTGAAGACAAAGCTCATTTGGCACAGCATTTCTAAGGATGCTAAGAATTGGGTCCGCACCTGTATTTCTTGCCCAAACTTCCAAAGTACATCGACACACGGATTCAGGAGTGGACACCTTTCCTCAACCTCAGCGTCATTTCGCCCACATTCACGTCGACGTTGTAGGCCCCCTACCCACATCACAAGGACATCGTTACCTGTTTACCATCATCGACCACTCCACTCGTTGGCCTGAAGCCATTCCCATGGAAATTGCAACGTCCGCCTCATATACATCTACCTTACTCTCAGGATGGATTGCAATATTTTGGTATCCCTGAGCATATTACTTCTGACAGGGGTACCAGTTTCACCTCTCAATTGTGGACATTATTAGCGAATCTCCTGGGGGTCACCCTATATTATACAACTGCCTACAACCCCGCTGCCAATGGAATGGTTGAACGTTTTCATCGCACCCTCAAAGCAGCTTTGATGTCCCGCTGCAAGGACTCCAACTGGTTTACTCAGCTTCCCTGGGTCCTCCTGTGACTAAGGACCACTCCTAAAGACGCCCTGGATGTCTCGGCAGCTGAAATAGTATATGGCGACCCATTGGTCGTCCCTGCCGAATTTTTCCTTCTGCAACCTCCTCCAGCGATCTCCAGCGCATACGTCACATTGTGGGAAAATTTACTCCATGCCGCCAGACTTAATAGCCCCCAGCGAAACATCACATACCGACAGACTTGCAAACCACATCTTCCTACGCAATGACACTAGCAAGCCACCGCTAACGCCCCCTTACAAGGGCCCTTTCCTTGTGATCCGACGCAGTCCGAAAACATTCCTACTAAACATTCGTGGCGAAGAGGACTAGGTCTCCATTGATCGTCTAAAACCTGCTTATCTCCTGCCAGATGACCCGCCTACAGTTTCCCTCTCTAGATCAGGGTGCCCTATTTAACATGTACAGTATGTCATTTTTAGGGGGGAGCCATGTACCAATCGTGTGTCACACAATCGTACATAGTAACGACATTTCTCTTTTTTGTATATTTTATCCTTTGTATCTTCGCTCTCCCCTCGCACTGACACCTACATTAAAAATTAAATTTCCAGGTCTCTTGGAACAAATTAATGATGTAGAATGGGGCATTTCTGGGTCGACCTGTGGCGGCCGGTGAAAAGTCCTTCTTTTCTGATATAAATCTTCCAAATATACTAGAGAAAGATAAAAGCATGGAATGCAGAGGTTACTACCCTCGCGCGAGCACCTTGTGGGTGTCGTGTATAAAGCAAAGGCGCGTGAAAGCCACTATTCATAGGCTGTCTTCCATTTAGTTAATTCCTTCGCCAAAGGGATGGGCCGATACAGAGGCACCAGCCAAGCTACCAGAGCCACGCCACCCACGCCCCGACGCGAGCGCCATCTGAACAACATCCTTCTATTTGGACTTGCTCGAGTGTGTGTTTACTGTTGTGCTCTCGGCCTTTTTCCCTCTTGTGGATTTATTTCGTCATGACCGAAGCTCCTTCTTCACCCATTCCATTGTTAAGTACCATAGTTTGTTTTGACAGCTTTTTGTAGTACCGGGCTTTTGTCATCTACCCAGTATAGTCTGTTTTATCACTACCATCTGGGCCCGTCCGCGTCCTCGCCAGCCATTGTTTGTTCCCTTGTCTTCCTGGGAGTTCATCTTAGTCTTGCCCATTTGGTACTCTGTCACTTAGGTTTTTGGTTAAGTCCCTGGCCTTATGCCTTTTCGAACCATCATTATTATATCGTTATTATTCCCATTGTACTTTTTGCTAGCAAGTCCAATCTGCGAACAAGAATAACGTTCTAGCTTTATTATAGTTTAGTACCCGCCCCCTGGCGTTCGTCAGTCGACTATTTCCCTTTAATTTAGGTTTTAGCAGGCGTTATTCTTCGTTTGTAGTCTTGTTTTTGATGTTACAATTTTATTATTATACGCTTATAATAGTGTTGTGTGCTTATTAGGTCCTGATTTTGTAACCACGGGAGCGAGAGATTGGGGTTCCCGTTTTCTGTTCTCAGTCACGAGTTACCCCTTTCTCTCGTTTTCTTTCTTAACCTCAGGTGGGTGAGCGGATTTCCCGTTTTCCGTTTTGTGCGTTCAACGAGTTCTCCCTCCCCCACCTCTCCCTCTACGGGTGTATGATAGCTTACGAGTTATTTACTTTATGGTTACTATTCAATAGTTAGCGTTATTTAATAGGTCCCGAGTTCCGTCCTCTCCCCGTTACGGCTTGGGAGTAGTCCTGAACTTTTTTCCACTCCGCCATGAGGGATTCTCAATGAGATTGGAACTATTGTTATATATATATTATTTAAATACAACCCTCTGGGACAGCCTTCATATTGTTTAGATACGACCCTTCGGTGGCCCTTACTCCGGTCTCAGGCCACGGCCATATCCACACAAATATCCATTGTTATTCACAATTGAGTTATCATTCCCAATTGAATTATTCAGGACCTTTCATCGATCTCCGGCTTCACCGGAGATCGTCAATACGCTTTACTATTATATTAGCCTTAGCCTTTAGTTACGGCTTGTGTTTTATAAATTTCACAATTGAAGTATTATTCACAATTGAATTATTCAGGACCTTTCATCGACGTCCGGCTTCACCGGAGATCGCCAATACGCTTAACTCTTATATTAGCCTTAGCTTTTAGCTACGGCTTGTGTTATGATGTAGAATGGGGCATTACTCTATCAGTTCCAAGAAAAAAGCAATTTGAACATCAGATGAGGTATATAAAAATAATTACGGAGTGTTCTTTATGAATGAATGACAGATTAAATGATATTTGACACCATAACTGCAATGGTCAAAGATGACAATGCCAATTCAAAAACTATTAATTCAACAAATCTTCCCTGAAAATCATGCACTATAAATTCTTTAAGTGAAAAAAAAGCTTGGCTGAAATAAGAAATAAAAAACAATGTAAATTAATAGTCAATATTTTCCAGTGCACTGCATATAGTACGTTTTATATACATAAACCTTTCTCTTGCATATACTTGGAATTTTTATTTCCCATAAACTCACAGCTGTAACCTTCTAAACACATTCAAAAACAAGTTCAAATAATTTTTGTCATTTATATCCATACTCATACTTTCCATTTCAGCGCTCCCTTATTCTAACAATAAATATAATGAATGGCAAACCCCACTAACAAAATAAGTAAAAAAAATTCAGTTTCTGGCTGTAACAGCTGTTTCATCATCATAATTCAAAATAAAACATCTTTGGCTTTTCATAAGAACATGATTAATTAGATTAAGACTACATAGAAATAGTTAAGACATACTTTAACATAGCTTTAAAATATATGTATACTTACATCAAGTAATGATGAGTGTACAACATGAGCACAAGTAAGGATGATACCTGGAGAAATATTAATAACAACCCCACTGCCCCATCCGCCACCACAGGCTATGGCAACCACAACATTGTCTAATGTTTTTGTTATTCCTGTAAAAGAATTATCTACATTCAATTAGAATAATACAAAAGCTAAAAGTAATAAATATTGAAGTCACATATTTTCAATAGATATAAAAACCCAAGTCTTTAAAACTAAGGATATGTCTTTGGCAGTGCTGGAATGACCACTGAAATTTCAACAAGGTAGTTGTAGTTGAGACAGGTGGCAAAGGGGGAAGCTCCCCCCACCTGCCTGCCATGGAATAGCCACTTTTGTCCTTTAGGACAATCACTGAGATAGGAAGTAGAGGAGGGAAATTCAATTCTGCATAGCTAGAAAAGTAGAAATTATCTTAAAATTTATTATTTGTTCATAAAGGTATCTGAACTTTTCGTTCTTTAAAAAAGAGAGTCTCACTCATTGTTAGGAGGAAGTTCCCTAGAACCAAACTGGAATATTTTTTTTTCTCTCGACATATCATCATTCTTGGTCCGATACAAGAGCGAGGAAGATGATTCCTACAACTTCCTACAGATAATCATAGGGAAGTGGATGTTAGGGCTTCGGTCAATAATGGCTTAAAAGGAACCTAGTACTGGGACCTGGAAAACCTATCTTACTAACAGGGAGATGGTGTCAGCAATGTCAAACCAGGCATATCAAAGAGAAATGTTTAGTAAGACACCATCCTATCCTCTTGCATACCAAGAGGATGTAGGAGTTGTATCTTGACAGGTGTGGTCTGCAAGAAAGCAGTTCTGTCATTCAACTTATCAACATCAGACATGCAAAGTGTGAAATGGTTATGGCTGTTGAATCTCCTAAGGAAAGGAACAAGAAAGAGGTAGAAGGATTATGCCAGACTAGTGTCTATCAACCCTGACTCACGATTCGTGGCTCAGATGTTCGATCCCTGCCCATAGATTGAAAAGTTTTCACAGCCTTACTGTCCCTGTGAGCTAGGGATGGGGCTATGGGGGGGAACTACCTGCTAAGTCATCAGCAGCTATGGCAAGTCTATAGGCTATCCAAGCGAAGCTGACCGCTGAGCGTCAGTCTTTCTTAAAATAATAAGTGGAGGAATCTTCATCTTTCGTTCCGTTTCCTTTAATGAGTCTTTAAACAAACACACCCAAAGTTAAGTTGGATTAGACACCTGGGAGGAAAATTTGTTTTTAAGACCATAGGTAGGTCAATTGGTATGGAAACAGACAAGAAATGAGTTGGTTGTGAGAAGACGGATCAGATTAAGCCCTTCAGCTAACGGAATACTTGGCCGTATCACACACCCATTCATTGTCCATGCATATTCAGCCTTTCAATCTTCCGCTGATAACCCTCATGGAAAAGTCAAGAAATTACAGACAAAAATAAAAACTGAAATAAGATTTTTTTCTTTTTTTCTTTATATTAATACGAAATCGTTCGCCATTAACTTTGCTGCTTGAGGTTGTAGTCTTTTTCTTAGAAAATATACAATACATTCCCTGTAGTTAAGGTTGGGGCACAGTGCATAAACATGATTTGATTTTAAAATTAACATAAATAAAATATTTCCAGCAATTTCAAATGAAATATTATTCTTTGTCCAAACACCTCTTCTTACTGTTCATTTTTTTATTTCAATTATGTGCCATCATTTGTGCTATATTCATTGAATTTTCTCTTTAAAATTTTGCTCATGAGCTTATTTTCAAAGGATATTGTTTTTGCTAAGCAATAGGAGGATATCGATTACTGACCATATATTGTTTTTCCTGCATTATGACCAGGATCACACAACTTTATTGGAAGTAGTGCTTCACCATCAGCTAATCTCTTGAAGTGTTGCCTTTGAACCAACTACCTTAAGTGTTTTAAATCGGTTTTTAATATCCATAACAAAATTACAAGGTATTTCTACAACATCAAGCACAACAGTTTTTGACAAGGAAATTATTTGGATAGTGAAAATTTGCTGTGAGTTTTTCCCAGTTGTTTCATCAAAAAAGGAAGACTTGAAAATTTTATAAACATTTTATTATTATTATTACTACTATCCAAGCTACAACCCTAGTTGGAAAAGCAAGATGCTATAAGCCCAAGGGCTCCAATAAGGAAAAATACCCCAGCGAGGAAAGGAAATAAAGAAATAAATAAATGATGAGAACAAATTAACAGTAAATCATTCTAAAAACAGTAACAACGTCAAAACAGATATGTCATATATAAACTATAAAAAGACTTATGTCAGCCTGTTCAACATAAAAATATTTGCTGCAACTTTGAACTTTTGAAGTTCTACTGATTCAACTAACCAATTAGGAAGATCATTCCACAATTTGGTCACAGCTGGAATAAAACTTCTTGAATACTGTGTAGTATTTAGCCTTAAATGAAGAAGGTCTGGCTATTAGAATTAACTGCATGCCTAGTATTAAGAACAGGATGGAATTGTCCAGGAAGATCTGAATGTAAAGGATGGTCAGAGTTATGAAAAATCTTATGCAACATGCATAATGAACTAATGAACGACGTTGCCAAAGATTAATATCTAGATTAATATCTAGATCAGGAATAAGAAATTTAATAGACCGTAAGTTTCTGTTCAATAAATTTTGGTGTTATCTTTATAATTTTACAAAAAGTTGATATTATGTGACCAATAACACATGAAAAAAATAATGCACTTATGAATATTACAAAAATAAATCAATAAAAATTTTCGGAATAACGTCTGAAAACAATCATTATCATTATTATCAATAGCTCCAATAGAAAAAAATAGCTTAGTGAAGAAAGGAAATACAGTAAGGAGATAAATAAACTATATGGGAAGAAATGCCCAATTAAAAAAGTATTAAAAAAGCAGTAGTAACATTAAAACATCTTTCATAAATAAACTATAAAAATAAACTTATGTCAGCCTGTTCACCATAAAAACATTTGCTGCAAGTTTGAAGTTTTAAAGTTCTATAGATTTAACTACCCGAATAGCAAGATCATTCCAAAAACTTTGTCACCGCTGGAATAAAACCTCTAGAATACTGTGTGTTATTGAGCCTCATACTGGAGAAGGCATGGCTATTAGAATTAACTGCACACCTAGTATTATGAATAGCATGGTACTGTCCAGGAAGATCTGAATATAAAAGATGGTCAGAATTATGAAAAATCTTGTGCAACATGCATAATAAACTAATTGAACGACAGTGCCAGAGATTATCTAGATCAGTGGCCTTTGACCTAGCAATGATCAACACCTTTGAGAAAAAGATTAACAGACTGATTACTAACAATAGAAGTGGCAGGGAGAGCCAGACAGATTTGCTGCTGTGTAAGAGAGACCATCTGAAGAAGTTTAGAAATTGCAAGGTGATAAATGGGGAGAGTGTAGCAACGCAACACAGGTTAGTGGTAATTGATTGCAGACTAAGGAATTGTAGGAGAAGTAAAAAGACGAGAATGGACCCAAAGATTAAGTGGTGGAAATTGAAAGAGGCAGAACTGAGAGTCTTGTTTAAGAAAAGAGTGCTGGAAGCAGTAAGGTTACATGAGGATGTACAAGAATGGTGGAACGAGAATAGTAAAGTGATTCTAAGGATCAGTGGGGAAGTACTTGGAAAGTCATCCCGAAGACGACACCCAAATGATAAAGAATCGTGGTGGTGAAATGATGAGGTGCAAGAACGGGTAAAAACCAAGAAAGAAGCCAAGAAGAAGGTAGATCTATCAGGGCAAGAGCAGGATAAAGAAAACTATAAGCAGGCAAAGAAAGAAGTAAGAAGAGCAGTAGCAAAGGCGAAGGGAGAGACATTAAATGAAGTCTATAAAGAGATGGAAACCCAAGAAGGAAAGAAGAAAATATTACAAATTGCTAAGGCCTGAGATGCTGCATCTAAAGAACTGACACAGATAAGGCAAATAAAAGATAACAATGATATAGTTCTAACAAAAGAGAATTAAATTAAAAGAAGGTGGGAACCTTATTTTGAGGGACTATTGAATGAGGAGAACCCAAGAACAGTATTTGAAGATGGACTCCCAAATGAGACAGTTACCATAAGAATGACTAGAAGAGAAGTAGAACAAGCAGAAAAGAAGATGAAAAATAGTAAAGCTGCAGGACCGGATAATATACCAGTAGAGGTATGGAGGAGTCTTGGAGAGGAAGGCATAGATATCTTTGGGACCTGATACAAAAGATCTTCAATCAGGAAAAGATGCCAGAGGAATGGAGAGGAAGCCTAATCACCCCCATCTATAAGGGGAAGGGAGGCACCCAGGAATGTGGCAACTACAGAGACATAAAGCTGATAAGCCATACTAAGAAGATATGGGAGAAGATCATTGAGAAGAGACTCAGAGATGAAACAACAATTGGTGAAGACTTATACTGGATTAGGTTCGAATTTTCATAGCTCTTGTTTTTATAATTTTAAATTAAACTCTATCTTTACTCCTCTCCACAGAGCATTCCTACTTCTAGTTGGGAACATTTTCATACAGAGATACTTTATTTATGTGATTATTTTAAGAAAAACTGTTTCCCGACTAAATTATTTTTTCAGCATCTTAACAAATTATTAAATAATAAATTGGCTCAGACTCAAAGAGTAACAACAGTACCAAAACTCAAATTTTATGCGAGTTTTCCTTTTATTCATGATGACTCCTTTAGACAGAAGTGTACAAAAATCATACAACAACATTTTCCAGCTGTTGTAGTAAACTTAATTCCTAAGAATCCTCTCACAGTTGGCTTAATTTTTCACTTTGAGGTTCGATTGAGTCCTTTGATGTCCTCTAGTGTAGTGTATCAATATATTTGCCCAAAGTGTAACTCTGGGACCTACGTAGGATCTACCAAGAGGATGTTGAAGGTCAGAATTGATTCTCATAGAGGTGTTAGTTTTCGAACAGGTTGCACAATATCCAGCCCACAACATTCAAATATTCGCAATCATACTAAAATGTGCAAAATAAATATTGACAATAAAGACTTTAGCATTATAGGGCAAGTATCTAATTACCACGACTTGCCTATTCTAGAGTCAATTTTGATTAAAAGACTGGTTCCATCGTTAAACACCCAAGCTTCCTCCATTCAATTGTACTTGTCATAGGTTTCTTTGTTTTGTGCTGTAGTTGTTGATGCCATTCAGTTTTTATTTGCGCTACTGCGAGGTTGGTTCCACTTCTGTTTTATGCATATTTCTACTTGAATTTTTAGTTTTTTTTACTAATTTTTACTTTTTATATATATATTTGTATATTACTGTTTCCTAATGTTATATATGTACTTCCTATTTGTAGCCCTGGAAGATGTGATAATGACGATCATGAAACGTCAGGATTTATAATAAATAGATATCTAGAACTTCCTATTTCCCTGTCCATTTTAAGAAATGTGTGTATATATATATATATATATATATATATATATATATATATATATGCATATATATATGTCTATGTATGTATATATATATATATATATATATATATATATATATATATATATATGTCTATATATGTATGTATATATATATATATATATATATATATATATATATATATATATATATATATATATATATATATATATATATATATATATATATATATATGTATATATATACATATATATATACATATATATATATATACATATATATATATATATATATATATATAAATATATATATATATATATTTATATATATATATATATATATATACATATATATATATACAGTATATATATATATATATATATATATATATATATATATATATATATATATATATATATGTATATATATATATATATATATATGTATATATATATATATATACATATATATATATATATATATATATATATATATATATATACATATATATATATATATATATATATATATATATATATATATATATACACAGTCCTACCTCTCGACACAAAAGATTTTGCTTACGAAATTTACATGCTGCAAAATGGGATGTGAAAAATTTTACAACTCGCATTGCGAAAAAAGTTTTGCGCAATGAAACGAGATACGGTACGAGAGCCTGGCTGTCTCCGAAACTGATTTTAAAAATTTATGTGCGCCAGCCTGTGTAACCCGCCCCCATCCTCCCCCGCTCCCATTGGTTATCTCTCTACACAGATTCTACTTACTGCCATAAGATCCAGCTCTCCTATTGGTCAGTATCTACTGTACTGTAAACCATCATGCATCTACGTATTGGTACTCCTCTTCCATTTCATTTCGGCAGCAATATCGTACGCATTAACTTTGTGTTTTTTATTTTGCTTTCATGACTATTGTACTGTATCGTGTTGCCATATTACATTAATTTATTAGCCATGGGACTAAGGAAAGTTGCTGATGTGCAGGGAAAGAAAAAGATCGTGCTTTTTAAGGAGATGAAGATGGAAATAATCAAGAAATATGAGGCTAGCATGAGGTTAAGTGTGATCACTAAGGAATATGACCGAAATCCATCTACGTTGAGAACTATCCTGAAACAGAAGGAAGCCATCAAAGCAGCAACACCTTCTAAAGGCGAGACTGTTTTCTCCAGCAAGGGTATCTACGTCCATGACAAGATGGAGAGACTGCTGTTTGTTTGGATTAAGGACAAGGAAATCGCTGGAGATATCGTAACTGAGAAAATAATCTGCCAGAAGGCCAGCGCAATTTTCAGTGATCTCATACATGCTCAGGCCGAAGACGACGCAGGAGAAGGGGCATCAAAACAGGAAACCCCAGAGTTCAAGGCTTCTCGTGGATGGTTTGAAAAATTTAAAGAGATGTCTAGCGTTCATTCTGTGGTGTGTCATGGGAGGGCTCCAAGCTAGAACACGAAAACGGCCCAAGCCTTTGTTAAGATGTTCAACGGGTTGACTGTTCCGGAAGGCTTCAGTCCCCAGCAAGTCTTCAACTGTGATGAAATTGGGCTTTTCTGGAAGACAATGCCTTGTCGGACATTCGTTAAGGCGGAAGAAAAAAGCTACCCGGGCATAAGTCCATGAAAGACAGGCTTACCCTTGCTTGCACTCTGTGCAAACACCAGTGGGGATTGTAAGGTGAAGCCCCTGCTGGTGTATCACTCGGAGACTCCTCGAGCCTTCAAGGCCCACAAAGTGATCAAGGAGAAGCTTCTGGTGATGTGGAAGTGTTATGCCAAAACTTGGATAACAAAAACCTTGTTAACTGAGTGGGTGAACCTTTGTTTCAGCCTGACTGTGAAGAAATATTTGGAAGAGAAAGGCCTCCCCCTGAAATGCCTGCTGGTGTTGAACAATGCCCCTGCTCACCCTCTTGGCCTTGAGAATTTTATCCTTGCAGATTTTATCCTAGCAGATTTTTCAATTATCAAGGTTCTCTAGCTTCTGCCTAACACCACCCCTCTCCTCCAGCATTTGGGCCAGCAATGATTTCGAACTTTAAGAAACTCTACACGAGATATCTCTTCAAGAGATGTTTCAAAATCACTGAGAGCACAAACCTCACCCTTTGTGAAATTTGGAAGGAGCATTTTGATGCTGTGACATGACTCAAAATCATCAATACAGCTTGGCGGAAGGTTTCAAGGTGCACCTTGAACTCTGCGTGGAAGAAGCTGTGGCCTGATGCCATCTCCGCATGAGATTTCGAGGGCTTCCACGTAGGCCAATTGGCAGCCGAAGTAGATTCCAAAAAAATTGACCTTATTAAGGAGCACCAAGAGGAACTTACGACAGATAACCATAAGGAGTTAGAGGCCATGAAACTAAGCAAAGTTCAGGAAAAGTTTTCTAGCAGCAAGGAGAAGGATGACCACCCACGGACAACGGCAGAAATTAAGTAGGGTCTAGCTGGCTATCATAAAATTGTGGCTCTAGTAGAAAAGAGACACCTAGAAAATTTTTCGCAGGTCTTGAGCTTCAATATGTAAATGACATTTGCCTGAGTCATTCCGGAACATTTTAAGAGCCAGGCAGAAACAAGCTTCCCTGGATAGTTTTTTTTAGAGGCCTTCAATACTATTAGGCCAAGAGAAAGCTGAAAGTGATAAAAAAGAAAAGTTGCAATGGTGAAGAAAATAATTAAATTTAGAAAAAACAAAAGGTAAAGTAAAAAAAATAAAAAATTTGATAAAGGCAAATAAAAAGGAACTTAATTTTAATTTTTCGTAAAGTTGTGTTAATATTTTCTGCCATTTGTTAATGTGTTTCATAAAATTAAGCGTTAATGTTTTCTGCCATTTATTATTGTTTTGTGTTTATGTTTTCTGCCACTTGTTAATGTTTTTGCCATTTGTCATCCTCCTTTATGGTCAGTCTCTAGTACACTGTCCTGTCTCTTGCCTCTACCGCCATGAGCGATCTGTAAACCAGTCCCTCTACCTATCCTCAACACTTAAGCAGAATGTATTACCTTAGACTGGATGTATAATAAGTCCCGTGAGGGAGGTGGAATTGTTATACAACAAAGGAAAAGGGGTCCAAGGGTCTGTGGATAATGTTCATAAAGTACAGATAGGCAAAGGTGGTTTGAAACCATCAGACCCACCTTCAGCTTCAAGTATACCAAAATGTAAACGGAAATTTTAATACCAGGTCTAGGGTTGTGAATTCTTATTTTGAATTAAGAGCACACACTATCCAAAGTTGCATCTATAAACAACAGCCACACAAAACTATAAGGAACAGTACTCTTAGGATCAGTCTTTAATGCGGAGAATTGACCCAAAGTTTCATTACAAATTCTTGGAAAGTTCTATGATTTAAGGTGCAATGCCTCTAGAGTTCATCATCTCCTTCATGTTACAACTGGGGCTAATAAGAAAGTTGCGATATTCACATGTGATGTGTTGAGTACTCCTCAAGAAGCACTGCAGTGCCATAATATAACACTAGGCATCTTTGCATCAACTTACATGGAGAGACAGTATCGTGAAAGTTCCAAAATGGAGACTAGTAGTGAAAGTTCCAAAATGGAGACTAGTAGTGGGTCTTCGTCCCATTGTCTGTGAGATGATGAAGGTGACAATAAGCTCATCCCCCAAAAATGTGACATCATGAAGAGCTTGAAACTCTTCTACTCTCTTGCCAATGCAAAGAAAAGCAAAAGTCTTAAGGGAAAGATCCCTATGATACTCTCTCTGGTTAGCAATAGATGTGTTAGGCAGAGAAAGAAGACTATCCCATCCCGGGGACCTACAGTATGTCGTAACACATCCAAAACTGCTCAAAGCTTCCCTCGATCATAGATTGGTGCCCTCTCTTCTCCAATTCTCTTGTCACAGCAGATAAAAAAAAGACAATCAAAATCCATGTTCTAAAAGTAATTAATGGAGGTTACTACCGACCGGATATCATGAGCATGGGGAAATGATTCTGGGTTAGCTTGCTTAATAAAGTAAAGGATTTGTTGCCTGATGCCTTGAATGGAAATAGTATCTCCTTGTTCTCTGAGAAACAAGGGGCCAGACGAGCGGGTGGCGGTTCTAGCTAAAAAGGCCCTGAGTGTAGTGACTGGACACAGAGAAGTATCTTGGAGAAGAAGGATAAACTTCCAAGGGGACCACCTATTTTGCGGGTCCTCGTTTTTAGCTAGGAAAGCTCTGTCTGGAGAAAGTAGTCCTTCGCCTGACGGGAGGAAATCTATATTTTCAGGATTATATGAGAGAGCTGCTAATTCTGAGATTCTAGCACCTGAATCCAAGGCCATTAGGAATAAGGTGATGTAGGAGCAGGATTTGGGTGCTCGCGCGAGGGTAGTAACCTCTGCATTCCATACTTTTAACTTTCTCTGGTATATTTGGAAGTATTTATATCAGAAAAGTGTAAAGAAGGACTCTTTTCACCGGGCGTCACAGGTCGACCCAGAAAAGACAATTCAGAAGGAAAAAACCCTATAATCCCCTCCTCTGGTAAGCAGGAGGTTCATGTGTTCGTGGCCTGAGAATAAGTACTATCCCACCCAACGAAATAAGTCCTAGAGTTGGCAAGACTGCTTAAAGGTCCCTTCCAGGAAGTGCTTCTTCAACAGAAAGGCGAGGATGTCTGAATGACTGAAATGTTCTGGCCAGGAAGCCATGTTCATTACAAACCATTATCAAAAAGGGTCTTTCTCTCAGAACCTACTTGAGAGCTAGCAGAACGGACATGGACAGTGTGAGTATCCTTACCTGCTACCTGTTTGTCAGAAGCTTCTGCCATATTGTGCTCATAGTCTGGCTGACTGAGACCTTGGGAAACGGTTGCCGGTATGCACCATCACTCCCTCCAAGAGGATGAATTCAAGAGCAACATATACCCTAACCTTACTTGGCCTATGATGGTGGTACATATGGGTGTAATGATCATTGACATGTAAGGTTAAAGAGAGAGAGAGAGAGAGAGAGAGAGAGAGAGAGAGAGAGAGAGAGAGAGAGAGAGAGAGAGAGAGAGA
This sequence comes from Palaemon carinicauda, assembly GCF_036898095.1. NCBI lineage: Eukaryota > Metazoa > Arthropoda > Malacostraca > Decapoda > Palaemonidae > Palaemon > Palaemon carinicauda. Next base: position 118,955,434 of record NC_090725.1, on the reverse strand, counting down.
GAGAGAGATAGTTAGGTAGAATTATTGATTTTCATGTTTTGTAAGCTAAAATGGTACAAAACCACAAGCTCCTATTCAAACACTGAAATAGCACAAAAGCACACTGACTTGCAAGAATGGTACAGAGCAAAAATATCTCTCCTTTTGATCGTACTGAAGTACGTTGTGAAAGAAAGACAAAAGTACTATGTACCTTTTCCTCTGTTGATCAGGATAGAAAGTAAGCCATGGCTCCTCATCAAATAACCCATGGCTACCTTCACCATCCTCAATATTGCCACCTTATTAATTCAAGATAACAAAGAAGCCCAATCAGTGAAGGGAGAGAACTCTGCCATCCAGGTAGAAAGGTGAAGTGCATTAGTGGCCAGCCTGCCTACTGAGGTAATCAAACTAGCCAATCACGTCTCGGTACAGGACTGTGCATCTCTGGCTAGCCTCATAGGTACCAGTCAGCGGTTGAGTTCTATAAGGCATAGAAGGCCAACATGGGTAAGGAAGAATCCTCCACATTGTGATAGGATCACAAAAGGTTAACTCATACTCTCTCATCCTCCATTGCTCTAAAGTGCTGATGTTTGGTTCGAGGTGGATCAATCACTTACTAAAGGTTCAAGAGCGGTAACTGTAATATTAGCTCACCCTTACTAGACTGACCTCGAAGGTATCAGTGAGCAGGTAAGTAACCTCCCAAACTCCTGAAGGAGAGCAATCATTATAGGTCCCAAGAAACTTTAGCAAATGGCCTTCCTACGCCACTATCTTCATCTCCGTCTTCTCAAGGAAGAAATTTCCAAAAAGGGAATGGAAGAGGGAGAAGAGATTGGTAGAGGAAAAAGAGAGGGTGAACTCTCTTTCCCTTTGTCAACTGTTCTTCTTTCATAGAGGAGTCGTGGTCTAGACGAATTATAATAAAAGCAGTACCTCTGAGGAGAAAGCTCTTGTGCAACACAAAGCCATACACTGGGGGTCTTGTCATAATAGGAAAACTAAGAACACTCGCTGACTCTGCAACACAGGGATCACCAACTGCGGAACACTGTCAATACAAGGTAAGCCTACCACATAAAGAAATTTTACTATATGGCACACAGGTAAGCCAAAACTCAGTCCAAATGCAAAACTGTCACCCAAGGCAGAGAAACTACCATAAAGTAAGACAAGTTACTCCTGAGTTTAAAAGGTGAGGGTGTTAGATTACTTCTGATTGTTTTAAGTACAGTATCAGAAAATAAATGTCTAACTAGGGGTCTTGTCATAATACGAGAACTGAGAACACTCGCTGACCTTGCAACACAGGGATCACCAACTGAAGAACACTGCCAGTACAAGGTAAGCCTGCCAGATAAATAAAATCCACTATATACCACACAGGTAAGCCAAAACTCTGTCCAAAAGCATAACTCTCACCCAAAGCAGGAAAACTACCATAAAGTAGTGAGAGAAATTACCCTTGAATTCTAAAGGTGAGGGTGATAGATTATTTCAGGCTGTATTACACATCAGAAAATGAATGTCTAACCGTTCTTTAGGTCTACGACTTAAATAATTTTGAGCATAATAATGACCAGACTCGAGCTGGTAAGTTATAAAAAAGTCAAAAGATTAAATAGAGATGGCTTACAAAAATATACTTTCTTTTACATATCTAAAGAGAATTTACATTTTTACCAAATATCAATTGATGCAATAAATTAGCATCAAGCAGGTTTTACTTTACACATTCTATACAATCTAAAGTGCAATAAATAGGTACAGTATCAAACAAGTTTTACTTTGCATATAAATCTTCATATATTTGATAGTCTAAATCTTTATAGCTTGGTCTACATAATTTTCAAGATTAGAGGTCACAGACAACAGAGGATAGAGGATTTCCACTTTCAGGAACCGAAGGAAAAATTATCTTTCAAAGGCAGGTCTTCAATTGACTGACCAAGGTCTGGCTTCCTCTAATTCTGTCCAAAACATGTATCATTTTGCATCATTTTTGCCCACATGTATCCCCCTTTGGCTCATATAACTGTGTCAAGTGATCCGCACCTCATTCCAAAAATGCTTATCATTAAGGATCTTTGTAATAGAATTTTACGTTTTCATAATATTCTAGAAGGTAACTAAAATTATTCCTATTCACTTGATAAAAACAGACCCAAAAAAGAAATTCATATTGACTTAATTTAAAACTATTTTGGAAGTGAGACTCATTTCAAAGGATGTCACCTCCATCATAAATGCTACGTAACTCCTTCTATAATATTCTAACTTCCACGCAAGCGTGAATTCCCCCACCTTGAATTTCGATGATGTCACAATAAAACACAACGCATTAGATTTTGCATTTTTTGCATTAGCTTCATCGGAATTCACAATTCATTTATGTTATTTACATTTATATAACTGAGCAATTACATAACAAGAACTTAATGATGATGTTGATAAAAATAAATACTATTACTACTCATAACATCATAATGATTTTAAATTTTTTAGACATCCATAATAATAATCTCTTTAAGTGATTATTCCTAACAGAGGGAGCTTCTACAGTCACCCCTTTACAAAGTACTGAACACAAAACATGGGGTTCTGAGGTCTTGTATACTCATAGCAACGAAATTCATCATAGCAACGAAATTCACTTCTCCACATGATTACCTTTCAGTGTGCTTCGATTTACAACCAACAGTGCTCACAAATGAAAAATTAAAAAACCAACAGTTATCAGAAATGAATGTATAAAAGATCAAACAGTTGAGAGGAACGCAGTGTCATGTCGGTGATGCCACATCCAAAGACAAAAGGGGCTCTACTGTGACAGGCAATTGGACATGGCTTGCCCACTGCGCCATCTGTCATTAACCGAATATCTTTTTAAAGCTTCAATGGCCATTCGTGTGCTGCTAAAGACACATCCCTATTTTAAAGGAATAACGTTTTGTATATACGTAAAAATAACTACTTGTTTATTAAAGAAATTACTATTAATTATAAAATTCTGCAAAGCTTAGGAAATGGCAAATGTGAAGAGATTGAATAAAAACCCCCATACAGAATTAAAACCAAGGATAAAACTTGAATATAAATATTGAAGTATAAATCAACACTAATTTTGCTTCCATTTTTTTTTTTTTACAAACAAGTAACCTTACCTTCCAATGAAATATTTTTTATCGCTGATTTTATTGGTTGAATGGGAGAAATTTCCCCCAAATCTTCAGAAAACCTTAAGGTTTCCCCATTGCTATCAATTCTGTTTTTCAACATATGTTGTAGCATTTGTAGTACTGGTCTAGCAGCAGCAAGAATAGAAAGACCAAGCCATTCACCATTTTTCCAGCAAAAAGAGGATATGACTATGGCACAAAGATTCACTCTGAAAATTGTCCAAACAAAATTCAAAATTAAATTAAATCAAAATTATATGAAAAAGATGAAAAAATTTCCTTTTGGAACTACTGTGCCTTTATGATATTTTATTTTTCAATACAAACCGACCAAATTATTAAAGGCCCTTTTTCAGGGCACTCATATCCCACACAGTGCCACAGATTTTAAATTAATTTGTATTTTTCTTAACTATAAAAACCTAAGTCCTTTAATAGGAGAAGCTAGAAATTGCCGTTCAATCTTTTAGTAAGGTGATTCGAGTTGCTGGTAGGTAGACCCCGGCCACCTGTCAGGGAGAGCAATCATCATCACTTTCCCCTTAACATTAACCTAGGACTTGCAGTGGTTGAGATGGGCAGTGTAACTTGAAGGACTCACGGTTGTGTAGTTAAGAAATTTCAAATTACTTAAAAATTTTCTATTTGTTCCAACGTGAATATAAACAATCATCCTTTAACCCGTTTTTCTCTAGATGCTTAACATTATGTTCGCTACTGAACAAAATATTTTGATAAGGAAATACATACATTATGTATATATCGCTAGAGAGTTATGGGGTTCTTTGACTGGCCAGACAGTACTACATTGGATCCTTCTCTCTGGTTACGGTTCTTTTCCTTTGCCTACACACACACCAAATAGTCTGGCCTATTCTTTACAGATTCTCCTTTGTCCTCATACACCTGACAACACTGAAATTACCAAACAATTCTTCTTCCCCCAAGGGGTTAACTACAGCACTGTAATTGTTCAGTGGCTACTATCCTCTAGCGTAGGGCAGAAGAGACTCTTTAACTATGGTAAGCAGCTCTTCTAGAAGGACACTCCAAAATCAAACCATTGTTCTCTAGTGTCATAGCCTCTGTACCGTGGTCTTCCACTGTCTTGGGTTAGAGTTCCCTTGCCTGAGGATACACTCGGGCATACTATTTTGTGTAATTTCTCTTCTTCTTGTTTTGATAAACTTTTATAGTTTATATGGGAAATATTTATTTCAATGTTGTTACTGTTCTTGAAATATTTTATTTTTCCTTGTTTCCTTTCCTCACTGGGCTATATTTCCTGTTGGGGCCCCTGGGCTTATAGCATCGTGCTTTTCCAACTATGGTTGTAGCTTAGCAGTTAATAATAATAATAATATATACAGTATAGATATATATATAAATATATACATATATATACATACATACATATATATACATATATCTATCTATCTATCTATCTATCTATCTATCTATCTATCTATCTATCTATCTATCTATATATATATATATATATATATATATATATATATATATATATATATATATATATATATATATATATATATATATAAGGGATTTTGACGTAGGAAAAATCTATTTCTGGGCGAGGGACCTGTGCCGCCCAGTGAATAAGCTCCTATTAGCACTTATTCTTAGGTAATTTACTGCTAAATATACCAGAGAAAAAATGTAAAGGAGTGCTAGGTTAACTAGCTCGCTCACCTATTGGTGTCGGTATAGAATTGGGCGCATAATCCAGAGGTCCCGCACTATTTAGATTCATCCACGACAAAGACCCCAATAGAGGAGAGCCGTTCAACCTCACTCGGCACCACCAACTCTGCATCCGCTCAGAACCCAACTCCTTAGCACCCAAAGTTTGGGGACTCCAAGGGAGAGGATCTGGGAGGGTTCACTGGGCGGCACAGGTCCCTCGCCCAGAAATAGATTTTTCCTACGTCAAAATCCCTTTTCTGGGCTTGAACCTGTGCCGGCCAGTGAATATATACAAGAGAAATGTCACCAAACTTGCAAAATAAAGGAAAAAACATAAACATAAGGAAAATACAAGTTACTTTAATCAGAGATGAGTGCCAAAAACAGCTATAAGGGTATCTTAAAAAGAACATAAATCCACTTGGTAGAACAATTGACAAAAAAAGGTAAGGTATAATAATGCTGTGAGTGATGATATATACAGATACTCAGGAGTCAAAAATTTACAAATATAGTAATAGTAATCAGGTGCGAAACCAACGAATACAAATAGGGTATAAATGAGGCAGGTAAGGGGGAGAGATAAAATGACAAGGAATTAACATGTGAGTTACCTGGGGGTAACTATGCTCCCTGCAGCTACTGTAGGAAATTTAAGGGCTTCCAAATGTTTAAGATAGTGTTTCTTGAACACTGACGGTGACTTCCACCCTGTATACCTGGAAAGATCCGTAAAATTCATGTGGTGAAAAAAGTTCACCGAAGTAGCAACCGCTCTGATATCATGTGCAAGAGGAAAAGAGTCAGGGCTAGCTTGTTTAATAAAATACAAAATTTGTTGCCTGATCCCTTTAATGGTAATGGTACCGCCTTGTTCTCTAACGAATAGAGGCCCGGAGGAGTTAGAGGAGGTCCGGGATAAATAAGACTTAAGAGTAGTAACAGGGCACAGAGACGGATCTTGCGTGAGGGGAACAATTTTCCAGGAGGACCATCTGTTCTGAGGGTCTTCGTTCTTAGCTAAAAAGAATTTGTTAGGTGAAAGAAGGACCTCTCCCGAAGGAAGGAACTCAATATGACCCGGGTCTCTTGACAAAGCTGCCAGTTCAGAAATTCTTGCCCCGGAAGCCAAACTCACCAGGAAAAGTGTTTTCCTGAGAAGGGGAATGTAATCACAAGAACTGTTAATGGTATCAGAAGCCAATTTGAGTACATCATTAAGGAACCAGGTAACCGGGGTAGGACGAGTAACCGGTTTCAGTCTGGCACAGGCTTTCGGAATTGAAGCTAACAAAGAGTCGGTTAAGTCTATGTTAAAACCCACTAGGAAGATCTTTTTCAAGGCAGATTTAATAGTGGTGATAGTATTGGCTGCCAGACCTGATTCTAATAAAGTTCTAAAGAAAGTGACTGTAAGGTTCAAGTTCATACAGTGTACGTCTGAGTCTATCAAAAATTTAGCCAACTTTTTAACCGCAGAATCATATTGGCGGATGGTGGAATCCCGTTTATCTGATTCTAGGAACAGGGTGTTTTGAGGATCGATATTGGCACCATGCATGGCCGCAAACTTCATGAAGTCCATAAAGTTAGGGCGCTCTGAATGTTTGAGAAAGCGTACACAACGCGTGTTTGTACTATCTGAGACAGAACCGGATTGGGTATCGGGTGAGGATGTAGTCTCAACTCTCGCAAGAGAGGGTACCAATTGCTCTTGGGCCAGTTGGGTGCGACCAAGGCTACTCGTCCCTTGAAGGATCTCAGTTTGTCTAGGACTTTCAGTAAAAGATTCACCGGGGGAAAGAGATAAATCCTTTCCCAGATGTCCCAATTCTGTGACATGGCGTCTGTGGCGTAGGCCTGAGGGTCTAGATTGGGAGCCACATATACTCTCAATTTGTGGTTGGACTCCGTGGCGAAGAGGTCCACTTGGAGACCCGGAACCCGAGAGAGAATCCACCGGAATGACTTTAGATCGAGTGACCATTCCGATTCTAGAGGGGAGGTCCGGGACAAGGCGTCTGCAACTACGTTCCGGACTCCCGCCAGGTGGACAGCTGAAAGATGCCAACGGTTCGAGGCTGCTAGGGAGAATATGGCTACTAGAACATGGTTCAGAGGCCCTGATTTTGATCCGCCTCTGTTGAGGCAGCGGACCACCACTTCGCTGTCGAGAACCAGACGAAGGTGTTGTCTCTTGGATGGAGCGAGACGTTTCAGGGTTAGAAGAACTGCCATGGCCTCCAGCACATTGATGTGAAATTGGCGGAATAAGGGAGACCAAAGACCTTGAACTTTCCTGAGCTGAGAATAGCCTCCCCAACCTGATAGGGATGCGTCCGTGTGAATGATTAACTTCGGAGGCGGAAATCGAAGGGGAACTGACTTTGACAGATTGTTGGCCCTTGTCCAAGGTAGAAGTCTTTCCCGGAGAATGGGAGGAAGGCGGACTTTCCTGTCCCGGAGCTTCCGGTTCGCCCTCGAACGCCAGACACGATTGATATCTTTCAATTTTGCTTTCAGAAGTAGATCCGTCACTGAAGCAAATTGAAGGGACCCTAGGATCCTCTCCTGGAGTCGTCTGGAACTTACTTTGTCTTTGAGAAAGCGTTTTGTGTTCATTGCAATCTCTAACCTCTTGGGTTTGGGAAGACACAGAGTGTGAGATATAAGATCCCATTGCAGGCCGAGCCATTGGAACTTTGATTTCGGAAGAAGACGGGACTTCTTGAAGTTGATCTGGAAGCCTAGAGATTGAAGGTATTGGATGACTCTGTGAGTGGCTTTTAGGCAATTTTGGGAGGTGTCTGACCAAATGAGCCAGTCGTCCAGATAGGCTACTACTTGAATCCCTTGATTTCTGAGTTCCTGAACAGCAACTTCTGCTAACTTTGTGAAGATCCTTGGGGCGATGTTGAGCCCGAAAGGCATCACCTTGAAGGAGTAATTTTTGTTTCCTAGGCGGAAGCCTAGATACGGACGGAAGTGTCTCGCTATCGGGACGTGATAATAGGCGTCTGTAAGATCGACAGAGGTGGTGACGGCCCCACGGGGAAGTAAGGTCCGCACCTGCGAGACGGTAAGCATCCGAAACTTGTCGCATTGAATGGACAAGTTGAGAAGGGATAGGTCTAGAATCACTCTTCTCTTGTCCGAATCCTTCTTCGGGACACTGAACAGCCGACCCTGAAACTTCAGGTGTTTCGTTTCTTGTATGGCGTTCTTTTGTAACAGGTCCTGGACAAATTCGACTAGGTCCGGAGTGGAATGCTGATGAAATCTGTTCGGTGGAGGAGGTCCTTGAATCCAACTCCACCCCAGTCCCTTGGAGATGATACTGAAAGCCCAGGGACTGAACCTCCATTTGTTGCGGAAGGCATAAAGCCTCCCCCCTACCCGCTGCACCTCAGTATTGGCTTGAGGAGTTGCCTCCGCGTCCGCCTCGTAAGTTCTTTCCCTTGCGAAAGAATCTACCTCTACCTCTGTTCTGGTATGAACCACGGTGGTAGCCTCTACCTCTGTTATAACCCTGGGAAGAGCCTTGAGCCTCATAAGATTGGTTAAAGGCTGGAGAGGTGGTGGAGGCACTGGGAAGCTGGCTCTTAGGGAGCAGAACGGTGACGTAGGCGTCCGAGGAAGGAGCCTGAGAGGTGGAAGGCTGTGCCGGAACAGCAGGAGATGGAGGAAGAGGCTGCCGGAAAACGGACGAGCTACTCTGCTGTTGCCGGAACTGAGTGGAGGTATACGGGCGGAGCTTCTTCCTACCCCGGGCTTGGTAACTTGCGGGATCATATTTCCGCTTAGGAGTCAAACTCCAACGGGCTTTAAGGCTCTGATTAACTCTAGTAGCCTCTGCCAAGACTTCCTCCACAAGATCCTCAGGGAAAAGATTTGGACCCCAACAAGAGGACCGGATAAGTTTATTCGGCTCGTGCCTAATAGTCGCCTCAGCCAGGACGTGTTTGCGGCACCTACGTTTAGCAAGAGCAAAGTCATATAAGTCAAAATATAAGGACTGCAAAGTAGCCTTATTAAGAGACTTAAAGATGCTCTCAGTATCATAAGTTAAGGCTATCGACTCCGTAGACGTGGCCAAGTTCAAAGTTCGACCAACACGTAGGCGGGAATCATACTCCTGTTTAATAAGGGATTCCGGGAGACGGGGAAGCCGTTCACTAAACATTACTGACGCACAGTCCGCTGTTAGCTTGCCAGAAGTAAAGGTGGTATGGACATTGTCCCAACACTCATTACCTGAAGGAAGAAGGAGGGAGATCGGATCTACCTCTCGGATGGGAGGCAAGGGCTTCTCCTCCAGAGCATATTGAAAAGCAAGCTCTGCAATCTTGTTGACGCATGGAGTCACGGTATTCTTGTCCATTAAGAACATTGTGAAAGAACTTTTATGAGGCGTCAACATGGTATTGGTGCAACCTATATCATTCAGAAACCTAGCCCAAACAGATTGGGCTTGTTCCTTTGGAAAAATGACAGTCTCTTTGGGGACCTTATCCAGCCGAACCAGAGCTTCCTCGGTAAGCCTGGCATAACCATGAAATGGAAATGCGAGACCAGGAGGAAAGAATTCAAAATCCTCTAGTGGACGAGTACCAAGACCTTCCAACGTTAACATCCCGTCTGAGAATGGGGAATGAAGAGCCATGCGCCAAGGGTTATTCTTGGTAAACGGCGGAAGCTTAGAGGCATCCGGGATGAGAGAGCTTTGAACTCGCTCCGGAGCACCATGCTCTAATGCCCCAAGTCTCTGACCAATGTTAGAGAACATCGTGTCCATCTTGGCCTGCATTTCCGACACAATCTTAGATTGCATCTCCGACACAATGCGAAGCATGGGTGATTCGGAAAGGCCCGGGTTAGGAGCAGAAGTGGCGGATTATACTCCCGGGTCGTGAGACTTAGAGGAGGAGCCGGAAGCCTTAGATGACGGGTTTGTATTTGATTTGGAACTATGGGAAGCCTTGTGGGGCTTACGAGCTTTTGGCAAAGTTCTAGATATAGACTTATCTTTGGGGGGAACCGGGTGTGATCGGTGAGACGAATCGCGGTCCCCAGAAAAACCATGGAAAGAAGAGAGATCAGATGAAGAAGAAAGAGCGGGGCTGAGGATAGGAATCTCAGCGCCGGTAACACCTGCCTCACTTACCACCCTACCTGCATCCGGATCATCCAACAACATAGGTTCCACATCCAAGTTCAAGGAGGCAACATTGTCTTCCAGATCTCCGGGGGCATCCAACGGATCTTGTTCCTGGTCGATGAATCCCGAAATAGTGGCATCAATGTCGGCAATGATGGGTGCCGCAACATGCCTAGCCACAGCGGCTGAAGACTTGGCATTAGGGTAGATCATAGCACAGTAGTCTTCAGAAAGGACGTAAGGCTGTTTTGCTTTCACGTTTCGGGCAAATCCCCCAACCCACACTTTCAGTGTGGCCCGAGCCGCAGTCTTCTGCTCCGGGGATGCCTGAAATAATAGTGGGAATTACAAAAAGGAAGATTCCCGGAGGTCCTTCAAGACCATAGAAATCTTACTAAATAGTGTATGTATACCAATTAAAGGTAAAATAATTAGAAAGGCAACATAGCCAACGGGACTCACCGAATCAGATCCAAGGGTGGTGATGAGGTCAAAACAGACCATACAATTATCAGGGTGCCAGACTACGATGTCTTCCAGCTGAACTCCGCAGAGGGCGTGAGACCTACACACAGTATGGCCACAAGGCTGGTGAAGAACAGCCGCACAGGCCGTCGTCTGACAATGCACCATCTATAAAAAGAATAGTATATGAGAAACTGTAATTCTCTTAAGTAGGGGCGGGTCCGGAGGACCCGGGACTAAACATAAGTCTAACTTAAGACTAGAGCTTAACTGTAATACTCTTAAGTAGGGGCGGGTCCGGAGGACCCGGGCCTAAACATAAGTCTAACTTAAGACTAGAGTATAACTATCCATTCCGGTCGAGCCGGGATCATAAGGAAGGATGCAACAAAGAATTAACACACATGGTGTCTGATTTCCCGGAGCGAGGTTAAGCCCCGGACCGGGATATAAAAGTACATCCATAAACTAATACATATAGGAACTCCGGGATAGTGATCTGTCATATATAATCATAGTAGCTGTTATAAATTAAGAGGGGGGCGGAACCGTAGATAGGAACCACCAACAGAACCCGGAGGGTTTCGTATAACATAATAAAAGTGTGATAGGTGAATATAAAATAGGGTGCACCGGGATCCTACTCTGTTGACCGGTGGCCAACCCGTCTAGACAGAGACGAAACCGCCGGGACACCCGGAGGACAAAGTCCATAAACACTGAACTACCCCCTCTAAAAGGAGGGAAGGCAACGGTCCCCTAGGGGAGGGGGGAGAGAAGCCTAGCCACCAACCTAGCGAGAGGGGGAGCTTGGGGGAGGATCACGTGATACGGAGCAGCAGGGCTACCAACTGACGATCCCCAAACACTACCAAAACAGATCATACGGAGTAATAAGCACAAATATTCATTATAAAAGTAATAGCGTTGAAAAATATATAAATATACACATAAAAAATTAGGGCAAGGCATGCAAAATAATGAATAAATCCCAAAGGACAACAACCTGATGGCTTATATAATAAAAATTGCCGCCCAGTAACGAAGGTCGGCAAGCCATCTACGATACGTAACCTGATATCGGCCCTAAATATGAACCACAAGGGTTCTAAACGCTAAATAATGAATATCCACAATAAAACATATCAAAATTTAAACTAATAATAAAAATAATACACTTAGTAACACCGCGAGTGAAACTAAAAGCTCTCAAAACAGGAGTACCAACCGTAAGCGGAATCGAGCAAGACCGAGATGATCGAAGAGAATAAACTCCTATAATTTAAATATTAAACGATCTAGATTGCTCAAAACACAGCAAAACATAGCTTGGTACTTAACTTAGACGGTGTCTCCTGGGAAACCGATGTAGAAGCCATAATCCAGAGAAAAATAAGGCAAAAACACGAGAGCACAAACAAGCGGGTTACCACACAGGCGTGCTAAAAAGGAGTTGGGTTCTGAGCGGATGCAGAGTTGGTGGTGCCGAGTGAGGTTGAACGGCTCTCCTCTATTGGGGTCTTTGTCGTGGATGAATCTAAATAGTGCGGGACCTCTGGATTATACGCCCAATTCTATACCGACACCAATAGGTGAGCGAGCTAGTTAACCTAGCACTCCTTTACATTTTTTCTCTGGTATATTTAGCAGTAAATTACCTAAGAATAAGTGCTAATAGGAGCTTATTCACTGGCCGGCACAGGTTCAAGCCCAGAAATATATATATAAATATATATGTATAATATATATAAATAAATAAATAAATATATGTATATATATATATATATATATATATATATATATATATATATGTGTGTGTGTGTGTGTGTGTGTGTGTGTGTGTGTGTACTGTATGTGCATATATACATATACCACAAACAATCCGATTTTGGCGTTTTTGTCAGGCAATCTCGAGATAGATGACTGTAGGCTTAGCAGGGATAACATTGGCAAGATTTCAGGGAGGGACACTCCACTCATTGGTGCCCCTCTACCCCACACTGCTATTACTCGGTGGTACGATCTTACAAAATTGTTACATATTCTTTTAATGATTAAAATAAATGCTTTTAACAACCAACATTGGAATATGGGGCATGAATATAAAAAGAAACTCACAAAAAACACATGTTTATTCACAAACTTATAAAGTAAATCCATGTTACTAATTCGGTTACTTTAACTGACAAATCAAATCAATCAAAACATCAATAGAAAAGGGAAGCAGTCGGTATGGTAGAAATACTTAAGGAATAGTTTTCTGCAGCTGCTGAGGCAATACTAGTAGGGAGACTTCAGGCTTGAGAACGCTGTAGAAGGGAGGCTGAAGTTCAGATGAAACCGGCACGATGACCGGATTCGAAGACGTCACAGAAAGGGTGGCGTCAAGATGGGACATTAGAAGTTTTCTCCAAGAATTCGATGATAGTGTTGAACTATGGTTGGCTGCAGGGAGTGTTGGCTACTTCTCGTCAAAAGCAGGGAGGGCTGGCTACTTCAATTCGTCTCTTCTTCTCAGCCATAACAGGATTTTAGAGATAGGAGTTTATTGTCGGTTGGAAACTATCTCTGATTATCAGACTTCTGGTCTTTTCTGATTCTTATCTCGTCAGGACTTGGTTCTAATCTGCTTCGGACATAGTTCCTCTCTTGCCTTATGTCCTGTCCTATCTCTCCCGGACAATCTTTTCTTGAAGTTTATATACCCATATATGGGTGGAGTTAATTACAGTGGGCAATGGTCATTTCCATAGAAGGCTTCTTTTTAAAAATTCTGCGTTTCGACTGGCCTCCTCAAAAACGCCCACTTCCATCATGCCATAGAAGCTTCTAGAAGAAATTTCTGATGCAATCTGGACCATGTGTGAAGTCGTAACTAAAGGGCAGCACTGATCAAGACAATGACATCTTGGTCAAAACAGAACAGTCACCTTATCACAGCAGGCATCCTCATTGAGGCTCAGTTTACTTTCAAAATGCTGATGACAGTGAAGTGATGACAGGTTTGACCAAAATTTACGGTAGTCGAATCTTGTCTCACTGCTCACACTTTAGGAATAGATATTTTTGTCTTTTAATAACATATCCTTTCAAAAGTACTGTATCTACCCATGACCCATTCCCCCAAAAGGAAAAAAAAAGAAAATCTACTGATTTTACTTTTTTAAAGGTTTTCAAGGAAAAATGCATTCATCCCTCAACTGAGGAACAGCTTAATATTAGCAAAACATTATTTTTTCGCATCCCATTCACACAACACAAAACTGTAGTGAAAAAAAAAAAACTTAATTCGTTGATGATGAAAAAACAAAACAAATATTCTGAAAAATTTCTGGAAAGGATATCAGCTATGGCATTATTCTTTCCTTTTATATGAACTATCATCAGATTATAATCTTGTACAGTGGTACCTCTACATACGAATTTAATCAGTTCCACAACCGACTTCGGATGTAGAAAATGTTCGGATGTCGAAACGAATTTTCCCATAAGAATACATTGAAATAGGATTAATCCGTGGGTGAGCCCAAAAACCTATGATAACTCCTTAATAAATTACTACACATAATTTCCCATGAGAATAATGCACACTAAATTAGATAATAGACATGTAAAAAAGAAGAATTAGCAAAAAATGATAAATAAGAAACGGGTTTTTAGCGTCACTTTACCTTAGAAACTCCAGCGCAGGTGTTGTTGCTCTTGCTACGCAGAGAGGAGACGGATGGGCGGTGAAGAGGTAGAGAGGTTAACTACGATAAACGTACACTACCGTAACTTATTCTAACTTACACTAAGTGAACTTTAACATAACTTAGCTTATCTATTTTTTTTATTTTTATATTTTATATTATTTTTACATTTTCTTTTTTCTTTTTGATGATTAATCTTAATCACTTTCACTCTCTCCACTTAAAATTGACTGAATTTCTTTCACTTCACTCTTTGCCGTTTTCTTTGAACCACTTCCATCCTCTTCATCACGAGTTCGCTTCGTAGTTTTTTTAAAGAAACTATCGATAGATAGTTGCTTGGTACGGCTTTTCAGAATGTTTCGAAAGTGAGTTAGGCAAACATCATCGAACTGCGCAACTACACGACAAACCTGCAATTTTTTTGGGTGGTATTTGTCGATGAAGTCGACCACGTCTTGATATTTTCCTAACACCTCTTTTATTTGCGCCGAACCTAACACATGTTCTACCTCCTCGATCCTTTCCTCGTCATCACTCATGTGCTCAGACATAGCATGGAGTTCCTTGAGCTCCTCTGTAGCAAGTTCGTCGTGATGTTCGGCGACGAGTTCCGTGATGTCATCTGCGTCGACCTCCAGACCCATTTACTTGCCAAGGAAGACGATTTCCTCTACGTCTTCCACTGCACCCACCACGGGATCAGGTTCGGGGTCAAAACCTTCGAAATCTCGGGGAGAAACTGCATCAGGCCACTGCTTCTTCCAGGCAGAATTGAGGGTCCGTCAAGTTAATCCCACCCAAGCCTGATCTATGATCTTCAAACAGTGCACGATGTTGAAGTGGCTTTTCCAAAATTCACGCAAAGTTAAGTTTGTGCTTTGCGTGCATTAAAGCACTGCTTGAATAGGTGCTTGGTGTAGAGCTTCTTGAAATTTGAGATGACTTGCTGGTCCATGGGCTGGAGGATAGAGGTGGTATTCGGTGGAAGATACAGCACCTTTATGAACTTAAATTCATCGAAGATATCATCTTCAAGTCCGGGGGGGTGAGCGGGTGCATTGTCAAGGCATAGCAGGCTCTTTAAAGGCAATTTCTGTTCATGAAGATACTTCTTCACAGAAGGGCCGAAAACTTGGTTAACCCATTGCACAAAGAACTGCCTAGTGACCCAGGCCTTCGAGTTGGATCGCCAGAAAACATGAAGCTGGTCCTTATCCACGTTGTGTGCCTTAAAGGCCCTAGGGTTCTCAGAATGGTAAACCAGTAAGGGCCTGACTTTAAAGTCCCCGCTAGCGTTGGCACATAGGGCAAGAGTCAACCGATCCTTCATTGGCTTATGCCCAGGCAATTTCTTCTCTTCGGGGGTGATGTAGGATCGACTGGGCATCTTCTTCCAAAACAGCCCGGTTTCATCACAATTAAACACCTGCTGCTCTACGTAGCCTTCTTCCTGCACGATCCTTTCAAAGTTCTTGACAAAGTCAGCTGCAGCCTTTGTGTCCGCACTAGCAGCCTCTCCGCGGCGAACAACTGAATGAATCCCGGACCAATTCTTAAATTTCTCAAACCAGCCACGAGATGCCTTGAAATCATCTGAGAAAGGTTCGGTTGAACTCTCCCCAGCATCACCCCCAGAGCTCTCCTCCTTCAAGTCCGTGAAGATGGCGTGCGCCTTCTCGCAGATGATGGTTTCGGTGATGGTGTCGCCAACAATCTCTCTGTCCTTGATCCAGATTAGCAGAAGTCGTTACATCTCTTCTATGATAGGGCTACGGCGTTTTGAAATAATGGTGATCCCCTTAGAAGGTTTCACTGCTTTAATGGCTTCCTTCTGTTTCAGGATTGTCGAGATCGTCGACATATCACGGCCATATTGTTTTGGCAAGTTCACTCACGCTCATGTTTTTCAATAATTTCTTGCTTTACGTCTAAAGAAAGCATTTCCTTCTTCCTTTTCTCACCACCACCACTACCACTTGCAAAACTAAGCCTTTTAGGACCCATACTTTACGTAAATAACCGTAAAAGGATGCACGTAAAAAATCACGATTAAAACAGTAAAATAATAGCAGAACGCACAGGGCACAACCGCAAGAAGCCAACAAGAACAGAGGACTGACCCAAGCCATGCTAACTGAGGGTCCCTCCAAGGTCGAAGTGCTGCCTTCTATCGGCGGAAATAAAAAACACATCCGGCGCTATGAGTACCAACTACGCGTACGGGTATTGTTTACTTCGGGTGTCGAAAAATAAATTCGGGTATAGAGTAGGAACGTGTTCTAATTGTACTTTGCGTGTCGAAAAATTCACATACATCTGGTACGACGAAAATTGCTTACTTCGTGTGTCAAAATAAAATTCGGGTGTAGAGTAAAAAATTTGCTCGAATTTTACTTCGGAAGTTGGAAAATTCGGATGTAGATACGTTCGGATGTAGAGGTTCCACTGTATCTCTAAACTCCAATGGATGAGACGTTTATTCTTATTCTTAAATCTTTTCAAATAAACTAACGGATTGTGATCAGTATACACAGTTGAAACAGGACTACTACGTACATAAATCTCAAGGTGTTGTAAGGCTGAAACTAAACAAAACAATTCCTTCTTAATAGTTGGATAATTTTGCTGAGTTTTATTCAGTTTCTTTGAATAATATGCGATTGGGTGCTTCGTCCCATTCACTTATTGCAACAAGACTCCTCCTATACCCATGTCACTAGCATCGATCGCTAAATTAAATTCCTTGCAAAACTCAGGTAACAATAATACTGGCTAGTGAAGCATTGCGGCCTTTAATTTATTGAAAGCCTCCATACATTCCTCATCAAATACAAAACTTTGTTCCTTTTTAAAAAGATGAGTTATGGGAGCACTTATTTTGAAAAAAAAATGGGTACAAATCTACAGAAATATGAAACCATCCCGAGAAATCTCATGGCCTACTTTTCAGTTGCTGGGATTGGGAAACTGGTTATAGCTTCTGTGTTCCCACTTCTAGGACAAATCTTACCGAGACCTACTTTATGCCCTAAATAGGTGATAGAAGTTTTCCCAAATTCGCATTTCTTTAAATTTAATACGAGGTTCGCTTTTTCAAGGGCTGCCAGGACTTTAGCTAAGATTCGTAAATGCTCTTCCCAATTTCTGAAAATATAACAAGATCATCTAAGTGCACGACACAGTTATCAATACTATTTAAAACTTTATTCATTAATCTTTGGAAAGTACTGGCTGCATTTCTTAACCCAAAAGGTGGAATATTACTTTACTTAGTAATACCGTTTACTTTTCTGAAATCAATGCAAAACCTATCTGATCCATCTTCCTTTTTTACCAGAACTACCGGAGAACACCATTCACTCTCTGTAGGAACTATCAAATCATTATCTAACATATACCTAATTTCCTTTTGTACTGAATTTGCCCTCTCGGGACTCAAACGATACGGACTTTGTCTAATGGGTTTTGTGTCCTGTAACTCAATATCATGTTCTAAAAGATTAGTTAAACGTAATTTATCACAAACAGTTTCTGGATAACATAAAAAAAATTATATAATTCACTCAGTTTTTCTTCTTCTAAGCTAGAGTTAAATAACTTGAAATTCTTAAGCACATCAGAGTTTTTCTCAAAACTAATTTCTCGCTGCAACACAGTTATTACTGGCATTGGATGTTCGTTGTATTTCTTTAGCAAGTTTACGGGCAGCCACTTAGCTCTACGTCTACCCATATCAATCAAATAATTTAGATTGCCCCTTTTCTCTAAAATAGGAAAAGGACCTTAGAAATAAGATATTGAGGGACCTTCTGTCTGAATTAATACTAAGACTTCATCTCCCACACAGAAATTTCTCTCTTTTGCCTTAAGATCGTCCCTCCTTTTAATTTCCCTTTGGCTGTTGCATTCGTTTTCTATTGCTATTTTCCAAGCATTCCTTAAATTCTCCTTTTAATTCTCTAAAATTTGAATGTAATCCTCTCTACCCTCTTGAAGCATTAATTTACACTTTAAAATTTCTAAAGGTCCTTCAGCTGTGTGACCGAACAACAACTCAAAAGGACTAAATCCTGTAGTGTTATTAGGTGCCAATTGTAAGGCTAACAAGACAAAAGGTAGTTTTTCTTCCAAGTCCTGTTCAAAGTTATTACATAATTTTCGTGAGCAACTTTTTAACGTTTGATGGAAATGTTCTACAATCCCTTACGACTCTGGGTGATATGGTGTGAAAGTTACAAGTTTGATACCTAACTCTTTCATTTTGCCTTTGAAATATTTGGACACAAAATTACTGCCATTATCACTTTGTATAATGCAAGGCATTAGAAAAATAGCTCAACAAACATTTAACTACAATTTTTGCATTGCAGCTTCTTGCTGGGATTGTTTCTAGATAACATATATATATTCCCTCCTTTATTTCTAGGCAAAGGTCAAACTATAGTAATTACTACATCCTCAAAAGGTTCTCTCATAGAGAGCCTTGAGAATTACTTGATTAGGTTTACCAGCAATTTGACATTCGTGACAGCTTAATACATATCTCTTTACGTCACTTTTCATCTTAGGCCAAAGGTATTCTTTCTTATACACTTGAAAGTTTTATTTACCCCTAAATGTCCTTTATCAGCATGCGCTAATTTCAAAATTAATTCACGAAGTTTCCTAGGAATTACTAATTGTTCTATAACTTCCTCTTTGCTAACTGACTTGGGACGAGCATAACGACACAAAATTTCGTATTTTAAACTAAAGGTTCCCTTACAAACATTATCGGGATCATCATTCAACTCACATTCAAAAATTCGAGACAATGTCTCATCTTTTCTTTGTAACTTAACTAGCTCATCTCTATTCAAAATGTTAGTGCCTAAACCATTACAATAACTATTACATGAATCCACTACTTCGACTACGTCTACATCACTACTTTTGACAGCTACATCATCAACTTGGCTAACACTCTCAACACTGATGGAGTCGGTCTTCTTATCACCACACTTGCTAAGTTGAACCTCGCCGCCTCCATCACACATGTTGGAATCCTCGAACAAATTATGACTGTAGTCTATATGTGTATATAAACCTGACCTAGTTACTACCATTTTAGGCACTGGAATCTGACTTAAAATAGGATTCACACATTTAGATATAATTAAATTACCGACAATAATGTCAATGCCGCCAACAGGCAAATGGTCTACAACTGCTAGTTTTACATCTCTTGAAACTCCTTGACTTTTTAAGTTCATCTTCAACAACGGACAAACAATGCAAGTGTTCGGACACCCACCTAACATAACTTTTTCTTTCATACTGATTTCTGCCATTGTTGGCAAACACTTTCCTAATTTGGGAGACACCACTCCGATGTCCCTAAGCAAGACAACTTCTCTCGAAACCCCTCCTTCGAGAGAAGAAACTACACCTTCAGACAACAAATCTCTGTAAAATTTCCTAGTTCCTTTTATAATGACATTCCTGTTTGACGAAAATTTATTAACTAGACAGACTGGTTTCTTGACATTCTTCTCTACTATACAATTTGTGACGGCCTCTTTGTCAGGTGTGGAGGCGTTGATGGAGGTCTTGAAGGTCGTAAAGTGGCTGTCCATAAGGGCGTCGGCTTTGGTCATCAAGTCTTTTATGGGTAAACTATCGACATCGGGTAAGGCAGCGCGTACAGGTTCGGGTAAACGGCGTATCCAAAGGGCACGAAGTAGGTTCACCTCACGAGGAGAGCCGTCTGCTGCAGGTTGCAGATGAGCGATACTGGTCATTTCCCTGAGGGCGAACGAAGCCCTTTGGTCCCCCAATGGTTATTGAGAGAGCTGAAAAAGCTTTGCTGTACGGGTGGCTGGCGACGGCGAGTACTGCTGCAGAAGATATGTTTTAAGGGCATCATACGCTATTGGGGTGTCTCCTTGTTCACAAAGCCAGTCGGATATTTCCGGGAAGGTGTCCTCGGGTATCGCCGCGAGAACATAATCTGCTTTGATGGTTGAGCGAGTCACGCCCTTGATGTGGAACAGGACTTCTGCGCACTGAAATCAAGCAAACGCCTCTCCGCTGGAGTTCGCCATAGTACCAATGACAGAGGGGCGAGGGGGGGGGGTGGAAGGCGGGAGGAGCGAGTTGACTTCCGGGGTCACCAATGTGATGGCCGAGAGACTCAGTTGCTTTCATCCTGCCTTTGAGTCACAACCTTCTCTCGGCCATCACAAATTCCTTGCAATATGCCCTTTCTTACTACATCGAAAATAAATTATATCTGAACTACTATCTTCTCATTTGCTCTTACAAAACCTGGCAGTATGACCTGGATTTCCCCATGTATAACAATAATAATAATAATAATAATAATAATAATAATAATAATAATAATAATAATAATATTTCCCTGTATTACCATTGCTAAAACTACTGTGTTGCATCTTACCAGACGAAGGATTATTATTATTATTATTATTATTATTATAACTATCCAAGCTACAACCCTAGTTGGAAAAGCAACATGCTATAAGCCCAGGGGCTCCAATAGGGAAAAATAGCCAAGTGAGGAAAGGAAATAAGGAAATAAATAAATGATGAGAACAAATTAACAATAAATCATTCTAAAAACAGTTATAACGTCAAAAGAGATATGTCATATATAAACTATAAAAAGCCTCATGTCTGCCTGTTCAACATAAAAATATTTGCTGCAACTTTGAACTTTTGAAGTTCTACTGATTCAACTACCTGATTAGGAAAATCATTCCACAACTTGATCACAGCTGGAATAAAACTTCAAGATTACTCTGTAATATTGAGCCTCATGATGAAGAAGGACTGTCTATTAGAATTAACTGCCTGCCTAGTATTACGAACAGGATGGAATTGTCCAGGAAGATCTGAATGTAAAGGATGGCTGGAGTAATGAAAAATCTTATGCAACATGCAAAATGAACTCATTGAACGACGGTGCCAAAGATAAATATCTAGATCAGGAATAAGAAATTTAATATACCGTAAGTTTCTGTCCAACAAATTAAGATGCGAATCAGCAGCTGAAGATCAGACAGGAGAACAATACTCGAAACAAGGTAAAATTAAAGAATTAAAACACTTCTTCAGAATATATTGATCACCGAAAATCTTGAAAGACTTTCTCAATAAGCCAATTTTTTGTGCAATTGAAGAAGACACAGACCTAAAGTGTTTCTCAAAAGTAAATTTGCTGTCGAGAATCACACCTGAAATTTTAAGAGTCATACAAAGTTAAAGAAACATTATCAATACTGAGATCCGGATGTTGAGGAGCCACTGTCCTTGACCTACTTACAATCATACTTTGAGTTTTGTTTGGATTCAACTTCATACCCCATAATTTGCACCATGCACTAATTTTAGCTAGATTTCTATCAAAGGATACAGCAATCCCAGATCTACATTCAGGGGATGGAATTGATGCAAAGAAAGTAGCATCATCTGCATATGCAACAAGCTTGTTTTCTAGACCAAACCACATGTCATGTGTATATAGTATGAAAAGTAATGGGCTAAGAACACTACACTGTGGAACACCAGGTATCATATTCCTATACTCACTATGGTGCCCATCAACAACAACTCTTTGAGATCTGTTACTTAAAAAATCAATAATAATGCTAAAAACCGACCCACCCACTCCCAACTGTTTGAGTTTGAAAACAAGGGCCTCATGATTAACACGGTCAAAGGCAGCACTAAAATCACGGCCAATCATAAGAACTTCCTGACCACCATCAAAGGATTTCTGTACAGCATTGGAGATTGTAAGAAGGGCATCACATTCTTACTTAAACTATGAGTAAGACTGTACTCATCTGCCAACCTTGTTGCATCTGTAAAAGGTTTTTACGCCTATCTTCTAATTATTACTTAATCTCTGGAGATATGTTATCTTTGAAGGTTTCTAGCAAATCTTAGTTCTTAAGATCATCAAAACTATCTACTTCAGCAGAAGATGACCAATCACAAAATGATCTTTCTAACTTCTTTCTGTATTCTACATACGTACTGCTCTCGTCCCTTTTCAGACTTCTAAATTTCTAACGGTACGCCTCTGGTAATACAAAGAAAATGCCCTACCGCTTAAAACTGACTGTAAATACAAAGTCCACTTGCTTTTTGGGACAACCTACTCTGTTCATTAACTTTTCAAAAGACATGAAATATTTTGTTACATCTTCCTCATCAAATTTTGGCCTTAATTTCAACACTGTACCCATACCTATATTATCAGTCATTGTTCAATAATGAATTACTACCTCATCTGCTACCTGAAGCATTACTTCCTGGTCTGCTACCTGGCGGACTATTGTGAAGATTTTGCCTTAAACACAAGCGATTTCTAACTCATGATTACGTTGTTTCTCCTTTTCTTCTTGCTGTTTCTCATTTTCTTCTCGCTGTCTCTAATTTTTTTCTCTTTCAGCTGCTCTTCCATCTCTCTCATACATTTCCTGTTCTCTCTTTAAAACATACTTATGGAGAGCATCGCCATCTAGACCAAGAAGCTTACCTAAAGCTATCAAATCTTTCGTAATCTCCCTCGTTCTGCTTCTTTCTATATTCTTCGTTTCAAGCAAGGTCGCCAACTGTTATGATCTTACAAGATCGTTACAGGTTCTTTAAATAATTAAAATAATTGTTTCCACAAACACATTGAAATATGGGAAATGAATATAAAAAGAAACTCACAAAAAACACATGTTTATTCACAAACTTATAAAGAAAATCAATGTTACTAGTTCGGTTACTTTAACTGACAAATCTAATTAATCAAAATAACAATAGAAGGGGAGCAGTCAGTAAGGTAGAAATAAATAAGGAATAGTTTTCTGCAGCTGCTGAGACGATACTAGTAGGGAGACTTCAGGCTTGAGAACGCTATAGAAGGGCGGCTGAAGTTCAGATGAAATTGGCACGATGACCGGATTCGAAGACGTCACAGACAGGGTGACGTCAAGATGGGATATCAGAGGTCCTCTCCAAGAATTCGATGATAGTGTTGAACTATGGTTGGCTGCAGACAGTGTTGGCTACTTCTCGTCAAAAGCAAGGAGGGCTGGCTGCTTCAATTTGTCTCTTCTTCTCAGCCATAACAGGATTTTGTAGATAGGCATTTGTTGTCGGTTGGAAACTATCTCTATCAGACTTCTGGTCTTCTCTGCTTCTTATCTCGTCAGGAATTGGTTCTCATCTGCCTCGGACATAGTTCCTCTCTTGTCTTATATCCTGTCCTATCTCTCTTGGACAATCTCTTCTGGAAGTTTATATACCGATGTATGGACGGAGGTAATTACAGAGGGCAGTGGTCATTTCTATAGAAGGCGTTTCATTAATAATTCTGTGTCTCGATTGGCCTCCTCAAAAACGCCCAGATCTATCACGCTATGGAAGCTTCTACAAGAAATTTCTGATGCAATATGGACCACGTGTGAAGTCATAACAAAAGGGCAGCACGTGTCCTTCCATGATGACATATTTCATAAACAAGGATATCCCTCAAGCTCGGTTTCTCAAAATATACTGATTCCACTGATTAAGACAATGACATCTTGGTCAAACCAGGGCAATTCCCTTATCGCGGCAGGTGCTCTCGTCGAGAGGTTTGACCAAACAATACGGTAGTCGAATCTCATCTCGCTGCTCGCACTTTAGGAATAAATATTTTTGTCCTTTAATAACATATCCTTTCAAAAGTATTGTATCTACCCAAGACACACGGTGAGATTCCTCCTTATCTGCAGACTTCATTCTCCTCGGCCCCAGATTGGGGGTTGGTACCCATGGCTTCTCCTTGAATATGCTGATGTAATGGCTGCTATCTGACCGGAATCATGAGGGTTATGCTCGAGCATGTTCTCTGGAGGCAGACTGTCTATAATGATTTTTATTGCCATTACTAAATCCGCCAATGAGAGATTGTCATCGAATAATAACCACATAAGAATGGATTTACGAGTTTCTGTATAATCTCATGGGCTATGGCTTTCTTATCACCTTCTTTCAGATTGGCACAGTTGAAAAACTATCCCAATCTCAGTAGATACTGTAGTATACCGTGCTCTTGTCGTACTTCATATATGGCATGTTTGTTTGCACAATAAAGATGTCCGCACATACCCTAGTCGTTTGAATATGGTGCAGCGGTGTTGACTTGATTTTAACCACCTTCCCATTTGTAGTAATATTACTACCATAAGAATTACACTGTCAGTGTATTTGGCAAGATTGTGGATTACAAGCTTGACTTGAGAAACTGTACTTATCGAAAAAATAGTGCTAGAGTAATGAAGGCCTTACAGGACATCAAAACCAAGGGGTTTACTAAAGCCTAGGGTATTGTTATTTTTGAGCCTACAGTAACCACACCAATCTTCAAAGGAGTTGCAGCTATCCCTGAAAGGGATGTACCAGTTTTCACTGTAGTGTAAAGATGTATTTTGCCAAAAGTTTTAGCTTAAGTAAGCTTAACATAGTAACTTCGCTGGATGGCCTAGAGGAATTTTTTGGCCAGAGAGGATGGACACCCTTTCCCCTGAAAGTACTGGGATCACCTAAAATTCACTAGTATTGCTGATAATGGAAGCTAGGGTGACAAAATTGGAGGTCTGAATAGAGCTTAGAAAGTCTGCAAGTGCTTTGGGACATTTTAGTCAAAGGTATTTGCCTTTAAATTTACCCTATGTAGCTTAAACAGTTTTATGATGCTTAGGTTATATTATTTATCTCGATGTATCTCACCTTCCAAGCAGTAAATTTAAACCAGTAAATGTATGTACAAGCAGAGTATATAATTGAAGGATTCATAAATTCAATTGGTTAGGAAAACAAATTCTTCAAGTGATAATAAATATTCAAGTTTAACCTAAGCATAAGGTTTTGGTAGACTGGACCTACTTACATGTGTACATGTTTTTTGTAAATGTGATAGATTAGGTCTATTGTCATAAATGATTACCTTGCTTACATATCTTTATTACTTTGTTTAAGAATACATTTTAAAAGCATATCCTATAGACTGTTTGCCTAGGCCTACTGCATTAGAAAACGGATTTTGAGCAAAGCGAAAAATCTATTTTTGGGTGAGGTAGCCATGTCGTCCTGATGGAAGTTCCTTCAAAGGTAGCTTCCTAGGTATATTTGACTACAGTGATATATCCCAGAGAATTTACCAAAGGTATCCAGAATTCTAACTCCTGGAGCGAATATACCTTAAAATTTTAAAAAGGGATATTGCATAATATCAGAAGATGTATTCTTGACACGTCTCATGGCTATCTACACCCCCAATAGAGCTTTCACTTCGAGGGGAAAAAGACGCAAGAATAAGGAGAGTCGTTAAAGAGGCGACACTCCTACTGTACTGTAAATAGTGCGCCAAATCGCCACCGCGAGGCGCCACCAAGCCATTCTATGTAGCTTTGTAGGTGTTGCAGATACAGTACCATAGGGAGGGATTCATTATCCTTTTATCCCAAAAGAGGGTGGGTCCATCAGGACGACATGGCTACCTCACCCAAAAATAGATTTTTCGCTTCGCTCAAAATCCGTTTTTTGGGCTCAGGACATGTCGTCGTGATGAAAGTTTACCAGAGCATTAATGTATCTGTGGATTTTCAATAGTGCCGTTCATCTCGAGATAAATCTTTCCTTTTGGTCTTTAGACCTAGAGACACTTGATGTTACTGTTATACATCAATCAGCTGATCATGAAATATGTAAGTGCTTCCTGCCCCCTACAGGGAAGAGTCTGGGTAGACTCAAAGAAAAAACCCGAGGATTCTGAGTTCAAGGAACAATCTAGCAAACAGTTTGTATATTAGTGTCATCATATACATAAAGCATAGTCTGTATTAGGATGGTATTGATCTGTGCAGGTTACTGTACCTCTCAGGTCTGTCGATAAAGAGACGGACAGGTTTATATACGTGTAGGAAACCTTAAACAGTAAAATGAACAGTCTAGTACAATAAGATCTTACTTGTTTGCTTGGAACAATATGAATCTTAGTTCCGATATTTACTTAAATATCAAAAGAGTCAAGGATGCTCTGACTTTATTCTTAATCTAGAATGTTTGGGGCGAAAGAGACGCAAAGATTCGTTCTATTGTTTATTACAAAAATAGAAATCATGGTTGTATTCAATTACAATGTATGCTGAATAATTCTGCATAAAAGCATAAACAGTAATAACAGAAATAAGATAGGTTTCACCTGAAAAGGAAACATTAGCCACTCTAAGGGAAAAATAAAATTTCACTATACATTCTGTTGTTACTAGGAACACTGCATATAAGAATGCCAGGCACTTGTGTCAGTCTATTATGCTTAATGTCACCTGTGTAGAGAGAACAGTCTATAGTGTCATCACTAAACACAAAACTCAACATGATATGCCTTACGAGTCTATCATGTACACTCTTCACTATAACTCCCAAATAGTGCACTGTTCTTCACAGTAATCAAGCAGCAGGTTTTATTACACTGCCCGCCGCCACCACATGAAATTTAATTTCTTGTAATTGCTTCGCGTAATGCTTGAAGAAGACCCTAGAGGACTTCCATCCAGTATAAGCACAAAGGTTTTCAAACGACATCGTCTGAAAGAAATTCAGAGACGAAGCAACTTTTCGCGGATCATGACCTGTGGGTGTACTGTCTGGATCCGCTCTGCGAATAAAGTAGGTGATTTTCGCCCTTATCTGTTTCAAGGATAACGTTAAACCAGAAGTCTCTCCCCTGAAAAGCTGACCTCCCTTAAAGTCTGAAGTTCTACGAAGATAGACCTTTAGGCATTCCACTGGGCAGAGGATGCTTCTTCCTTCAGAGGGCAGATTCTCCAGGGACCCCATCTGGGCAGCTCGTTCTTGGCGAGAAACGTCGGGTCTGGAAAGAGGTTCAGTTCTCCGTTGTCTGTGAACTGAATGTGGCCATCATCCCTCGAGAGGGCCACTATTTCGCTAACTCTGGCTCCCGAGGCTAGTGCAAATAAGAATATCATCTTTTGAGAAGTCTTTCAGCGAGCAATCCTCATTGTTCAGGGTTGATGCTAAATGAAGAACTTTGTCCAAAGACCATGAAATGGGCTTAGGAGGAGCTGCGGGCCAAAGATTAGCGCAGGCTTTAGGGATCTTGTTGAAGATTTCGTTGGAAAAGTCTACCTGGAAGGCGTAAAGCATCGGTCTGGCCAGGGCAGATTTACATGTAATCATATTGGCTGCTAAACCTTGTTCATGAAGATGGATGAAGAAGGACAAACCGAAATCCGTAGAAATCTCCTTAGGTTTCTTCGCCTTGACAAAGGCCACCCACTTCTTCCAAGAAGACTCATATTGTCTTCTTGTTGACTTTGACTTGTATTCTTCTAAGAAGTTAATACTGTCCATAGAAATCCCAAACCATTTCTTGACCGCTAAGACGAGAAAATCATGAGATGAAGGTTCTGGGTTTTCACTGATGAAGCTGAGACAGTCGATTTCTGCACTTGCTGAGTCAGAACTGGGTCCGGCAACGGGATCAGCTTCAGGCGTAGTTCCGTTACCAGGGGGAACCAAATGCTGTTGGGCCACTTGTGGGCCACTATTGCTGCTGTCCCTCGAAAGGATCTCAGTTTGTCGAGGACTTTCAGCAGAAGGTTGGTTGGAGGGAATAGGTAGATCTTGGACCATCTGTTCCAATCTATGGACATTGCATCCATTGCTTCCGCTAGAGGATCCTCGTACGGGGCTACATACCAGGGTAGCTTCTTGTTGTCGCTCGTTGCGAAGAGGTCTATTTGCAGTCCTGGGACTTTGCGTAAGATGAAGGAGAATGATCTTGCGTCTAGGGACCATTCTGACTCTATCGGTTTGGTCCTGGATAGAGCGTCCGCTGTCACATTGCGGAACCCTTGAAGGTGGACTGCTGACAAGTGCCATCTCTTCTTCTCCACTAGGCAGAGGATGGCTAGTATCACTTGGTTTATGTGAGGCGATCTCGAGCCCTGTCGGTTTAGGCATCTCATTATGACTTCGCTGTCTAGAACCAGACGGATGTGGATTGAGCAGCGGAGTCTCAGTTTCTTTAGGGAAAGAAAAACTGCCATGACTTCCAGGAAATTGATGTGGAAGGTTTTGAAGAGGGGAGACAAGGTTCCTTGGACTTTCCGATGATGAGAGTGACCTCCCCACCCTTCTTTTGAGGCATCCGTGTGAACGGTGACTGACGGTGGAGGCGGTTGTAAGGGAACCTTGTTCCTTAGGTTTTTGGCCTCCGACCATGGCTTGAAAAGGGATCGCAGGCGATTTGGTATCGGTCTTTGTAGATCTCTTCGAGCGTTTGATGCGTATTTTCTCCAAACTCCTGATGCATCTTTTAATTGTGCTCTCAATACTGGATCTGTCACTGATGCAAACTGAAGAGACCCCAACACTCTCTCCTGTTGCCTTCTTGATATCCTTGTGGACCGAAGAAGGCTTTCAACAGATCCTGCTATCTCTTTATTTTTCTTTGATGGAATGGAAAGGCAGTGTGACTGCAAGTTCCAGTGGACGCCCAGCCACTGAAACATTTGAGCTGGAAACAGTCGAGATTTTTCCAAGTTGATCTTGAATCCCAAGTGTTCCAGGAACCGGATCACTTCCTTGGAGGCTTGTCTGCACTCTTCTTCGGATGCTGCCCACACCAGCCAGTCGTCCAGGTAGGCTACCACCTGGATTCCTTTTAGGCGTAGTTGATGAATGACTGCATTCGCAAGCTTGGTGAATACCCTTGGAGCTATGTTCAGACCGAAGGGCATGGCTCTGAAAACATACTGTCTTCTTTGTAGTTTGAATCCCAGGTAGGGGGAAACTTGACGGCTGATTGGAACGTGCCAGTACGCATCCGTCATGTCTATGGAGACTGTGTATGCCAGTTTGGGCAACAGGGTCCTGATGTGTTGAAGCGTCAGCATTTTGAACTTGTAGTTCACTATGAACTTGTTGAGTGGTGACAAGTCCAGAAATACTCTTAGCTTTTCCGAGTCCTTCTTCGGAACACAAAATAGCCTTCCTTGGAATCTGACAGACTTCGCCTTCCTTATAACTCTTTTGTTCAAGAGTTCCTGAACATATTCTTCCAACATGGGGGTTGAGTGTTGGAAGAATTGAAGGAAGGTCGGTAGAGATGAGCTTCAACTCCACCCTAGTCCGTTCTTGATTAGGCTGTGGGCCCAGGGATCGAAGGTCCAACGATCCCGGAAGAAGAGGAGTCTCCCTCCTACCGGTAGCATCTCACTTTGAGTGCTGGGTGGAGGATTTACCTCCTTGGCCATGTTCACCCTTGTTGCCCCTACCTCTGAAGGGGCGTCTGGAGGAACCTCAAAAGGAACCTCGAGACTTCAGCCGAAAGGTCGTAGATTGCCTTTCAAACACTGGGGTGAACACTGGTGACTGAGTCGCCAGCGTTTGGGGCACCAGTTGGAAGGTGGGTGGTGGTTGTGCCACTGTCTGGGACACCGTGGCCACGGGAAGCTGCTGCTGTTGCTTAGGCCAAGAGGGCACTTTAGGTCATTTTGGTCTATTCTTCGGCTGGGGACCCTCATCAGCTGAAGATTTTCTTTTAGAGGACAAGCCCCATTTAGAGAGAAGGTTTCTATTCTCAGTGGCGGCTTTGTCCACGACCTCTTTGACCACTTCACTTGGGAAGAGGTCTTTTCCCTAGATGTTAGAAGCTATCAGCCTCCTTGGTTCGTGTCTCACCGCAGCCGAGGCGAACACGAACTCCCTGCAAGCCCTTCGGGCTTTAATAAAGTTGTACAGGTCTTTGGTCACTGTCGCATGTACATGTCCGGGGTATCTAGGATGCTTGCCATTGTCTCCAGGCCAGTCTGCAGAGACGAGGAAGCAGCAAGACGTTCTTTTGTCTCCAGTTCCCTACACAGGAGAAAGTCTGACAGCTTCGGGAGGTCTTCGCCGAACTGTCGTCGGGCAATATCTGCCTCCAGCTTCCCAACTGTGAAGGTGTTGTGCACATCCTTCCAGTCCGCATCGTCTGATGGGAAGGCAAGGGAGAAGGGTCTACACTCTTCGAGTGTAGGGCACTGTTTCCCTGCCTCAACTGCCTTTAAGGCTGCCTTAAGCCCTTTGTCCATAAAGGGAAAGGCACGTTTGGGGTCAGCAATGAAGGACGGGTGCTTCTTGCTGAGAGCCGGCACCTTAGAGCTAGTAAAGGCCCTCTCCTTTAAGGTGGTGGTATATAAAGCCTGAGCCTTAGAGAGTTCAAGGACAATAGATTCCTTCGGCTCTGTCTCCTCTTTGGATGCAGGTTCCGTCTTAAATGGACATAGCAATCCGGGTAGGCCCCTTTGCTGGGCCAGAACTCAATTTCCTCCACTGGGACAGTGCCCAGTTTTTCTGAGAGGAAGATCTTCCCCCCCCCCCCCCCCCCCCGACATGGGCATGTGCTCTGCGTACCTCCAGGGGTTAACGTCAGAGAAGGCGGGGAGATCCTTAACGTTTATCTTCTTCGGAGCAAAACGTGTTGCAACCAGCTGATGCATTTCTGTCTGAAGAGAGGCCTCCTTCTCGGACAATTTTTTTGAATGTCCTGCATCATGGACAACAACGAGTGCAACGTACTTGTGATAGAATCTAGTTGGGGTGCAGTGGAAGAGGTCGAAGGCACCGGCTCATTCACTGTGGCCGATGATACCGAAATCGTTTCGGCTCTCTCGACTTCTGTCTCAGGTGGAACGTCATCCGCCTGATCCAATTCCTCCACTAGGAGATTGTTCTCAGTCTCCTCTGAGACAACTGACATGTTGTCCTCTAATTGGATGCTCTCTAAGGCATCCGAAACTTCAGATTCAACCGGAATCTGAACCAGGGGAATCTCAGGTTGAACCTGGGGAATAACCGCATCCAAAGATGCCCTAGGGAAAAGACAAGCCCCATCTTTTCATCAGGAAGGTATGGGACAGAAGTGTTCTTCTGGAAGCCCCTAACCCATTTTCGCAGCATTTCCCTTGCTGCGTCCCTTGACTCAGTGGACTTTTGATCGTCAAAAGCCTCTCTTACCAGTTTTTCACAAACGGTACATAACTGCGGGTCCCAGTACTTGAGAGCCCCCTTGGTGACTGCGCAGCGAGCATGGGCCCTGCACATGTCGTGGCCGTAGAAGTTCTTACTACGGACCCTGCAAAAACTGTTCCCGCACTCGGGATGCTCCTCCTGTAAAGAAAGAAAAGAATATAAGTATTTGATGAAATTCTCAGATTTCAGCATACATAATATTAATAATATTAGCTTGGAGAGGGTAAACTAGAGATAGGAAAGACACCTACATGTGTTTCCTGTCCAGCCAATTGCTATGACCTCCTCCAATATTGAAAGTAGAATTTTTAGGAATTCTTAGGGGAAGATGATATCCTTTGATATAAAATGTCTTCTTGACACAATCTTCCAGGGTCAATACTGGGGATTAAGGACAATAATGGATAATAACCATTAATGGAAGAGAGAATCGCTCTCTTATATGTGATGGTCTCACAATAGGCTGCCCATGAAGCACCTTGTAGGTTGGAAAAACTTTGGGCTACAGTACTGACTGTTGGTAACAAGTTGCCAGTCCTGTCAGGCCTGCCGGCATATGGCGGGCCTGCCGGCGTCTGCTGGGCAACCTGGCACATGCCGGCCTATTCTGGGCTATTGAAGGCAATTACTGTCTTCATAAAAATGGGTGGCAGGCCGCCGGCTCTGCCGGCCGCCGGCGGCTCTGCTGACCGGCAGCCGAGGATCCTTCCATTAAGTAGGACCCGGCGGCAGATGACCAGGTATGGGTGGCCGGCTGCCGGCCGGCAACTCAGCAGCCGGCAGTTGGTCCCTGAATGTCTATTGTCTTTGGGTTGTCGATCAACGACGTTCACAGTTAGTGGCGGCAGGGTAACTGCCGGCCGGCAGACAATTGACATGGCCTAGTAACGAAAGTAAGTGAGAAAAAGAGGATGGAGGAAGACAAGGGCTCAGCCTTGCCGGCCTGCATCCAGAATGAGGGTTCAAGTGGAAGGGGGAATTAAATTCGGGCTTCCACCCAACCATATCCCAGTCATAAGGGCTATGGAAGGCAGTCCAAGGGAGGACTGAAGAACACTCTAAAGAATATGAGGGTACCCGCCGGCAGCCGGCTCGGCCGGCGGCAGACGGGGAACCTCAGGCCAGTCCTACAGTAACCCTTAGGGTCAATGTAGAACGACGGTCAGGAGGGTGTTGGTTCATTCAACACGAAAGAGATAGAGGGGAGGGGGTAGGTGTCCTAGAGGTAAGGTAATGCCCGAAGGCACTACTTAACCTAAGGGATTCTCGTCTCATGGAGTAACCTCAGGTAGGAGAAATCATTTCCCCAGGTTGGGTTAGTCAAGTGAGAGAGCGTCCGTAGGATACCATCTCACAAGAGAATAGAATCTCGTGCCAGAGACCTTAGGCAATGAAGAAGTAATTTCTTCGGTCTAAGGTCTACCAGCACAGGACTGTCTGCTAGGCCAAGGAAGGGGGAATTGTCATACAAAACCCCCAAGTATGGTCTAGGGAGGTCTAGCCTCCTGTAAGAGCAGCTTAACCTGACGTGGGAAATCATTTCGCCAAGACAGGAAGATGCCTAACACAGACTTATACTCTGATGTCCCGTTCTAAACTCAAAACCGACTCAGTGGTTAGGAGAAAGAAAACGGAACGTCTCAGTAAAACTTTGCCAGAACTCGGTTCACAGCAAAGAAAACTGAGAATAGCCTAGGCTAATCAGAGGGAAGGGGGATTGCTCTTAAATCTCCTAGGAGATAGTATCGACTTAAAAAGGTATAGGAGGTGTCAGTCTCCCCTTAAAAGGCAATACAAGAGCAATGGGGACATGTATGAAAGTATACTAAAGCCCCTAGGCTAGTAGCCTAGGAGCATTGAGAATCGTTCACCGAAACTCTCTGTATACTATCTTGGAAGGGGAAAGCATAATAAAGTAATATCATAAATGTGTAAAATATTGCCTGTGCTTCAATAAAACTTTACCAGGAAGGTTATATCATGCATGAAGTGTATAGGTGCCTAGGCTAGGAAGCTTAGCACTTGTGAGGCTCGAAATAATTAGCCAAAACTACGACAACAATGACATAATATAAGAATCCCTAGCTAAAATTCTAAATAACTAAAGTTATTAAAGCGAATAATGTTGGGAAAAGGGTCGTTCTGGCTAACTAAATGAACAGAAAGAATGACCGCGTCCATGACGCCATCCGGCTAGCAACAGCTCTTGTTACGTTAATTACGATCTCAATCGAAAAGCAAAAACTGGCAAGAGCTTACATTTACACAAAATAAAGATATTACTTAACTTTCCAGAAGCAGATGAGGCTGGGGAAGACATCATAGCGTCCAAAAAACTCCAAAATAGCGAGAGATAACACGGGATAACACCGGTCAACGAAGCTACGAGAGAAAGAATGGCTCGGTGGCGCCTCGCGGTGGCGATTTGGCGCACTATTTACAGTACAGTAGGAGTGTCACCTCTTTAACGACTCTCCTTATTCTTGCCTCTCTTTCCCCTCGAAGTGAAAGCTCTATTGGGGGTGTAGATAGCCATAAGACGTGTCAAGAATACCTCCTCTGATATTACGGATATCCCTTTTTAAAATTTTAAGGTATATTCGCTCCAGAAGTTAGAATTCTGGATACCTTTGGTAAATTCTCTGGAATATATCACTGTAGTCAAATATACCTAAGAAGCTACCTTTGAAGGAACTTCCATCACGACGACATGGCCTGAGCCCAAAAATTGTATGCTTTACAAGGATTAGCCTATATCACTTTAAAGGTTTAAAGGCCGCTCAGGAATGGGAAAGGCAAGGGACAGTGACATTGCCCTATCAAGTAGGACAATGCCCAGGAGACTGATAAGATCAACATCCAAGCTCCCTCTCCACCCAAGCTAGGACCAAGGAGGGCCAGGCAATGGCTGCTGATGACTCAGCAGACAGACCTATATGCTCCCCCAAATGTCCCATCCTTAGCTCACAAGGATGGTGGGGTCAGTCTCTAGGGCATTGTCCTGCTCAAAAAGGCAATGTCACTGTCCCTTGTCACTGCCATTCATGAGCGGCCTTTATACCTTTAAACACAATTGTCTGTTTTCGAAATTCCCCCTACAGACCCTATCTCCTTTAAAGGTGAAGTTGCAGAGAACTGGGAAGAGTTTGAGAGTGCATGGAAAGATTATTGCGTCTCCACTGGCCTCAACCAAAAGTTGACCACAGACACAGGAGAGGAGGATCCAGCAGGACAACTGGTGGTGGGTGCAATTTTATGTTCAGTGATAGGGACACAATGTAGGAAAATTTTAAATTTTATTCCTGGGCTTGCAGCAGAAACCAGCAGGAATCCTGATAGAATTATCAGACCCCATTAAACATACTTTCTGTCACAGCGAAGTGTGCTTTATGAGCGTCTTTTGTTTAACTCTGCAACACAAAGAGTTGGTGATATTATTGTCCAATTTGTAATTTGACTAAGTCAGCTTTAAGACACTTGTGAGTCTGATGCCTTGAAAGATTCTTTGAACGAAGACTGTTTAGTGATTAGAATCAAGGATAAAGCTGGATGTAAAAGTCTTTTGAGAAAACGTCATGTGCCTGATCTTTCCGTCTGTGCAGAGGATTTACGTGCTGCAGAGGTGTCTAGGTCACACAAGCAAGTCATCACAGGTGCTGCCGCAGTGGACCACATGTTCAAGAAAGACATGAAAAAGAAAAGCCAAAATTGGAGCCATCAAAGCAATAATAAGCACAAATGCCCTCCATATCAAGGCCAAGTGGTTTAGTCACTGTCTATACAAGCTTGCCGACTAGGGTTCGATTCCTGGCCGGACACAAGCTCTTGTCTTTGTGAGATTTCGCCTGGGGCTCTGATCCCGAGGTCGTTAAGAGAATCCAGACATTAATGTATCAAAAATATATATGGCTTATTTGAATATGAAAAACACGTCTAAATGTGCAAAATTTATCATTAATCGAAGGTCAAGTAACAAACTACCAATTAGCTACAATGGTGAAGATATGTTGATTTCAATTCTAAGTACAAAACACCTGAATTCGACAGGTATAAGTACAGAAGAATTGTCATTGACTTTTATCTTTCTTCGTGGCCAAGTGGTTTAGTCACTGTCTATACAAGCTTGCCGACTAGGGTTCGATTCCCGGCCGGACACAAGCTCTTGTCTTTGTGTGATTTCGCCTGGGGCTCTGATCCCGAGGTCGTCAAGAGAATCCAGACATTAATGTATCAAAAATATATATGGCTTATTTGAATATGAAAAACACGTCTAAATGTGCAAAATTTATCATTAATTGAAGGCCAAGTAACAAACTACCAATTAGCTACGATGGTGAAGATATGTTGATTTCAATTCTAAGTACAAAACACCTGAATTCGACAGGTATAAGTACAGAAGAATTGTCATTGACTTTTATCTTTCTTCGTGACCAAGTGGTTTAGTCACTGTCTATACAAGCTTGCCGACTAGGGTTCGATTCCCGGCCGGACACAAGCTCTTGTCTTTGTGTGATTTCGCCTGGGGCTCTGATCCTGAGGTCGTTAAGAGAATCCAGACATTAATGTATCAAAAATATATATGGCTTATTTGAATATGAAAAACACGTCTAAATGTGCAAAATTTATCATTAATCGAAGGCCAAGTAACAAACTACCAATTAGCTACAATGGTGAAGATATGTTGATTTCAATTCTATGTACAAAACACCTGAATTCGACAGGTATAAGTACAGAAGAATTGTCATTGACTTTTATCTTTCTTCGTGCCCAAGTGGTTTAGTCACTGTCTATACAAGCTTATTGACTAGGGTTCGATTCCCGGCCGGACACAAGCTCTTGTCTTTGTGTGATTTCGCCTGGGGCTCTGATCCCGAGGTTGTTAAGAGAATCCAGACATTAATGTATCAAAAATATATATGGTTTATTTGAATATATATATATATATATATATATATATATATATATATATATATATATATATGTGTGTGTGTGTGTGTGTGTGTCATCGCCACAGAAGGAAAAGTTAAAAACTTGATTGGAGTTAGTACTTTTGTCCATTAGGGACATCAAAAGATTCAACAATGAGAATACAAATAGAAAGATATCGTATTTATACAGGAGAAAAGGATCCCACAGCTGTGAGTTTCTTGATAACTCCAGATAAGTCAGTTTTTAGATAAAAGAAAAATACCGGATTAACGGAAAACCAACCAGGGCTTACATTTAAATGCAGACCTTTTGTACAGGAGATTCAAAAGGATTCAACAATATTCCTTTGAGTATAGTCATTTACATGGATTATTTTACTAGTCTCTGGCCATCCAATCTTATCACTAGAACCTAACCAGTGGGAAGCCAATGCATTATTAAGAGAACCCCTAGTGACGACCACCTTATGCAGTTTTATTTTTACTGAAATACTTTTGGATGTTTGGCCGACATACAATAAGTTACAATCTAAACAAGGAATACTACATGCTATAATCATTTCCAAAACGATTCTTAATCAATATATTTTTAAGGTACAACTACATTTAAACACTACCTTAATATCTAGTTTTTTTTCTTTTTTCAAAAGGGGTATAACATCTAAAAACACAATCATGATATGGCAAACAAAGTATATGATTAACTGTTTCTCTTCTCTCTAACTGGACAATATAAAGTGTTTTCTTGCCTTATTCATACATTTTTTTCTAGAAAATATTTGATTTCAGAGATTAGTTGCAATTTTTTTTTTCATTTTTGGTGAACTTATCCTCTATGTACTCAGGGCTACATATTTTAAGTGCCTTAAGGTACATGGAGAAAAAAAACCAGAATACTTTACATTTTCAGAAAGGCCAAAGTAGAAATACACATATTAAATGTTACTGGTAGGCTTTCTATTTATGGAAAACTCAAATTTATTTGCTTTTCTAACTATTAAAGGGTCTAAAAATGTGATACTGTTGTACCAACCGTGTGTCACACAATTGTACATAATTCTTTTTGTATATAATATGCTTGTATCTTCGCTCTTCCCTCGCACTCAAACGGACATGAAAATTCATGTCTGCTGTTTTGCTCTGAACATTGTCTGTCTCTCGAACATGTTATGTCTTGTTGCCTTGAGGTTTTGTATATAAAGAAGAGTGTTCCTTAATATATAACTCAGTCGTTTCCAATCTGCCTTTGAGTTCACACCCTCACTCGGCTCCGTCACATTGGTGACCCCGGAGTGACTCGCTCCTCCCGCCTCCCCATCCCCCCTACACCTCTCACCGTTACTATGACGCCGTCAACGCATACCTTCTGCAGCAGTACTCGCCGTCGCCAGCCGCCCGTATAGCAACGCCTTTTCAGCTCTCTCAACA
The DNA here is from genome assembly GCF_036898095.1 of Palaemon carinicauda. Classification (NCBI taxonomy): domain Eukaryota; kingdom Metazoa; phylum Arthropoda; class Malacostraca; order Decapoda; family Palaemonidae; genus Palaemon; species Palaemon carinicauda. Next base: position 118,917,804 of record NC_090725.1, on the reverse strand, counting down.
ACCGTTGGGGGACCAAAGGGCTTCGCTCACCCTCGGGAAAATGACCAGTATCACTCGCCTGCAACCTGCCGCAGACGGCTCTCCTCGTGATGTGAACCCACTTCATGACTTTCAAACTTCCATCAACGCCTCCACTTGTGACGAAGAGGACATCTATTCAACTTCAACCGAAGCTGACGTGAATGTCGTAGGACACGCCTATGAATGCCGTAGAACATACACACCTATGAACGCCGTAGGCCTATGAATGCCGTAGGACACGCCTATGAATGCCGTAGGACACACGCCTATGAATGCCGTAGGACACACACGCCTATGAATGCCGTAGGACACACTCGCCTATGAATGCCGTAGGACACGGAATGCCGTAGGACACACACGCCTATGAATGCCGTAGGACACACTCGCCTACCCCGTGACGAGCCGGAGCGGCAACAGCCACCCATCATCCACCACTCGCTCGCACCCAAACCAACGACTTCTACAGCCACTCACTGTCGCTAATCGGCGCAGTTTTTACGACTACCTCTCCAGATTCAGGGCACCTATTTAACATGTTCAGTATGTCATTTTTAGAGGGGGAGCCATGTACCAACCGTGTGTCACACAATTGTACATAATTCTTTTTGTATATAATATGCTTGTATCTTCGCTCTTCCCTCGCACTCAAACGGACATGAAAATTCATGTCTGCTGTTTTGCTCTGAACATTGTCTGTCTCTCGAACATGTTATGTCCTGTTGCCTTGAGGTTTTGTATATAAAGAAGAGTGTTCCTTAATATATAACTCAGTCGTTTTCAATCTGCCTTTGAGTTCACACCCTCACTCGGCTCCGTCACACTGTTATTGCCTTCATTTTCTTAATAGTAAATTTTATAGATAAGACCAATGAATTAATGATTGAAACAAAACCTTCAACATTAAAATTTTCTTCTAAAATAGCCAAACATCGTCAATATAGCGATACCAAACAATTTGGGAGGACTATACTGAAGGAATAAATCTAGATTAAAAAAAATCTATATAAATGTTGGATAAAAGAGGGGACAAAAGATTACGTGGGTCATGACTTGAAGTTACATCTAGAAGATATAAAACTAGATACTGTTGGAGCAATAGCTGTGGCTGTCGATGAATACGTATTTTGCTGAGAATAAAAAGAAGTAGGATATGGATAAGGGATTTGAAAAGACTCCAGAGCAGGGACAAAAAGCCTCTGAATCCAGTTCTCCTGGAAGGAAGGTTCAGTCATTTCCAAAGACAGGTGAAAGGGATATAATTTTTCTTTTTTGGTAAAAATAAGGGCCATGTTAGGTCGGATTGTTCTGCACGGAAGGGGCAGGGAGATTCAAAGAAGCCGGTAGGTCTACACGAGAAAACTTCAGGGGGAGATACTACAAGGTTGGTAACTGAAAAATATATCTAGCGTGGCTAGGTATTCACTAATGACTGGGAAGGTGAAGGTCCTGGGAGACAGATAAATGTATTGCGTGATACTGGTCTAGTGCTGCCCAATCGCTGATTTTGAGGTTTGTGTTGCCTGATAACTTTGAAAAGGAACCATGTATTGTTGGGTGGGTTCCCAAATACAGTAGTGTTGTGTCCTTTGGGTGAGTTTTGGTTAAACTCTGGTTGGGTCAAAGGACCGGTTAAGCTGGCAATTGTAGATGAGCTACCAGTGAACGGCATACATGTTGTGATAGCCAATGATACGCAGTCAGGTACAAGATGTTCGGTAGTGCAATTGTAAGTGTACTGATCCAATTAGTTTAAGTAATCCTACAATGATTGCTACACATTCTAGAACTAAGTCATCTAGGGTTTAGGATGGAGATTTGGGTCTGGATGGTCTTGAAATGCTGGTAGAAGGATGCATTCCTGAACTGGAGGTTCCTAATCCAGTATCTGAGTTGGATGATACTGAAGGATGAAATAGGAACTTCTCGAGTGTAGCTCACAAGAGAGACTTCAAAAAAGAGGATGAAGGTGAAGTAACTTGATATCTGATGCAAAGTTAAAATGGGAAAATGGCATATTATATCGTTTAAGTCGTTCTAGGAAGGCACCAACTGAGATGTTGGAGGTTAAGAAATAGATAGCAGTTCCTCGTAAGTACTGAGAAAAAATTCTGGGGTACGCACATGAAGATATTTTTGCAGGTCATTTTGGCGTGAATAGAACATTCAAGCTGGATGAGCATTTTTGGGGGGACAAAAATGAAGGCAGAGAAAAAGACGTACATGAATTCTTGTGCCAAATGTCAAATAGTAGGTGAACTGAATCAAAAAATTCCTAAGGCACCATTACAGCCCTTTCCTATAGCTGATGAATCTTATATATGTATGTATGTATATATATGTATGTATGTATGTATATATATGTATGTGTTTATTTATATATATATATATATATATATATATATATATATATATATTTATATATATATATATATATATATATATATATATATATACACACACATATAAACATATATACATATATATATATATATATATATATATATATATACATATATATATATGTATATATATATATATATGTATATATATATATATATATATATGTGTGTATATATTATGATCAGCACCCAAGCCCCCTCCCCCTGAGCTAGGACCAAGGAGAGCCAGGCACTGGCTGCTGACTCAGCAGATAGACCTAAAGGCTCCCCAAAACCTGCCATCCTTAGCTCATAAGGATGATGAGGTTGCAAGGACCAAAGAAACTAATAAATTTGAGCGGAACTCGAACACCAGTCTGGCATTCACCAGTCAGGGAGGTTACCACATCAGCTACCACAACCAAATGAAATTCTAATAAGTATTGCGGGACCATTGCCAAAGACTAATAGTGGATATCAATATATACTGACTATAATGGATAGAATATCTAGGTACCCAGAAGCACTACCCCTAAGGAGTATTCATAGTAAGAAAGTTGTAGAAGCTCTCATTGGTTTCATCACAAGGTTTGGATTGCCGAAATCTATTCAACCTAACTGTGGGGGTAACTTTAAGGGTAGAGAGTTTACTAAACAGCTTATAGAATTAAAAGTTAAGCATGAGGCTTCTTCACCATACCACCCGGAGAGCCAAGGTTAGATTGAACGGTTTCATCAAACTTTGACTTTAATGCTTAAAAAATACTGTGGGGATGATCCAAAGTACTGGGATAAAGTAATACTTTTCTACTATTTGATTTTAGATCTATACCAAGTGATGTGATGAGGTGTTCTCCATTTGAATTAGTGTTTGGTCACAAGGCAAGAGACCCTTTAGATATTGTTAGAGAAAGTTGGGAAAATAGTAATCCAAGAATTAGTTTGTTAGAATTTCTGAAGCAGTCTAGGAAAAAACTTTGTACAGCTTGAAAGTTTGCTAAGGAAAACCTGAAAGTAGGACAAAGTAAGATGAAACAGAATTTTGATATGAAAGCCAGAATAAGGGAATATGAAATTGGTGATAAAAGACTTAGTTTTATTGTCAACCACTGGGAACTGTCTAGGAGCAAAGTATTTAGGTTCATAGAAGACAGCTAGGAGGGGAAGTAACTTAAATTATCTTGTAGAAACTCTGAGCAGATGACAAGTGTTTCAGCTTTGTCATATCAATATGCTGAAGTCTTACTTAAAAAGAGTAGCTAAGCCAATGTTGATGCTGGGAAAGGTAGTAATGGAAGGAGAGAGGTTATATAATGAAGGTAAGTGGACTAATTCTAATAGAGGTGAGTTAATGTATTTACAAACTATGTTGTCTCATTTAAATGAGGATTAAATAGAATCAATGTTGATGTTGATAGAAGATTTTTCCTGAATTGTTTAAAGACACTCCAGGTTGTACTCATGATGTGGAAATGAAAAATGCAAAACCCATAAAAGGGGAGTTCACCAGTCGTGTTGGTAAAGGAGAACGGGCAGTATAGAATACGTATAGATTATCGTAATGTTAATGCAGTTAAGGAAACAGACTGTTTTCCTTTGCCTAGAGTAGAAGATTGTATCAATGATGGTAGTAAAGCAAGCTTTATTAGCAAGTTCGATCTTCTAGAAGGATACTGGCAGGTTCCATTAACCTCCAAAGCTAAGGATATCACCGCATTTGTGATGAGTAAAGGGTTGTTTGCCTGTAATGTACTGTACTGCCGTTTGGCTAGCTATTATAGAATAACTGCTGTGCTTTCTAAAGTTAAGGAATGGGGTGAGTATCCTATTACCTTTTTCTCCAAAAAGCTGAATGAAGCCCAAAGGAAGTACTCCACAACAAAGGCTTTGAGCCTGAGAGCTGATCTGGAACATTTTGAAATATATATAACAAATGTTCCTACACCAATAACGGTTAGTACCGACCACAAATTTTTAGCATTTTCAAACAAATCAAAAAATAAAAAACCGAGGCTGATGAGGTAGAGTTTGGTATTGCAAGAATAGGACTTGGATTCCCAGCATGTGCCAGGGAAGTACAAAGTGGTACCAGACACACTGTCCAGAAAATTTTCTGAAATTTGTACCATGACCATTTTTTTCCAGGACTGAAAAGAAATTCAATATATTTTAACAGTGTGTTCCATTTAATTTTCTGAATTTATTTCTTATTGTATTTTTGTCTTAAGTGTAAGACTTTAAAATCTAAATTAAGATTTTTCAAGTTAGTTATTGCATTGCCAATTAAAACTAAAATCCAATGCTTTGATTTCTGCTGTACAAAAATTCTTTTAAGGAAGGGGGTGTAAGGGGCTTCCCTTTGTATTAATATTTTTAATAGAAGTAAATAAAATTTTTGGTACCTTTAGTGCCATCTATTGGTTGCCCATGTAGTCAGGGATGTTACATAGTTTTGTATTTCATATCCATGGTGAGGGAGAAGCCAGTGAAAGAACTGGCAAGAAAAGTTTACTATGAAAATGAAATCTTTCTGAATAGCAGTGTTCGATGAACTCGTCTGCAGAGGACACTCAATTCCAGTTTTAGGTGGTGGAATGCTTCGATTTAAAGAGGCATATACTGACCATTACTTCGCTTTGATTAACTGATGTCGGAGCTCCCATAGTCTAGGAACAGACTTGCTTTAACCACTTTGAAGCCTGCAAACGTTATGTTGCCATTCGGAGTTGCCTTTCTGGTAAGGATCACTGTAATTGTACTATAAAGTTTGGGAGACAGGATAGTTTCATTGGTGTGGTCGATGCTCTTGTCTGTGTTTTTTGTGCTAATCTTCGTGGCAAGGGGGAGACTATTACGCAATTAATTTAAATGGTACTTTGGTGGTTATCATCATCTCAGTGATGTTTGTGAAATTGACATCCCCTGATACCAGAGGTTATCATTCCACGGAACTCTAAAAGAACTTCTCATCACAGGGAATTAATTATATAATGTATGGTACCTATTAGTTAGGATTTATTCATTTAGTGTCTCTCCAGTCTATTTCTTGATCTTTTTCTACCCCATAACATTTAATAGTGTGTATGTGGGTGTATCAATGATGACTAAGGATCTTTGCCTCTTACTGTGGTTCTTTCCGTGTGATAGGAGTGTTTGGGTCCTGGTTGTCCTTTTGTAATGTGGATGTTTTGCTTCTTTTCAGACCGGTGATTTTATTTTACTACTTATGGTTTATGTGAATAAATAGGAAACTGAATTTTATTATGAGTCTTTGATTTAAACCTATCCTCCTCCTGAGATTCTGATACGTCAATGGCTGGTTATGGTTGGCATAATACAATGAACCTGTAACACTATACACATACACACACACACACACACAAACACACACACATATATATATATATATATATAGATATATATATATATATATATATATCTATATATATATATATATATATATATATATTCATATATATATATATAAATATCTATACAATACACACACACACACACATATATATATATATATATATATATATATATATATATATATATATATATATATATATATGTGTGTGTGTGTGTGTGTGTGTGTGTGTCATTAATAAAATACATGTCTACACATTTAAAAAAAACAGCAGTGAGCTAGTGACACTTAACATTTTATCGTCATCCCTCAGAATTTCTATTCCTCCTCCCTTTTCGGGTGTTATTTTGAAGAATCTTCCATTTTCATAAGGGGGAGGGGCAGGCAGCTTTCTGGCCCTCAATCCCACCTTGATGGATTTAGGTGTAGAGGACCAGTACTTCTGCTCGGAGTGGCATTTCTGGAAGCAGTCATGCCAAACACAGAGGGTAATCTTCCACATTCAGCACTGCAAAGTTGTGTTGCGCAGTATGGCATTCATGAAGCACACACGTCAGAGCTTCTACTGAAAGGCGGCATCCCCTATCTTCTTTATGGTGTCCCGGCTTCAATGTTTGTAAGTGGTCCTGCAAGTGACAGGTGCAGGTTCACCTACATTACCCCTTCAGGAGTTCCCAGTCCAAGAGGATCAGCAGTGATCGAATAACACTGGGCATTAGAGAAGCAGCAGGTGGTAAAGTATGTAGGTGAAGGGGAGGATCATCAGCTCTTTTGTCAGTAGGCAAAGAAGAGGCACATTCTATCATGGGACCACAGCAAGGCCATTCATCTTCATTGTAGTACAGAAGGGCATTAGCAATCACTTTGTGAAACTCACGAAAGGAAAGTTTTCCCTATCTGTACTGTACTTTGCATTGAGAGAACAAGTAAGTCAGAGAGGCAACTTGTAGCAGGTATAACACTACTTTTTGGTCCAGAGGACTGACCACCTAAAGAAATAATACTTCATTAGCTTGTCAAAATGGTTCACAGTCCCCTTATTGTTGATGCACTGCTTCACGAACTCTGGCCTCTCCATGGTCATTTCTTCATAATCAAACTTGCCCCTCTATCTGATCCTCCATTTGTGGACGAATTGTTCAGTGCTGGCATTGTTAATTGAGAGGCACCCTCTTCACTTCAACATCTCTCCACCGAGCAGCAGATGTTTCTTTGCGATAAGCAGACTTCAGCATCTTTCAGGATGTCAGAAAACCTCAAATCAATCAATCAGCATCTTTCCTGGATGTACCACATGATGGGCCAAATGACAATAAACTTAATATTTTCCTTTGGTATGGCTTGACTGTTGAATGTGTAAAAGTACTTCTGGATCACTTAAAAACATTTGTTTGAAATCGTTGCTGAAAAACATGCCAAAAAATACATTTTGTTCCTTGCCCAAAACATCATCATCTGGGACAAGCTAGTATTCCCCATCAAGATGACAATACCAAGGTATTGCCCAATGTCAATGACATTGCACCCACTCCATGGATACTCCAACTGCCTTTGCTGCTCCTCCCTTATATACTTGGCATAATTATTTGTTTTTTTCCATAAGGTCGTAATAAATATCCGGAAAAAATCACGAGGAGCAGTGGGGATGGGCTCCATCATTCTCAGAATACCATTGAAAGGGATTGTGGGTGGTGGTGTTGCATCTTCGGTCCACCAGTCATTGTTATATTCACTGTTCAGTCCAGGTAGATTGGGGGGGGGATGGGAGGAGGGCCTGACCCTCATCAACCCCTTGATTATTGTCTTCGTTGCCCACGTAATCTATGATTGTGGGATCGTCTCATGCCTAAGGAAATCCCGAGAAAGCAATCATATTCAATATCCTTGTATTCATCAATTTCCAATCCATCTGGTTCAGAATATTTGTTTCTGGATAAATCTTCTACAGTGACAACCTTGTCTTCAACGCCTGTAAAATCATCTCCTGGTTCTATCTAACTCAGATCATATTATTAATTTCACCATCAGTTTGAATCACCTGTTCATCATCTAATTTTTCACTTCCATTCTTTTCCCCTTTTAAATCATTATCATTTCCCTCTTTTTTTTCTTTTGTAGTCTTTATCCTTGTGGCAGTTTTTCCTTTTTTTTATGGACATTTCATTTGGAAATCTTTTACAGTTTCTTTTCTTGAGTTTTAATTTCTTCATTATCATTCTTGTCTCTGTCTCCTCTCCCTTTTCAGTCAGGAGTTCCTTCCCAGCATCTTAAATTTCCTCTATATCACTCCATAAAAGACTTAGTTTTCAGGGTGTCAGCTTAGCCTTTTCACAATGTTTTAGCATGTGTATAAAACAATTCTTTCGAGGAACATTTTTCTCTATGTAGCTCACATGCTCACCCGAATTACCAACATCGAGATGCCTTGCCACACTTACCGTAGACCACTTACATCCTCTATGTCTGGAATTTCTAAAAAAAAATATTTTTCCCTGATGTAACCTATGTCACATGGCACATGGCACTGATGGGAGTAGTTTTCACAAAACATAAACCACATCTTATGGCATTCAGAGACTTGAAAACGGTGATGAATTATCTCTTAACTGTATGGCAAAGATTGTGAAAACAACCAAAAGCCGTTGTCAAAATTATACAAGAATTATGGTGAGTACAAAAAATTTTCATATTTTGGTATTTGTTTTTGCTTTCATTCATATTTTTTACCAATACATGAAATCTTATGTGCTATATTAAATATTCAACTGAATTTGAAGACAAAAAACATTGATATACACCAGTTGAGCATGAGGGTATCTGCCCCTTGGAACATAACCATACATTTTACAAATAAATGCTGTTAGTTTTATGTTTTTCCTCTAGGATTATCCATAGTGAAAATTTAAAAACAGGAGGCAATAACAATTTTACTTACTTCTCATTTACAACTGTATAAACCGGAGCTCCTTCTCCTCCCATCATACATCGAGCATCAGTTAGATAGATATCACTATTACGTCCACTGACATTGCTAATGATGCCTTTGCTCAGTGAGTTCAGAAAAACACTTGGAGAAAGGCTTCCAAACGGTGAACTCTCAATATAAGCATTTGCACCTGTAATTCCAGTGACAATACTGTTAATCAAAATATTAAAATTACAAATCGTGAAAAATTATGCATTCAAAAGAAAGAACATATATGGTATAATTCAAGTACTGCAAAATGAAAAATGCAACAATGAACAAACAAAAACTGAACACCACCAATATGTAACTTCAAATATTTTACCAAGTTGGTTGGAAGTCCATACACTTGTAGCAACATTTAAAATTTTACAAGATAAAATAGAACATTCTGACACATGAAACAAATGGATAAAACTTTAATGCCAATATTATTTGGGAGGAAGGATGGAATGATTCAGAGTTCCTACCAAGAAATCATGAGGTCTTTCATCAATTAAGAACAAGTATGGGTAAGAATATTTGTAACCTTTTTATTTACTTTAATTCCAATATGCTATGATAAGGTGCAACCAATCTAATGTAAAACTAATAATATAAAAATGACCAAATCCTTGAAAAAATTCATTCATGTTCACATACTGCACATGCAAAAACTGTATGGAAATCCCTAAGTGTTTGACACAATGTTAATCAAAGGTCAGATTTAGGTTATATTCTCTCACATCCCTAAAGTGGTTACTGTTTAGATTGTACCTAACATATTTACATCATCATGTAGTATGTAGTGGGTTGTCCAAGGCACCAACCACCCACTGAAGTACTACCCCTAGATTACTTGGGACCTTTGACTAGCTCAATAGTATTACATTGGATTCTTCTCTCTGGTTACGGTTCATTTTTCTTTTCCCTACACGTATACCGAATAGTCTGGCCTATTCCCTACACACTCCTCTTTCCTCATACACCTGACAATATCGAGACAACCAAATAATTCATCTTCCCTTGAGGGTTAACTACTGCACTGTAACTGTTCAGTGGCTACTTCCCCTTGGTAAAGGTAGAAGCGACCTTCGGCTATAAGAACAGACCTTTTAGCTAAAATAAGCAAATGTTCTACGAGAACCATAGTTCTCTAGTCTTGGGTAGTGCCATAGCCATGTTTAAAGGCCGCTCATGAATGGCAGATGCAAGGGACAGTGACATTGCCCTAGCAAGCAGTACAACGCTCTAGAGACTGACAATATATACATATAATCAGCACCAAAGCCCCTCTCCATCAAATCTAGGACCAGGCAATGAATGCTGATGACTCAGCAGGTAGACTTATGGGTTTCCCCAAAATCTCCATCCTTAGCTCACAAGGATGGTGAGGTCGCAACCACTAAAAGAACTAACGAGTTTGAGCAGGACTCGAGCCCCAGTCTAGTGATCACCAGTCAGGGACGTTACCAATAGGACACAACAATGACCTTCCACTTATTCTTATTCTTATTACTAACCAAGCTACAACCCTAGTTGGAAAAGCAGGATGTTATAAGCCCAAAGGCTCCTACAGGGAAAAAATAGCCCAGTGAGGAAAGGAAATAAGGAAATAAATAAACTATTTGCAAAGAAATAAAAAAAATATCTTAAAAACGGTAACAACATTAAAATATAGAGACTTATGTCAGTCTATTCAACATAAAAACATTTGCTGCAAGTTTGAACTTTTGAAGTTCTACCGATTCAACTACCCGATTAGGGAGATAATTCCACAACTTGGTCACAGCTGGAATAAAACTTCTAAAATACTTTTTAGTATTGAGCCTCATGATAGAGAAGGCCTGGCCAATGAAATTAACTGCATACCTAGTATTACGAATAGGGCGGTACTGTCCGGGAAGATCTAAATGTAAATAATGGTCAGAATTATGAAAAATCTTATGCAACATGCATAATGACCTAATTGAATAAAGGTGCCAGAGATTAATATCTAGATCAGGAATAAGAAATTTTATATACCTTAAGTTCCTGTCCAACACATTAAGATGAGAATCAGCAACTTAAGACCAGACAGGAGAACAATACTCGAAACAAGGTAGAATGAAAGAATTAAATCACTTCTTCAGAATAGACTGATAACCAAAAATCTTAAGACTTTCTCAATAAGCCAATTTTTGTGAAACTGAAGAAGACACAGACTTAATGTATTTCTCAAAAGTAAATTTGTTATTGAGAATCACACCTAAAATTTTAAGAGAGACATACAGAGTTAAAGAAACATTATCAATGCTGAAATCTGGATGCTGAGGAACAACTGTCCTCAATCTGCTTACAATCATACTTTGAGTTTTGTTAGGATTCATCTTCATGCACCATAATTTGCACCATGCACTAATTTTAGCTAGATCTCTATTAAGGGATTCACCAACCCCAGATCTACATTCAGGAGATGGAACTGATGCAAAGAGAGTAGCGTCATCTGCATATGCAACAAGCTTGTTTTTTAGGCCAAACCACATTTCATTTATATATGATATGAAAAGTAATCGGCCAAGAAAACAACACTGAAAAACACCAGATATCACATTCATATAGTCACTATGGTGCCCATCAATAACAACTCTTTGCAGCCTATTACTTAGAAATTCAAGAATAATGCTAAGAAAAGATCCACCCACTTCCAACTGTTTGAGTTTGAAAACAAGGGCCTCATGATTAACCCGGTCAAAGGCAGCACTAAAATCAAGGTTAATCATACGAACTTCCTGACCACAATAAAGAGATTTCTGTACAGCATATGAGATTGTCTTGGGTTAGAGTTCTCTTGCTAGTGGGTACACTCAGGCACACAATTCTATTTGTTTTCTCTTCTTGTTCTATTGAAATGGTGTTGGGTAGGCTTAATAGAAGGGCTATAGATGCTTTGAGATTTATTGGGAGATTGCCTTTTTCTTATCTGTTTTTTATCTTCCTCACAAGAATTCATTTTCAAAACCATCCTTGAGGACCTTCCCTTCAGTTTAAATGGTTATCCTAGAGGGTACTTTGCCTCAAATGGTGTGTCAGTTCCACCATGTTGACTAATTTTATCAGACATTTTATATTCAGAATATGGGTTGTATCAGTTATTTTATATATATATTTCTATACATATTACTCCTGTTATCATTATAGTTAAGTTTGTTTTTAAATAAGATGAATCTTTTTCTATTGCGTTTAATTCTTATCCTGTCTGGGGACATTGAGCAAAATCTGAGACCAGTACTTTCTAGACTTCACCAGTAACGTCATAGTGTATTGCAATATTCATGGACTGAATGCCAATATTCAGGACCTTCATGTTGCCTCCCAACGGTATGATATTCTTTTATGCTCAGAGACTTTAGTTTCTCAAATGAGACACTCATCTGTGCTTCTTATTCCAAGTTTTAAGAAACCAACAATACTGAAACAGGATGCTATTGCAAGGGCAAGGGGAATGGTGGTGTATATTAGGAGTGAGTACCCTGCTTCTCATAAGTCTTGCTGATAGCCATAGCTTAAGAGCTTCGAACTTTGCCTCTGAATCAGGCTGTCTGCAAATCATAACTGAAGCTAAGCACAGTTCTGGTAACTGCTTGAACCTAGCATACACTGACTCCCCTGGTGTTATAACAAGTAAGGTTTATTCTCCAGTTTGGTGTTTGATCATGCCTTGATTTCATTAGTAGTGAAGACTGAGCCCCCTATCCCTGTGTCATACTCATGTAAGATTTATATAAAATCTTAAGAAGACTGGAATGACCTTTTGAGTAATCTCTTGATCTTGAATTGGTCATTATTGTATAAAAGTGTTGACCTGATGTCTTTTGAATGAGAATCTGGTCAAAATAATTGATAGGTGTATTATCCCTTCTCGTGTGCTAAAGTAATGAGTGAAAGACAAACCCCGGTTCAATTATTGTAGATGTGCTTATTTGGAGAAGCAGGAGGCTTATCATCATTGAGAGATCAGATCTGTCTTGGATTAACTATACTCAGTTAAGAGCTGCTATTCAGAGATTTAATGCTTAAACTGAAAAGGTATATGATTTAACCATAAAAGAAACCATTTCTGATACAACCCAGGAATATAAATGGTGGGCTACCTTTAAACCTGTAGTTCCTCATTTACTTAAACCAGACGGTTCTGTCACTCACTGCTAAAAGGAAAAGGCAACTCTTTTGGCTGAAGTGTTTGACAGTAAGCAGTAATGAGACACGCAATCTTCCCTATTATCTATTAGAATGCTAATCAAGTTGTAGAGTCATTAGTGAGGTTGTAAATAAGTTTAGTATCCTTCAAAGTGTGGTTGGTAAAAAGACTAATAACACAATCGGATTTCAGTCCTTTATTGAACGAATGTTTTATTACAAAAGTAAAATCATCACCTCCTAACATCAAGTCATCACTAATTGAACAAATCCTAGGGTTATCCTTTCATCAGCTATATCCTCAGGGGCAGGGAGATGAACCTGCCTCCCCAAAAGCCGTGGAAATTTAACCAACATAGGAATGAGTTCGTATAGGGCATACAGTTTCTTGTACGACCCAAAGGTAACCTTACTTAGATGTTAAGTTTATCTAGTTTCTTTCATAACACAGGGATTTCATCAACTACTTCACTGTGAACTCAAACACACCTTGGTTAATGTAGTCTCTGAGTTATACTTTAATACTGTCTCACCAATCAGAAGCTTAGATCTACAAGGAACCAATTCAGGAACTGTCATCAAAAAGAACAAATTTCCTCAGATTTTTTTCAATATATTTATTGCATGTCTAATCTACACTACGTATCCATGGTAATTATCGTCAGTTTCCGCAGTCACTAGCCATTCCCTGAGAAATTCATTCAGTTTTACCGCCTCATTCATTATAACCACATCTATGGTCACTATAATTGAATATATACAGTCCACTAACACCGTCTCTATTTGAGGCTTAACACTAATCTCGTAGCCACTCGCCTTTTGGGAACCCCCACTATCCCGACAAACAGGACCCACACAAGGAAACCTACTTAATATGGCATTCTCATGAAAAAACACACCCAACCCCTTATTTTTTGGTTATATATCAGGTTCTAACAAATAGTTACTTTTTATGATAAACTCTCTGCAGTGAGCTAGTCTCCGATAATTCCTGTCAGAGTTATTTTTTGAGAAATTCAGCAGAAATGATATGGCACTTACTTCACAACATCAGGTACATACATTAGCGCATATTCTTTACATAAACAAGTTTATCTGTTATACATGTCAAAAAAAGAAATGAGATAGGCTCACTATAGCCTATGGGGGTAAAGCCTGATTAAAGGATTTGAAAACTTCATCTTTAGGAACTATGTGAATGTGCGCCTCAGGGTGTTCAGACACTACACCACTAAGAGTACTTAGTATCACAACTGTGCTAGGTTTCAATATCTTTACTCAGCAGGAAGCCAAATCTCCTGGGTCTAGTTTATGCTTCCTTGGCTGTAATAATTTAAATACACAGGACGGCCTACAATTATCTCAACCGGTCTAGTTTTGAACTGTCAGTCGTGCTTTGAGCTGCGCCCTTCGTTAGCTCATTTAAAAAAAAATTCAGTGGTGTTTTAACACTAAACCTCTAACAATACTTTGTATCACAACTGTGCTAGGTTTCACTCTTTACTCAGTATGAAGCCAAATCTGCAGGCTCTAGCTTGTGCTTCCTTGGCTGTAATATTTTCAAATACACACAAATAACTACAATCATCTCGACCGGTCTGGTTCTTAACTGTCTGTCGTACATTGAGCTATACCTTTTGCTAGTTTTTCAAAAATTTTCAGTGGTATTCCTTACACTCTGTAACAGGTTTAAACATATATGCACAATACTGTTTGGTTGAGTAATTTGCCAATCATTGCGAATTTATCCTGACCATATATGGTAGCACAGTATCCTGTCCATACACTAAAAAGAAAGATGTCTTTCTTAGCGATAAATGGCATACCAATGATGGGTGTACCGCACGTATTTCAAACACGCTCATACAATGTAATAGTATTGCATTTGATTTATCTCTCACTCTCACCTGCAGTGATAATAGAAAACCTTTTTAAGCTTATCCCATGTTTCAGATTGTTTGAATTTTGGCGACATTCCTACACTCTACTGCTTGTATATCAGCCCATTATCTGTTGAATAAATTTTTACTTGCACTCACCTTGGCGCTTTGTTAGGACCAAACAGCCACCTCGCACAATTGGTGACCCCCAGAGTGACCAGCTCCTCACTGCATTTAAGCCCATCGTTACGCCCTACCCTTGTTACGATGTGGCCCACAGATACTGACCCTGTGACCCACGCTGTATTGTTAAACCTGCCATCTTTTGCCAACAGAGAAGTGTCCCCTTGGTTTCAGCACACCAAACATCAGTTTTGCATTAACAGCGTGACTTGCTCAAGCAGCAAACCAGACTATATCCTCGCAGCAATCGCCAGGGAACAACAAAAGAAAAGGCCCTGCAAATAGCGTATGACACCCTTAAAACATACCTCCTGAAGCAGTACTCACCACCACCAGCTACCCGTATATCAAAGATTTTTCAGCTCTCCCAACATCCTTTGGGGGACCAAAGGGCTTCTCTCGTCCTCAAGAAATGACCAGTATCGCTCGCCTGCAACCTTCCGCAGACAGCTATCCTGGGAAAGTGAACCTACTTCATGCCCTTTGAGTACAACTCCGAACCGAACTTGAACACGCCGCCAACCCCAATGTCGATACCTTGCCCAAGAAGGACCTGATGACCAAAGTAGACGCTCTTATGGACAACCACTTCACAACCTTCAAGACCTCCATCAAAGCCTCCACTCCTGACGAAGAGGAAAACTACTCAACACTGACCGTGAATGCGGTTAGACAGACACTCGCCCAATGACATGCCATAGTGGCAACAAAGGAATGCACCATCCATATATGCAACCCCTTTCTCACGCCCCAACCACCGACCTCTCCAGCCACGTACTGACGCCCATCAGCCGCAATTCTGCTACTATCACTCCAGATTAGGGCCTGCTGCGAGGAAATGTGCAGATGGTTCTCAGTCACTTGTGGCACTGGCCTCCCGTCACTAATCTTTTCTTTTTACATGATGCAGGGACAGGTGTGCAGATATAGGAAGGCACTGGTTCTTGCCATTTCCTTCTACCAAAGTTACTCTCCAGGACACGACATAGTCATTCTAAGCTTGCTGACATCTGCCTGGTAGCTGCCAATGGATCTGAGATCCCCACCCAAGGGTACGAAACACTCACACTATCTTTTGGAGTGCCAGATACCATTGGAAATTCTTCGTTACCAACATAACATTGCCACTATTTGATGTGGATTTCCTTGCCCATTTACACCTCCTGCTTAATGTGACATCGATTAGTCATTAAAGACTCGTTGATACCTTTTCTACCCATCCTCTCTGGCCTCTCACTCCACATCAGGGCACCCACAGAGGCCTGCATACACCTCCTCACGTTGTACTGGTAAATATTCAGTCCTGAACTTCACCAGATGTTCACGGTTCCCACCAAGCACAGTATCTATCACCATATCACAATGACATGGAAATAAATCAATCCTCCCAGGCAACTCATCTTCAATGAAATTATATCAGAATAACTACTAACTTTACTTACTACAGGTTGATATTCTGATGGAATTTGTGCTTATGCTGGCTTCACCAAGCTCTGAGTGCATTTGTGCACATGAGCTGGAGATACGACTACCATGATTTCGTCCTCGGTAAGCTTGCTTACATCAAACTCAGACACTGAATTACTGCCTAAAAAAAAATTTTTTTTTTTTTTTTGTAAAATTAATTATTGCAATGTCTCCTGTCTACTCTTTTATCAAAGAGGAAACTGGAGACTTTCTTATTCTGTGAGTGGTTCGATTGTGACAATTTAACAGTAAATGAGCAATACACACTGTGAAGTGCTGAATGCTCTCGAACGTCCTCGTCCTCGGGGTCGCTGTCAACCTCGAGGGGGACAACGACCCCAAGGACGAGGACGCCCCTGATGATCGACGTCCCGATATCAACAACCCCAACCATGAAGAGGACCTTGGAGGTGGCTTGAGCTATCCCAACAACATCATCCATGCCCTACAAGTCCTTAAGGAGAGGGACTTGAAGAAGAGGAGGAGGACCATCTTGAGGAAGCTGGTCACCCTTAATAGCGGAAAGCTGCGGATCCCAGAGGTCCGCCAGGAATACATTAACATCTCCAGCTACGTCCCTACGCCAGCACAGGAGCAGATCCTCAAGATGGGCCTCAACTGCCACTTCATCACCCGACCGAGACCAACTGACAAGCGCCTGGAGATGGAATTACTCCTAGATTCCATCCTCAACCTCCAAGAACGTGGTGCCCTCCGGACGACTGACGCCCTTCAGTCGCTTCTGCTCGCCGAGGCCCTTACTGATAGGGGCAGATACAGCAGTGGCATCGTTTCTAAGGAGATGAGAGCTGCTGCTAAAGACCTCAAACGAGTAGCTGATGTTACCGTCCGTCGGGCCGACAAGACAGCTGCCTTTGTACTCATCAACACCCACGAGTACAACAAGAAATTAGACGCCATCCTCGCCGACCTGACCAAATTCGAGCGCCTCACGAGCAACCCTGTTGAAGACATCAAGAGGGAGGCAAATCGCACCATCGAGGCCATTAATGCTGCAACTAACGCCGTACACCTGCCCATGATTTCGGGAGATTATGGGCTTGGTTACCTCTACGGTAATGTTAAAACCCACAAACAAGGCAACCCATTTCGACCTATCATCAGCCAATGCCCTACGCCTACATACCAACTGGCCAAGAAACTGAACACGATTTTGACGCCATGTGTCCCCGACCGCCACTGTGTGGCCTCCTCTGCCGAATTCCTAGAGAGGATCAAGGACGTCCGCGGCGAGGGGGTCATAGCATCGATGGACGTCGAATCTTTGTTCACTAATGTCCCTGTTGACGAAACC